>NC_086199.1:39288217-39589120 GCF_035770615.1 Melospiza melodia melodia | reverse complement strand
TAGCTTTTCATGACCTAGCAGGTCACTCCCAGCCATAGGCGCCCAGACAAAAACCTCGGCCCGTTTCCCTGGCAAACAAAAGTAAGCTGCCCTGCTTCTGGATGGCAGATTGCCGGAGCCACTTGGCACTATCAAACCAGCCCGACTTGGCACTGGTGCCACCTCTAGTCTGGGAACCATGCTGCGTATCGTGGATTCTAAGGAGCCAGCCGGCCACTCCCAGCCACAGGCCCCCAAACACAAACAACGGCGCTTTTCCCTGGGAAACAAAACTCGCCTGCCAACATTTTGATGGCAGATTGCAGGAGCCACTTGCTACTATCAAATCAGCCCAACTTGGCACTGGTGCCACCATGGCTCTGGTCACCATCCTGCCTATCGTAGCTGTTCAGGCGCCAGCCGGTCACTCCCAGCCATAGGCCCCCAGAGAAAAACCTCGGCCAGTTTCCCTGGCAAACAAAAGTAAGCTGCCCCGCTTCTGGATGGCAGATTGCAGGAGCCACTTTGCACCATCAAACCAGCCCAACTTGGCACTGGTGCCACCTCTGGTCTGGGAACCATGCTGCGTATCGTGGATTCCAATTAGCAAGCCGGCCACTCCCAGCCACAGGCCTCCAAACACAAACAACGGCGCTTTTCCCTGGAAAACAAAACTCGCCTGCCAACTATTTGATGGCAGATTGCAGGAGCCACTTGGTACTATCAAACCAGCCCAACTTGGCACTGGTGCCACCATGAGTCTGCTCACCATCCTGCCTATCGTAGCTTTTCAGGAGCCAGCCGGTCACTCCTAGCCATAGGTCCCCAGACAAAAAGCTCGGCCCGTTTCCCTGGCAAACAAAAGTAAGCTGCCCCGCTTCTGGATGGCAGATTGCAGGAGCCACTTTGCACCATCAAACTAGCCAGACTTGGCACTTGTGCCACCTCTGGTCTGGGAACCATGCTGCGTATCGTGGATTCTAAGGAGCCAGCCGGCCACTCCAAGCCACAGGCCCCCAAACACAAACAACGGCGCTTTTCCCTGGAAAACAAAACTCGCCTGCCAAATTTTGATGGCAGATTGCAGGAGCCACTTGGTACTATCACACCAGCCCAACTTGGCACTTGTGCCACCATGGGTCTGGTCACCATCCTGCCTATCTTAGCTTTTCAGGACCTAGCCTGTCACTCCCAGCCATAGGCCCCCAGACACAAAGCTCGACATGTTTCCCTGGCAAACAAAAGTAAGCTGTCCCGCTTCTGGATGGCAGATTGCAGGAGCCACTTGGTACTATCCAACCAGCCCAACTTGGCACTGGTGCCACCTTGGGTCTGGGAACCATCCTGCGTATCGTGGATTCTAAGGAGCCAGCCGGCCACTCCCAGCCACAGGCCCCCAAACACAAACAATGGCGCTTTTCCCTGGAATACAAAACCCGCCTGCCAACATTTTGATGGCAGATTGCAGGAGCCACTTGGTACTATCAAATCAGCCCAACTTGGCACTGGTGCCACCATGGGTCTGGTCACCATCCTGCCTATCATAGCTTTTCAGGAGCCAGCCGGTCCCTCTCTGCCATAGGGCCCCAGAGAAAAACCTCGGCCAGTTTCCCTGGCAAACAAAAGTAACCTACCCCGCTTCTGGATGGCAGATTGCAGGAGCCACTTTGCACCATCAAACTAGCCCGACTTGGCACTGGTGCCACCTCAGGTCTGGGAACCATGCTGCGTATCGTGGATTCTAATTAGCCATCTGGCCACTCCCAGCCACAGGCCCCCAAACAAAAACAACGGCGCTTTTCCCTGGAAAACAAACCTCGCCTGCCAACTTTTTGATGGCAGATTGCCGGAGCCACTTGGTACTATCAAACCAGCCCAACTTGACACTGGTGCCACCATGGGTCTGGTCACCATCCTGCCTATCGTAGCTTTTCAGGAGCCAGCCGGCCACTCCCAGCCACAGGCCCCCAAACACAAACAACGGCGCTTTTCCCTGGAAAACAAAACTCGTCTGCCAACTTTTTGATGGCAGATTGCCGGAGCCACTTGGTACTATCAAACCAGCCCAACTTGGCACTGGTGCCACCTTGGGTCTGGGAACCATTCTGCGTATCGTGGATTATAAGGAGCCAGCCGGCCACTCCCTGCCACAGGCCCCCAAACACAAACAACGGCGCTTTTCCCTGGAAAACAAAACTCGCCTGCCAACATTTTGATGGCAGATTGCAGGAGCCACTTGGTACTATCAAATCAGCCCAACTTGGCACTGGTGCCACCATGGGTCTGCTCACCATCCTGCCTATCGTAGCTTTTCAGGACCTAGCCGGTCACTCCAAGCCATAGGCGCCCAGACACAAAGCTCGGCCCGTTTCCCTGGCAAACAAAAGTAAGCTACCCCGCTTCTGGATGGCAGATTGCAGGAGCCACTTTGCACCATCAAACTAGCCCGACTTGGCACTGGTGCCACCTCAGGTCTGGGAACCATCCTGCGTATCGTTCATTCTAAGGAGCCAGCCGGCCACTCCAGCCACAGGCCCCCAGACACAAACAACGGCGCTTTTCCCTGGAAAACAAAACTCGCCTGCCAACTTTTTGATGGCAGATTGCAGGAGCCACTTGGTACTATCAAATCAGCCCAACTTGGCACTGGTGCCACCATGGGTCTGGTCACCATCCTGCCTATCGTAGCTTTTCAGGAGCCAGCCGGTCACTCGCAGCCATAGGCCCCCAGACACAATACTCGGCCCGTTTCCCTGGCAAACAAAAGTAAGCTACCCCGCTTCTGGATGGCAGATTGCAGGAATCACTTGGTACTATCAAACCAGCCCAACTTGGCACTGGTGCCACCTTGGGTCTGGGAACCATCCTGCGTATCGTGGATTCTAAGCAGCCAGCCGGCCACTCCCTGCAACAGGCACCCAAACACAAACAACGGCGCTTTTCCCTGGAAAACAAAACTCGCCCTCCCACTTTTTGATGGCGGATTGCAGGAGCCACTTGGTACTATCAAACCAGCCCAACTTGGCACTGGTGCCACCATGGGTCTGGTCACCATCCTGCCTATCGTAGCTTTTCATGACCTAGCAGGTCACTCCCAGCCATAGGCGCCCAGACAAAAACCTCGGCCCGTTTCCCTGGCAAACAAAAGTAAGCTGCCCTGCTTCTGGATGGCAGATTGCCGGAGCCACTTGGCACTATCAAACCAGCCCGACTTGGCACTGGTGCCACCTCTAGTCTGGGAACCATGCTGCGTATCGTGGATTCTAAGGAGCCAGCCGGCCACTCCCAGCCACAGGCCCCCAAACACAAACAACGGCGCTTTTCCCTGGGAAACAAAACTCGCCTGCCAACATTTTGATGGCAGATTGCAGGAGCCACTTGCTACTATCAAATCAGCCCAACTTGGCACTGGTGCCACCATGGCTCTGGTCACCATCCTGCCTATCGTAGCTGTTCAGGCGCCAGCCGGTCACTCCCAGCCATAGGCCCCCAGAGAAAAACCTCGGCCAGTTTCCCTGGCAAACAAAAGTAAGCTGCCCCGCTTCTGGATGGCAGATTGCAGGAGCCACTTTGCACCATCAAACCAGCCCAACTTGGCACTGGTGCCACCTCTGGTCTGGGAACCATGCTGCGTATCGTGGATTCCAATTAGCAAGCCGGCC
This sequence comes from Melospiza melodia melodia, assembly GCF_035770615.1. NCBI lineage: Eukaryota > Metazoa > Chordata > Aves > Passeriformes > Passerellidae > Melospiza > Melospiza melodia. The sequence goes on along the minus strand of NC_086199.1, from coordinate 39,585,479 downwards.
ACTCCCAGCCACAGGCCTCCAAACACAAACAACGGCGCTTTTCCCTGGAAAACAAAACTCGCCTGCCAACTATTTGATGGCAGATTGCAGGAGCCACTTGGTACTATCAAACCAGCCCAACTTGGCACTGGTGCCACCATGAGTCTGCTCACCATCCTGCCTATCGTAGCTTTTCAGGAGCCAGCCGGTCACTCCTAGCCATAGGTCCCCAGACAAAAAGCTCGGCCCGTTTCCCTGGCAAACAAAAGTAAGCTGCCCCGCTTCTGGATGGCAGATTGCAGGAGCCACTTTGCACCATCAAACTAGCCAGACTTGGCACTTGTGCCACCTCTGGTCTGGGAACCATGCTGCGTATCGTGGATTCTAAGGAGCCAGCCGGCCACTCCAAGCCACAGGCCCCCAAACACAAACAACGGCGCTTTTCCCTGGAAAACAAAACTCGCCTGCCAAATTTTGATGGCAGATTGCAGGAGCCACTTGGTACTATCACACCAGCCCAACTTGGCACTTGTGCCACCATGGGTCTGGTCACCATCCTGCCTATCTTAGCTTTTCAGGACCTAGCCTGTCACTCCCAGCCATAGGCCCCCAGACACAAAGCTCGACATGTTTCCCTGGCAAACAAAAGTAAGCTGTCCCGCTTCTGGATGGCAGATTGCAGGAGCCACTTGGTACTATCCAACCAGCCCAACTTGGCACTGGTGCCACCTTGGGTCTGGGAACCATCCTGCGTATCGTGGATTCTAAGGAGCCAGCCGGCCACTCCCAGCCACAGGCCCCCAAACACAAACAATGGCGCTTTTCCCTGGAATACAAAACCCGCCTGCCAACATTTTGATGGCAGATTGCAGGAGCCACTTGGTACTATCAAATCAGCCCAACTTGGCACTGGTGCCACCATGGGTCTGGTCACCATCCTGCCTATCATAGCTTTTCAGGAGCCAGCCGGTCCCTCTCTGCCATAGGGCCCCAGAGAAAAACCTCGGCCAGTTTCCCTGGCAAACAAAAGTAACCTACCCCGCTTCTGGATGGCAGATTGCAGGAGCCACTTTGCACCATCAAACTAGCCCGACTTGGCACTGGTGCCACCTCAGGTCTGGGAACCATGCTGCGTATCGTGGATTCTAATTAGCCATCTGGCCACTCCCAGCCACAGGCCCCCAAACAAAAACAACGGCGCTTTTCCCTGGAAAACAAACCTCGCCTGCCAACTTTTTGATGGCAGATTGCCGGAGCCACTTGGTACTATCAAACCAGCCCAACTTGACACTGGTGCCACCATGGGTCTGGTCACCATCCTGCCTATCGTAGCTTTTCAGGAGCCAGCCGGTCACTCCCAGCCATAGGCCCCCAGACAAAAACCTTGGCCCGTTTCCCTGGCAAACAAAAGTAAGTGATCCCGCTTCTGGATGGCAGATTGCAGGAGCCACTTTTCACCATCAAACCAGCCCGACTTGGCACTAGTGCCACCTCAGGTCTGGGAACCATGCTGCGTATCGTGGATTCTAAGGGGCCAGCCGGCCACTCCCAGCCACAGGCCCCCAAACACAAACCACAGCGCTTTTCCCTGGAAAACAAAACTCGCCTGCCAACTTTTTGATGGCAGATTGCAGGAGCCACTTGGTACTATCAAACCAGCCCTACTTGGCACTGGTGCCACCATGGATCTGGTTACCATCCTGCCTATCGTAGCTTTTCAGGACCTAGCCGGTCACTCCAAGCCATAGGCCCCCAGAGAAAAACCTCGGCCCGTTACCCTGGCAAACAAAAGTAAGCTGCCCCGCTTCTGGATGGCAGATTGCAGGAACCACTTGGTACTATCAAACTAGCCCAACTTGGCACTGGTGCCACCTTGAGTCTGGGAACCATCCTGCGTATCGTGGATTCTAAGGAGCCAGCCGGTCACTCCCAGCCACAGGCCACCAAACACAAACAACGGCGCTTTACCCTGGAAAACAAAACTCGCCTGCCAACTTTTTGATGGCAGATTGCAGGAGCCACTTGCTACTATCAAACCAGCCCAACTTGGCACTGGTGCCACCATGGGTCTGGTCACCATCCTGCCTATCGTAGCTTTTCAGGAGCCAGCCGGTCCCTCCCTGCCATAGGCCCCCAGAGAAAAACCTCGGCCCGTTTCCCTGGAAAACAAAAGTAAGCTGCCCCGCTTCTGGATGGCAGATTGCAGGAACCACTTGGTACTATCAAACCAGCCCAAATTGGCACTGGTGCCACCTTGGGTCTGGGAACCATCCTGCGTATCGTGGATTCTAAGGAGCCAGCCGGTCACTCCCAGCCACAGGCCCCCAGACACAAACAACGGCGCTTTTCCCTGGAAAACAAAACTCGCCTGCCAACTTTTTGATGGCAGATTGCAGGAGCCACTTGCTACTATCAAATCAGCCCAACTTGGCACTGGTGCCACCATGGGTCTGGTCACCATCCTGCCTATCGTAGCTTTTCAGGAGCCAGCCGGTCACTCCCAGCCATAGGCCCCCAGACACAAAACTCGGCCCGTTTCCCTGACAAACAAAAGTAAGCTACCCCGCTTCTGGATGGCAGATTGCAGGAGCCACTTTGCACCATCAAACTAACCCGACTTGGCACTGGTGCCACCTCTGGTCTGGGAACCATCCTGCGTATCGGGGATTCTAAGGAGCCAGCCGGCCACTCCCAGCCACAGGCCCCCAAACACAAACAACGGCGCTTTTCCCTGGGAAACAAAACTCGCCTGCCAACTTTTTGATGGCAGATTGCAGGAGCCACTTGGTACTATCAAACCAGCCCAACTTGGCACTGGTGCCACCATGGATCTGGTCACCATCCTGCCTATCATAGCTTTTCAGGAGCCAGCCGGTCACTCGCAGCCATAGGCCCCCAGACAAAAACCTCGGCCCGTTTCCCTGGCAAACAAAAGTAAGTTATCCCGCTTCTGGATGGCAGATTGCAGGAGCCACTTTTCACCATCAAACCAGCCCGACTTGGCACTGGTGCCACCTCTGGTCTGGGAACCATCCTGCGTATCGTGGATTCTAAGGAGCCAGCCGGTCACTCCCAGCCACAGGCCCCCAAACACAAACAACGGCGCTTTTCCCTGGATAACAAACTCGCCTGCCAACTTTTTGATGGCAGATTGCAGGAGCCACTTGGTACTATCAAACCAGCCCAACTTGGCACTGGTGCCACCATGGGTCTGGTCACCATCCTGCCTATCGTAGCTTTTCAGGAGCCAGCCGGTCACTCCCAGCCATAGGCCCTGAGACACAAACCTCGGCCCGTTTCCCTGGAAAACAAAAGTAAGCTGCCCCGCTTCTGGATGGCAGATTGCAGGACGCACTTTGTACTATCAAACCAGGCCAACATGGCACTGGTGCCACCTCTGGTCTGGGAACCATGCCGCGTATCGTGGATTCTAAGGAGCCAGCCGGCCACTCCCAGCCACAGGCCCCTAAACACAAACAACGGCGCTTTTCCCTGGAAAACAAAACTCGCCTGCCAACATTTTCATTGCAGATTGCAGGAGCCACTTGGTACTATCAAATCAGCCCAACTTGGCACTGGTGGCACCATGGGTCTGCTCACCATCCTGCCTATCGTAGCTTTTCAGGACCTAGCCGGTCACTCCAAGCCATAGGCGCCCAGACACAAAGCTCGGCCCGTTTCCCTGGCAAACAAAAGTAAGCTACCCCGCTTCTGGATGGCAGATTGCAGGAGCCACTTTGCACCATCAAACTAGCCCAACTTGGCACTGGTGCCACCTTGGGTCTGGGAACCATCCTGCGTATCGTGGATTCTAAGCAGCCAGCCGGCCACTCCCTGCCACAGGCACCCAAACACAAACAACGGCGCTTTTCCCTGGAAAACAAAACTCGCCCTCCCACTTTTTGATGGCGGATTGCAGGAGCCACTTGGTACTATCAAACCAGCCCAACTTGGCACTGGTGCCACCATGGGTCTGGTCACCATCCTGCCTATCGTAGCTTTTCAGGACCTAGCGGGTCACTCCCAGCCATAGGCGCCCAGACACAAACCTCGGCCCGTTTCCCTGGCAAACAAAAGTAAGCTGCCCTGCTTCTGGATGGCAGATTGCCGGAGCCACTTGGTACTATCAAACCAGCCCGACTTGGCACTGGTGCCACCTCTAGTCTGGGAACCATGCTGCGTATCGTGGATTCTAAGGAGCCAGCCGGCCACTCCCACCCACAGGCCCCCAAACACAAACAACGGCGCTTTTCCCTGGAAAACAAAACTCGCCTGCCAACATTTTGATGGCAGATTGCAGGAGCCACTTGCTACTATCAAATCAGCCCAACTTGGCACTGGTGCCACCATGGGTCTGGTCACCATCCTGCCTATCATAGCTTTTCAGGAGCCAGCCGGTCCCTCTCTGCCATAGGGCCCCAGAGAAAAACCTCGGCCAGTTTCCCTGGCAAACAAAAGTAACCTACCCCGCTTCTGGATGGCAGATTGCAGGAGCCACTTTGCACCATCAAACTAGCCCGACTTGGCACTGGTGCCACCTCAGGTCTGGGAACCATCCTGCGTATCGTGGATTCTAAGGAGCCAGCCGGCCACTCCAGCCACAGGCCCCCAGACACAAACAACGGCGCTTTTCCCTGGAAAACAAAACTCGCCTGCCGACTTTTTGATGGCAGATTGCAGGAGCCACTTGGTACTATCAAATCAGCCCAACTTGGCACTTGTGCCACCATGGGTCTGGTCACCATCCTGCCTATCGTAGCTTTTCAGGACCTAGCCGGTCACTCCCAGCCATAGGCCCCCAGACACAAAGCTCGGCCCGTTTCCCTGGCAAACAAAAGTAAGCTGCCCCGCTTCTGGATGGCAGATTGCAGGAGCCACTTTGCACCATCAAACTAGCCCGACTCGGCACTGGTGCCACCTCAGGTCTGGGAACCATGCTGCGTATCGTGGATTCTAATTAGCCATCCGGCCACTCCCACCCAGAGGCCCCCAAACAAAAACAACGGCGCTTTTCCCTGGAAAACAAAACTCGCCTGCCAACTTTTGATGGCAGATTGCCGGAGCCACTTGGTACTATCAAACCAGCCCAACTTGACACTGGTGCCACCATGGGTCTGGTCACCATCCTGCCTATCGTAGCTTTTCAGGAGCCAGCCGGTCACTCCCAGCCATAGGTCCCCAGACACAAACCTCGGCCCGTTTCCCTGGCAATAAAAGTAAGCTACCCCGCTTCTGGATGGCAGATTGCAGGACGCACTTGGTACTATCAAACCAGCCCAACTTGGCACTGGTGCCACCTTGGGTCTGGGAACCATCCTGCGTATCGTGGATTCTAATTAGCCATCCGTCCACTCCCAGCCACAGGCCCCCAAACACAAACAACGGCGCTTTTCCCTGGAAAACAAAACTCGCCTGCCAAATTTTGATGGCAGATTGCCGGAGCCACTTGGTACTATCAAACCAGCCCAACTTGACACTGGTGCCACCATGGGTCTGGTCACCATCCTGCCTATCGTAGCATTTCAGGAGCCAGCCGGTCACTCCCAGCCATAGGCCCCCAGACAAAAACCTTGGCCCGTTTCCCTGGCAAACAAAAGTAAGTTATCCCGCTACTGGATGGCAGATTGCAGGAGCCACTTTTCAACATCAAACCAGCCCGACTTGGCACTGGTGCCACCTCAGGTCTGGGAACAATGCTGCGTATCGTGGATTCTAAGGAGCCAGCCGGCCACTCCCAGCCACAGGCCCCCAAAAACAAACAACGGCGCTTTTCCCTGGAAAACAAAACTCGTCTGCCAACTTTTTGATGGCAGATTGCCGGAGCCACTTGGTACTATCAAACCAGCCCAACGTGGCACTGGTGCCACCTTGGGTCTGGGAACCATTCTACGTATCGTGGATTATAAGGAGCCAGCCGGCCACTCCCTGCCACAGGCCCCCAAACACAAACAACGGCGCTTTTCCCTGGAAAACATAATTCGCCTGCCAACTTTTTGATGGCAGATTGCAGGAGCCACTTGGTACTATCAAATCAGCCCAACTTGGCACTGGTGCCACCTCAGGTCTGGGAACCATCCTGCCTATCGTAGGTTTTCAGGAGCCAGCCGGTCACTCCCAGCCATAGGCGCGCAGACAAAAAGCTCTGCCCGTTTCCCTGGCAAACCAAAGTAAGCTGCCCCGCTTCTTGATGGCAGATTGCAGGAACCACTTTTCACCACCAAAGTAGCCCGACTTGGAACTGGTGCCACCTCTGGTCTGGGAACCATGCTGCGTATCGTGGATTCTAAGGAGCCAGCCGGCCACTCCCAGCCACAGGCCCCCAGACACAAACAACGGCGCTTTTCCCTGGAAAACAAAACTCGCCTGCCAACTTTTTGATGGCAGATTGCAGGAGCCACTTGCTACTATCAAATCAGCCCAACTTGGCACTGGTGCCACCATGGGTCTGGTCACCATCCTGCCTATCGTAGCTTTTCAGGAGCCAGCCGGTCACTCCCAGCCATAGGCCCCCAGACAAAAACCTCGGCCCGTTTCCCTGGCAAACAAAAGTCAGCTGCCCGCTTCTGGATGGCAGATTGCAGGAAACACTTGGTACTATAAAACCAGCCCGACTTGGCACTGGTGCCACCTCTGGTCTGGGAACCATGCTGCGTATCGGGGATTCTAAGGAGCCAGCCGGCCACTCCCAGCCAAAGGCCCCCAAACACAAACAACGGCGCTTTTCCCTGGAAAACAAAACTCGCCTGCCAACTTTTTGATGGCAGATTGCAGGAGCCACTTGGTACTATCAAACCAGCTCAACTTGGCACTGGTGCCACCATGGGTCTGGTCACCATCCTGCCTATCTTAGCTTTTCAGGACCTAGCCGGTCACTCCCAGTCATAGGCTCGCAGACACAAAGCTCGGCCCGTTTCCCTGGCAAACAAAAGTAAGCTGCCCCGCTTCTGGATGGCAGATTGCAGGAACCACTTGGTACTATCAAACCAGCCCAACTTGGCACTGGTGCCACCTTGGATCTGGGAACCATCCTGCGTATCGTGGATTCTAAGGAGCCAGCCGGTCACTCCCAGCCACAGGCCCCCAAACACAAACCACAGCGCTTTTCCCTGGAAAACTAAACCCGCCTGCCAACATATTGATGGCAGATTGCAGGAGCCACTTGCTATTATCTAATCAGTCCAACTTGGCACTGGTGCCACCATGGGTCTGGTCACCATCCTGCCTATCGTAGCTTTTCAGGAGCCAGCCGGTCACTCCCAGCCATAGGCCCCCAGACACAAACATCGGCCCGTTTCCCTGGCAAACAAAAGTAAGCTGCCCCGCTTCTGGATGGCAGATTGTAGGACGCACTTGGTACTATCAAACCAGCCCGACTTGGCACTGGTGCCACCTCAGGTCTGGGAACCATGGTGCGTATCGTGGATTCTAAGGAGCCAGCCGGCCACTCCCAGCCATAGGCACCCAAACACAAACAACGGCGCTTTTCCCTGGAAAACAAAACTCGCCTGCCAACTTTTTGATGGCAGATTGCAGGAGCCACTTGGTACTATCAAACCAGCTCAACTTGGCACTGGTGCCACCATGGGTCTGCACACCATCCTGCCTATCGTAGCTTTTCAGGAGCCAGACGGTCACTCCCAGCCATAGGCCCCCAGACAAAAACTCGGCCCGTTTCCCTGGCAAACAAAAGTAAGCTGCCCCGCTTCTGGATGGCAGATTGCAGGAGCCACTTTGCACCATCAAACTAGCCCGACTTGGCACTGGTGCCACCTTGGGTCTGGGAACCATCCTGCGTATCGTGGATTCTAAGGAGCCAGCCGGCCACTCCCAGCCATAGGCCCCCAAACACAAACAACGGCGCTTTTCCCTGGAAAACAAAACTCGCCTGCCAAATTTTGACGGCAGATTGCAGGAGCCACTTGGTACTATCAAATCAGCCCAACTTGGGACTGGTGCCACCATGGGTCTGGTCACCATCCTGCCTATCGTAGCTTTTCAGGAGGCAGCCGGTCACTCCCAGCCATAGGCCCCCAGACAAAAACCTCGGCCCGTTTCCCTGGCAAACAAAAGTAAGCTGCCCTGCTTCTGGATGGCAGATTGCAGGAACCACTTGGTACTATCAAACCAGCAAAACTTGGCACTGGTGCCACCTTGGGTCTGGATACCATGCTGCGTATCGTGGATTCTAAGGAGCCAGCCGGCCACTCCCAGCCACAGGCCCCCAAACACAAACAACGGCGCTTTTCCCTGGAAAACAAAACTCTCCTGCCAACTTTTTGATGGGAGATTGCAGGAGCCACTTGGTTTTATCAAATCAGACCAACTTGGCACTGGTGCCACCATGGGTCTGGTCACCATCCTGCCTATCGTAGCTTTTCAGGAGCCAGCCGGTCACTCCCAGCCATAGGCCCCCAGACACAAATCTCGGCCCGTTTCCCTGACAAACAAAAGTAAGTTATCCCGCTTCTGGATGGCAGATTGCAGGAACCACTTTGTACTATCAAACCAGCCCGACTTGGCACTGGTGCCACCTCTGGTCTGGGAACCATCCTGGGTATCGTGGATTCTAAGGAGCCATCCGGCCAGTCCCAGCCACAGGCCCCCAAACAAAAACAACGGCGCTTTTCCCTGGAAAACAAAACTCGTCTTCCAACTTTTTGATGGCAGATTGCCAGAGCCACTTGGTACTATCAAACCAGCCCAACTTGGCACTGGTGCCACCTTGGGTCTGGGAACCATGCTGCGTATCGTGGATTATAAGGAGCCAGCCGGCCACTCCCAGCCACAGGCCCCCAAACACAAACCACAGCGCTTTTCCCTGGAAAACAAAATTCGCCGGCCAACTTTTTGATGGCAGATTGCAGGAGCCACTTGGTACTATCAAATCAGCCCAACTTGGCACTGGTGCCACCATGGGTCTGGTCACCATCCTGCCTAACGTAGCTTTTCAGGAGCCAGCCGGTCACTCCCAGCCATAGGCGCCCAGACACAAAGCTCTGCCCTTTTCCCTGGCAAACCAAAGTAAGCTGCCCCGCTTCTGGATGGCAGATTGCAGGAGCCACTTTGCACCATCAAACTAGCCCGTCTTGGCACTGGTGCCACCTCTGGTCTGGGAACCATCCTGCGTATCGTGGATTCTAAATAGCCAGCCGGCAACTCCCTACCACAGGCCCCCAAACACAAACAACGGCGCTTTTCCCTGGAAAACAAAACTCGCCTACCAACTATTTGATGGCAGATTACAGGAGCCACTTGGTACTATCAAACCAGCCCAACTTGGCACTGGTGCCACCATGGGTCTGGTCACAATCCTGCCTATCGTAACTTTTCAGGAGCCAGCCGGTCACTCCCAGCCATAGGTCCCCAGTCACAAACCTCGGCCCGTTTCCCTGGCAAACAAAAGTAAGCTGCCCCGCTTCTGGATGGCAGATTGCAGGAGCCACTTGGTACTATCAAACCAGCCCGACTTGGCACTGGTGCCACCTCTGGTCTGGGACCCATCCTGCGTATCGTGGATTCTAAGGAGCCAGTCGGCCACTCCCAGCCACAGGCCCCCAAACACAAACAACGGCCCGTTTCCGTGGCAAACAAAAGTAAGCTGACCCGCTTCTGGATGGCAGATTGCAGGAACCACTTGGTAGTATCAAACCAGCACAACTTGGCACTGGTGGCACCTCTTGTCTGGTAACCATGCTGTGTATCGTGGTTTCTAAGGAGCCAGCCGGGCACTCCCAACCACAGGTCCCCAAACACAAACAATGGCGCTTTTCCCTGGAAAACAAAACTCGCCTGCCAACTTTTTGATGGCAGATTGCAGGAGCCACTTTGTACTATCAAACCAGCCCGACTTGGCACTGGTGCCACCTCTGGTCTGGGAACCATGCTGCGTATCGTGGATTTTAAGGAGCCAGTCGGCCACTCCCAGCCATACGCCTCCAAACACAAACAACGGTCCATTTCCCTGGCAAACAAAAGTAAGCTGCCCCGCTTCTGGATGTCAGATTGCAGGAACCACTTGTTGCCAAGTTGGGGTGGTTTGATAGTACCAAGTGGCTCCTGCAATCTGCCATCAAAAAGTTGGCAAGCGAGTTTTGTTTTCCAGGGAAAAGCGCCGTTGTTTGTGTTTGGGGGCCTGTGGCTGGGAGTGGCCAGCTGTCTCCTTAGAATCCACGATACGCAGGATGGTTCCCAGACCAGAGGTGGCAACAGTGCCAAGTCGGGCTGGTTTGATGGTACAAAGTGACTCCTGCAATCTGCCATCCAGAAGCGGGGTAGCTTACTTTTGTTTGCCAGGGAAACGGGTAGAGCTTTGTGTCTGGGGGCCTATGGCTGGGAGTGACCGGCTGGCTCCTGAAAAGCTACGATAGGCAAGATGGTGACCAGACCCATGGTGGCACCAGTACCAAGTTGGGCTTGTTTGATAGTACCAAGTGGCTCCTGCAATCTGCCATCAAAAAGTTGGCAGGTGAGTTTTGTTTTCCAGGGAAAAGCACCTTTGTTTGTGTTTGGGGGCCTGTGGCTGGGAGTGGCCAGCTGGCTCCTTAGAATCCACGATACGCAGGATGGTTCCCAGACCAGAGGTGGCACCAGTGCCATGTTGGCCTGGTTTGATAGTACCATGTGGCTCCTGCAATCTGCCATCCAGAAGCGGGGCTGCTTACTTTTGTTTGCCAGGGAAACGGGCCGAGATATTTGTCTGGGGGCCTATGGCTGGGAGTGAGCGGCTGGCTCCTGAAAAGCTACGATAGGCAGGATGGTGACCAGACCCATGGTGGCACCAGTGCCAAGTTGGGCTGATTTGATAGTACCAAGTGGCTCCTGCAATCTGCCATCAAAAAGTTGGCAGGCGAGTTTTGTTTTCCAGGGAAAAGCGCCGTTGTTCTTGTTTAGAGGCCTGTGGCTGGGAGTGGCCGGCTGCCTCCTTTGAACCCAGGATACGCAGGATGGTTCCCAGACCCAAGGTGGCGCCAGTGCCAAGTTGGGCTGGTTTGATAGTACCAAGTGGCTCCTGCAATCTGCCATCCAGAAGCGGGTCAGCTTACTTTTGTTTCCCAGGGAAACGGGCCGAGGTTTGTGTCTGGGGGCCTATAGCTGGGAGTGACCGGCTGGCTACTGAAAAGCTACGGTAGGCAGGATGGTTACCAGACTCATGGTGGCACCAGTACCAAGTCGGGCTGGTTTGATAATACTAAATAGCTCCTGAAATCTGCCATTCAGACGCGGGGCAGCGGATTTTTGTTTGCTGGAGAAAAGTTCCGTGGTTTTTTTTTGGGGGTATATGGCTGGACGTGGCCGGCTGGCTCCTTAAAAAGATCGATACGCAGGATTGTTCCCTGACCCAAGGTGGCATCACTGCCAAGTCGGGCTGTTTTCGTAGTACCAAGTGCGTCCTGAAATTTGCCATCCAGAAGAGGGGCAGTTGAGTTTTGTTTGCCAGAGCAAAGGGCCGTGGTATGTGTTTGGGGGCATATGGCTGAGAGTGGCCGGCTGGCCCCTGAAAATCCACGATAGGCAGGATGGTTCCCAGACCCAAGGTGGCACCAGTGCCATGTTGGCCTGGTTTGATAGTACCATGTGGCTGCTGTAATCTGCCATCCAGAAGCGGGGCAGCTTAATTTTGTTTGCCAGGGAAACGGTCCGAGGTTTGTGTCTGGGGGACTATGGCTGGGAGTGACCGGCTGGCTCCTGAAATGCTACAATAGGCAGGATGGTTCCCAGACCCATAGTGGCACCAGTGCCAAGTTGGGATGATTTGATAGTACCAAGTGGCTCCTGCAATCTGCCATCAAAAAGCTGGCAGGCGAGTTTTGTTTTCCAGGGAAAAGCGCTGTGGTTTGTGTTTGGGGGCCTGTGGCTGGGAGTGGCCGGCTGGCTCCTTAGAATCCACGATATGCAGGATTGTTCCCAGACCCAAGGTGGCACCAGTGCCAAGTCGGGCTGGTTTGATGGTGCAAAGTGGCTCCTGCAATCTGCCATCCAGACGCGGGGCAGCGGATTTTTGTTTCCATGAGAAATGGTCCGTGGTTTGTTTCTGGGGGTATATGGCTGGGCCTGGCCGGCTTGCTCCTTAAAAAGCTCGATATGCAGGATGGTTCCCTGACACAAGGTGGCACCAGTGCCACGTCGGGCGGTTTTCGTAGTACAAAGTGCGTCCTAAAATTTGCCATCCAGAAGAGGGGCAGTTGAGTTTTGTTTGCCAGAGAAAAGGGCCGTGGTTTGTTTTTGGGGGCATATGGCTGAGAGTGGCCGGCTGGCCCCTGAAAATCCACGATAGGCAGGATGGTTCCCAGACCAGAGGTGTCACCAGTGCCAAGTCGGGCTGGTTTGATAGTACTAAATAGCTCCTGCAATCTGCCATGCAGAAGCGGGGCAGCTTACTTTTGTTTGCCAGGGAAACGGGCCGAGCTTTGTGTCTGGGGGCCTATGGCTGGGAGTGACCGGCTGGCTCCTGAAAAGCTACGATAGGCAGGATGGTGACCAGACCCATGGTGGCACCAGTGCCAAGTTGGGCTGGTTTGATAGTACCAAGTGGCTCCGGCAATCTGCCATCAAAAAGTTGGCAGGCGAGTTTTGTTTTCCAGGGAAAAGCGCAGTTGTTTGTGTTTGGGGGCCTGTGGCTGGGAGTGGCCGGCTGGCTCCTTAGAATCCACGATACGCAGGATGGTTCCCAGACCAGAGGTGGCACCAGTGCCAAGTTTGGCTGGTTTGATGGTGCAAAGTGGCTCCTGCAATCTGCCATCCAGAAGCGGGGTAGCTTACTTTTGTTTGCCAGGGAAACGGGCCGAAATATTTGTCTAGGGGCCTCTGGCTGGGGGTGGCTGGCTGGCACCTGAAAAGCTACGATAGGCAGGATGGTGACCAGACCCATGGTGGCACCAGTGCCAAGTTGGGCTGGTTTGATAGTACCAAGTGGCTCCTGCAATCTGCCATCAAAAAGTTGTCAGGCGAGTTTTGTTTTCCAGGGAAAAGCGCCGTTGTTTGTGTTTGGGGGCCTGTGGCTGGGAGTGGCCGGCTGGCTCCTTAGAATCCACGATACGCAGGATGGTTCCCAGACCCAAGGTGGCACCAGTGCCAAGTCGGGCTGGTTTGTTAGTACCAAGTGGTTCCTGCAATCTGCCATCCAGAAGCGGGGCAGCTGAATTTTGTTTGCCAGAGAAAAAGGCTGTTGTTTGTGTTTCGGGGCCTGTGGCTGGCAGTGGACGGCTGGCTCCTGAAAATCCATGCTACGCAGGATGGTTCCCAGACCCAAGGTGGCACCAGTGCCAAGTCGGGCTGGTTTGATACTACCAAGTGCGTCCTGCAATCTGCCATCCAGAAGCGGGGCAGCTTAATTTTGTTTGCCAGGGAAACGGGCCTTGGGTTTTTATGGGGGCCTATGGCTGAGAGTGGCCGGCTGGCTCCTGAAAATCCACGCTAGGCAGCATGGTTCCCAGATGCAAGGTGGCACCAGTGCCAAGTCGGGCTGGTTTGATGGTGCAAAGTGGCTCCTGCAATCTGCCATCCAGAAGCGGGGCAGCTGATTTTTGTTTGCCAGAGAAAAATTCCGTGGATTGTTTTTGGGGGCATATTGCTGGGAGTGGCCGGCTGGCTCCTTAAAATGCTCGATACGCATGATGGTTCCCAAGCCCAAGGTGTCACCACTACCAAGTCGGCCTGCGGTTTTAGTATCAAGTTCATCCTGCAATTTGCCATCCAGAAGAGGGGCAGTTGAGTTTTGTTTGCCAGAGAAACGGGCCGAGGTTTCTGTTTGGGGACATATGGCTGAGAGTGGCCGGGTGGCCCCTGAATATCCGCGATACACAGCATGGTTCCCAGATCCAAGGTGGCACCAGTGCCAAGTTGGGCTGGTTTGATAGTCCCAAGTGTCTCCTGCAATCTGCCATCCAGAAGCGGGGCAGCTTACTTTTGTTTGCCAGAGAAATAGGCCTAGGTTTTTGTCTGGGGGCCTGTGGCTAGGAGTGGCCGGCTGGCTCCTTAGAATCCACGATACGCAGGATGTTTCCCAGACCCAAGCTGGCACCAGTGCCAAGTCGGGCTGGTTTGATAGTACCAAGTGGCTCCTGCAAACTCCATCAAAATGTTGGCAGACGTGTTTTGTTTTCCAGGGAACAGCGCCGTTGATTTTGTTTGGGGACCTGTGGCTGGGAGTGGCCGGCTGGCTCCTTAGAATCCACGATACGCAGGATGGTTCCCAGACCCAAGGTGGCACCAGTGCCAAGTCGGGCTGGTTTGATTACACCAAGTGGCTCCTGCAATCTGCCATCCAGAAGTGAGGCAGCTAAGTTTTGTTTGCCAGAAAAAAGGGCCGTGGTTTTTGTTAGGGGCATGTGGCTGGGAGTAGCCGGCTGGCTCCTTAAAATCCACGATAGGCTGGATGGTTCCCAGACCCAAGGTGGCACCAGTGCCAAGTCGGGCTGGTTTGATAGTACCAAGTGTCTCCTGCAATCTGCCATCCAAAAGCGGTGCAGTTGAGTTTTGTTTGCCAGAGAAAAGGGCCGTGGGTTGTGTTTGGGGGCATATGGCTGGGAGTGGCCGGCTGTCTCATTAAAAAGATCGATACGCAGGATGGTTCCCAGACCCAAGGTGGCACCAGTGCCAAGTCGGGCTGGTTTGATTACACCAAGTGGCTCCTGCAATCTGCCATCCAGAAGTGAGGCAGCTAAGTTTTGTTTGCCAGAAAAAAGGGCCGTGGTTTTTGTTGGGGGCCTGTGGCTGGGAGTGGCCGGCTGGCTCCTTAGAATCCACCATACGCAGGATGGTTCCCAGACCCAAGGTGGCACCAGTGCCAAGTCGGGCTGGTTTGATAGTACCAAGTGGCTCCTGCAATCTGCCATCCAGAAGCGGTGCAGTTGAGTTTTGTTTGCCAGAGAAAAGGGCCGTGGGTTGTGTTTGGGGGCATATGGCTGGGAGTGGCCGGCTGTCTCATTAAAAAGATCGATACGCAGGATGGTTCCCAGATCCAAGGTGGTACCATTACCATGTTGTGCTGGTGTGATAGTCCCAAGTGGCTCCTGCAATCTGCCATCCAGAAGTGGGGCAGCTGATTTTTGTTTGCCAGAGAAAAGGTCCGTGGTTTGTGTTTGGGGGCATATGGCTGAGAGTGGCCGGCTGGCCCCTGAAAATCCACGATACAAAGGATGGTTCCCAGATCCAAGGTGGCCCCTGTGCCAAGTCGGGCTGATTTGATAGTACTAAGTAGCTCCTGCAATCTGCCATCCAGAAGCGGGGCAGCTTACTTTTGTTTGCCAGGGAAACGGGCCGAGGTTTCTGTTTGGGGGCCTATGGCTGGGAGTGACCGGCTGGCTCCTGAAAAGCTACAATAGGCAGGATGGTTCCCAGAGCCAAGGTGGCACCAGTGCCAAGTCGGGCTGTTTTTATAGTACCAAGTGCGTCCTGCAATTTGCCATCCAGAAGAGGGGCAGTGGAGTTTTGTTTGCCAGAGAATAGCGCCGTTGTTGTGTTTGGGAGATTGTGGCTGGGAGTGGCCGACTGGCGCCGTAGAATCTGTGTTACGCAGCATGGTTCCCAGACCAGAGGTGGCACCAGTGCCAAGTCGGGCTGGTTTGATAGTACCAAGTGGCTCCTGCAATCTGCCATCCAGAAGCGGGGCAGCTTACTTTTGTTTGCCAGGGAAACGGGCCGAGGTTTGTGACTGGGGACCTATGGCTGGGAGTGACCGGCTGCCTCCTGAAAAGCTACGATAGGCAGGATGGTGACCAGACCCATGGTGGCACCAGTGCCAAGTTGGGCTGGTTTGATAGTACCAAGTGGCTCCTGCAATCTGCCATCAAAAAGTTGTCAGGCGAGTTTTGTTTTCCAGGGAAAAGCGCCGTTGTTTGTATTTGGGGGCCTGTGGCTGGGAGTGGCCGGCTGGCTCCTTTGAACCCACAATACGCAGGATGGTTCCCAGACCCAAGGTGGCACCAGTGCCAAGTCGGGCTGGATTGATACTACAAAGTGCGTCCTGCAATCTGCCATCCAGAAGCGGGGCAGCTTAATTTAGTTTGCCAGGGAAACGGGCCGTGGGTTTTGTTTGGGGGCCTATGGCTGAGAGTGGCCGGCTGGCTCCTGAAAATCCACGCTAGGCAGCATGGTTCCCAGATGCAAGGTGGCACCAGTGCCAAGTCGGGCTGGTTTGATGGTGCAAAGTGGCTCCTGCAATCTGCCATCCAGAAGCGGGGTAGCTTACTTTTTTTTGCCAGGGAAACGGGCCGAGGTTTTTGTCTCGGGGCCTATGGCTGAGGGTGACCGGCTGGCTCCTGAAAAGCTACGATAGGCAGGATGGTGACCAGACCCATGGTGACACCAGTGCCAAGTTGGGCTGGTTTGATAGTACCAAGTTGCTCCTGCAATCTGCCATCAAAATATTGGCAGGCGAGTTTTGTTTTCCAGGGAAAAGCGCCGTTGTTTGTGTTTGGGGGCCTGTGGCTGGGAGTGGCCGGCTGGCTGCTTAGAATCCACGATACGCAGGATGGTTCCCAGACCAGAGGTGGCACCAGTGCCAAGTCGGGCTGGTTTGATAGTACCAAGTGCGTCCTGCAATCTGCCATCCAGAAGCGGGGCAGCTTAATTTTGTTTGCCAGGGAAACGGGCCGAGGTTTGTGTTTGGGGGCCTGTGGCTGGGAGTTGCCGACTGGCTCCTTAGAACCCATGATACGCAGGATGGTTCCCAGACCAGAGGTGGCACCAGTGCCAAGTTGGGCTAGTTTGATAGTACCAAGTGGCTTCTGCAATCTGCCATCCAGAAGCGGGGCAGCTTACTTTTGTTTGCCAGGGAAACGGGCCGTTGTTTGTGTTTGGGGGCCTGTGGCTGGCAGTTGCCGACTGGCTCCTTAGAATCCACGATACGCGGGATGGTTCCCAGACCAGAGGTGGCACCAGTGCCTAGTCGGGCTGGTTTGATAGTACCAAGTGGCTCCTGCAATCTGCCATCCAGAAGCGGGGCAGCTTACTTTTGTTTTCCAGGGAAAAGCGCCGTTGTTTGTGTTTGGGGGCCTGTGGGTGGGAGTGGCCGGATGGCTCCTTAGAATCCACGATACGCAGGATGGTTCCCAGACCAGAGGTGGCACCAGTGCCAGGTCGGGCTGGTTTGATAGTACCAAGTGGCTCCTGCAATCTGCCATCCAGAAGCGGGGCAGCTTACTTTTGTTTGCCAGGGAAACGGGCCGAGGTTTGTGTCTCAGGGCCTATGGCTGGGAGTGACCGGCTGGCTCCTGAAAAGTTACGATAGGCAGGATGGTGACCAGACCCATGGTGGCACCAGTGCCAAGTCGGGCTGGTTTGATTACACCAAGTGGCTCCTGCAATCTGCCATGAAAAAGTTGGCAGGCGAGTTTTGTTTTCCAGGGAAAAGCGCCGTTGTTTGTGTTTGGGGGCCTGTGGCTGGGAGTGGCCGGCTGGCTCCTTAGAATCCACGATACGCAGCATGGTATCCAGACCCAAGGTGGCACCAGTGCTAAGTTGGGCTGGTTTGATAATACCAAGTGGTTCCTGCAAACTCCATCAAAAAGTTGGCAGGCGTGTTTTGTTTTCCAGGGAACAGCGCCGTTGATTTTGTTTGGGGGCCTGTGGCTGGGAGTGGCCGGCTGGCTCCTTAGAATCCACGATACGCAGGATGGTTCCCAGACCCAAGGTGGCACCTGTGCCAAGTCGGGCTGGTTTGATTACACCAAGTGGCTCCTGCAATCTGCCATCCAGAAGTGAGGCAGCTAAGTTTTGTCTGCGAGAAAAAAGGGCCGTGGTTTTTGTTGGGGGCCTGTGGCTGGGAGTAGCCGGCTGGCTCCTTAAAATCCACGATAGGCAGG
This sequence comes from Melospiza melodia melodia, assembly GCF_035770615.1. Lineage (NCBI taxonomy): Eukaryota > Metazoa > Chordata > Aves > Passeriformes > Passerellidae > Melospiza > Melospiza melodia. The sequence goes on along the minus strand of NC_086199.1, from coordinate 39,567,696 downwards.
ATGGTTCCCAGACCCAAGGTGGCACCAGTGCCAAGTCGGGCTGGTTTGGTAGTACCAAGTGGCTCCTGCAATCTGCCATCCAGAAGCGGGGCAGCTGAGCTTTGTTTGCCAGAGAAAAAGGCTGTGGTTTTTGTTTGGGGGCCTGTGGCTGGCAGTGGCCGGCTGGCTCCTGAAAATCCACGATACGCAGCATGGTTCCCAGACCCAAGGTGGCACCAGTACAAAGTGGGGCTCGTTTGACAGTGTCAAGTGCCTCCTGCAATCTCCCATCCAGAAGCGGGGCAGCTGAGTTTTTTTTGCCAGGGAAACTGACCTTTGTTTTTGATTGGGGTCTGTGGCCGAGAGTGGTCGGCTGTCTCCTGACAATCCACAATAGGCAGGATGGTTCCCAGACCCAAGGTGGCACCAGTGCCAAGTCGGGCTGGTTTGATAGTACCAAGTGCCTCCTGCAATCTGCCATCCAGAAGCAGGGCAGCTGAGTTTTGTTTGCCAGAGTAAAGGGCCGTGGGTTGTGTTTGGGGGCATATGGCTGGGAGTGGCCACCTGGCTCCTTAAAATGCACGATACGCCGCATAGTAACCAGACGCAAGGTGGCACCAGTGCCAAGTCGGGCTGTTTTTGTAGTACCCAGTGGCTCCTGCAATTTGCCATCCAGAAGCGGGGCAGCTAAATTTTGTTTGCTAGAGAAAAGGGCTGTGGTTTGTGTTTGGGGGCCTATGGCCGAGAGTGGTAGGCTGGCCCCTGAAAATCAACGATAGGCAGGATGGTTCCCAGATCCAAGGTGGCACCAGTGCCAAGTAAGGCTGGTTGTATGGTTCAAAGTGACTCCTGCAATCTGCCATCCAGAAGCGGGACAGCTGAGTTTTTTTTGCCAGAGAAAAGGTCCGTGGTTTCTTTTTGGGGCATACGGCTGGGAATTGCCGGCTGGCTCCTTAAAATGCTCGATACGCAGGATGGTTCCCAGAGCCAAGGTGGCACCACTGCCAAGTCGGGCTCTTTTTGTAGTACCAAGTGCGTCCTGCAATTTGCCATCCAGAAGAGGGGCAGTTGAGTTTTGTTTGCCAGAGAAAAGGGCCGAGGTTTGTGTTTGGGAGCATATGGCTGGGAATGACCGGCTGGCCCCTGAAAATCCACGATACGCCGGATGGTTCCCAGATCCAAGGTGGTACCATTACCATGTTGTGCTGGTGCGATAGTCCCAAGTGGCTCCTGCAATCTGCCATCCAGAAGTGGGGCAGCTGATTTTTGTTTGCCAGAGAAAAGGTCCGTGGTTTGTGTTTGGGGGCATATGGCTGAGAGTGGCCGGCTGGCCCCTGAAAATCCACGATACACAGGATGGTTCCCAGATCCAAGGTGGCACCTGTGCCAAGTCGGGCTGATTTGATAGTACTAAGTAGCTCCTGCAATCTGCCATCCAGAAGCGGGGCAGCTTACTTTTGTTTGCCAGGGAAACGGGCCGAGGTTTCTGTTTGGGGGCCTATGGCTGGGAGTGACCGGCTGGCTCCTGAAAAGCTACAATAGGCAGGATGGTTCCCAGAGCCAAGGTGGCACCAGTGCCAAGTTGGGCTGGTTTGATAGTACCAAGTGGCTCCTGCAATCTGCCATCCAGAAGCAGGGCAGCTGAGTTTTGTTTGCCAGAGAAAAGGGCTTGGTTTGTGTTTGGGGGCATATGGCTCGGTGTGGCCAGCTGGCTCCTTAAAATGCACGATATGCAACATGGCTCCCAGACCCATAGTGGCACCAGTGCCAAGTCGGGCTGGTTTGATAGTACCAAGTGGCTCCTGCAATCTTCCATGATCACGTGGAGAAATACTTTCTGGTTTCAGCCATATGCTCTTTCTTCTCTCCCTCAACTTCTCTATCACCTCTCATCTGGTTCACATGCGCTGTCTTCAAGGTCCACAGGCTACTTTTCACAGAATCTTCTGGCCTGATGAAGTAAGAATGATGAATAGAACAGAGCTGGGATCTATTTTCCAGTTTGGATAAAATGCATTCTGCACACAAATCCAAGGAGAACGTGCTGCCCCAATGCCCAGAAAATCTTTCACTCCTGCTAGTGTTCTACGTCAACCGCAACTTAGTCTGAAAGAAAAGCTTTTTCTCTGAGAGCATCTGAGAGGTTTGCATGAAGCACTGATATCTGACATATGCAATTTTGAATAGGAGAGGAAAAAGAAAATGGCAAGGAGTTTTTAATTTTAGTGGTTTCAATTTTAATTTCCGTGCACTTTTTCAAAACTTGTCAGCTCAAATGCCCATCAACATCTTTTAGTCATCTGTAAGTCAGTATTCATATAAAATGTGCTTCAAATCCAAAGAATTTCAAATTTGCACTCCAAGCTTCTATGCCTAGATTTATGATTTCCTACACATATTAGATGAAAGGAAGGCCTTTTTTACTGTGGGAGTGCTGGAACACTGGAACAGGTTGCCCAGAGAAGTTGTGGGTGTCCCATCCCTGAAAGTATTCAAGGTCACCTTGGACGGGGCTTGGAGCAGCAACAAAGGAGAAGCTTGATGGTAGAGAAACAAAGTTGGACTATAGAAGAAACTCGGATTGAAGTATAGGATCAAGTTTTCTCTCAGCTCTTGGGGTAAATTCAAAGTTGTACAAAATGACATTTATCTGTGCTATTCACTACTGTAACAGAAAGTTTCATGAAAACTGTACAGAAGATAGTAAATTTTAAAAGAGATAAGAATTACAGCATAAAATCCATGGGATAGGTTACAACATGAGACACTCTCTAAGAGAAAATCTCTGTGTTTCAGCACTTCATCGGGGTAAGATTTCATGAAGTGCCAAAGAAGGCGGCAAAATATCATTCGGGACATTATTTACTGGAATTCAGCCTGGCCATTAGTAGGAACTGCCTTTGAACATATCATGTAGATATACCACACACGCTTTCCCTTCACTGAAAAATTACTGTTTACAACAAATAAGCAATTGACGATCAAAATTGATTGAAAGCATCTTAAACATGTCAAGTATTTCATTGTAGATGATCTGTGATCCAAATGCTTCTTCCACCTTCGAGAGGGACAGAAGAATTCTTCCATATCATGATGGTTTAAAATTGTATCAACCAATGTTTTCTGCTGAAAAGATATCATCTATTTTTTTCTATTTTTGGAAGAAAATATTCCTAGACATACAACAGGTGAGAACTAAGTAATTTTAAAGAAACAAATGAAATGAAAATATTCTGTAAATAGAATGAAATGAAAAGCTGTGTTTTAAATAGGAGCTAAATATTAAACAGAATTTTTGTACCAGGCATTTGAATTACTGCACCAGCTCTTTTGCCCATCAAGAGAGGCATTTAGCATTTCAGTCTTTTCCAAGGTGTTCATGATCTGCTATGCTGATCTCTGTGTGTGCCTAGGTGTGTGTGGAGGGGGGGGCATATGAAGGGGAGTGTGTATGTTTGCTTTACAATTGTTGTGGCAGATTCATGCCTCAGCTCCACATTTTGTTTTAAAAAGGTCACACCGAGTGGATATGAAGTTTACTATCAACAAGAGATCGATTCCCAAATCATCCATTTGACTCTCCCTTATAAATCATGTGCTTTGTTGCATATTTTATCAAATATACTTTCAAGCCAGATGGAGGAAGGAGGATGTGGGAATCCCTCCACCATCTTGCAACTTTTATGTAAGTAGGTTTTCAAGAAAATCATCATTTCTCTTTTAAATATGTCTGGAACAGGCATGATGGTAGTGTCAACCTGTTGGAGTTTTTGTTGCTGGAAGAAGTTGTACAAAAGGATTGGTTTTTACATTGACCAGTTACTGAATCAAGCGCAGGAATACATTGGAAATTTAGCTGGGGGTTCCTTTTCCCAGCAGACTACTTCTAGAACGAGCTTGTACACTGAAGCTGACTCTTTTGCTCTCTTTTTGTTTCTTTCCTATTTTCTTGGCTTCTTTGCCACTATCTAGACAATTTTGGAACTTTGTTCCCAACTAAAATGGTTTCAATAGTCTGATTGTGATCATACATTTTTACAAGGAATTTTTAAAATCTTTCCTCGAGTCCAGAAAGTCAAGGACTTAGATCTTTTTCTTCCCTTATCAATATTGCCATGAAATTGATAAATAAAGACCAACTCTTTATTTTTGTTTTTAACCCACGTAGATAATTCCCATCCATTAATCCATTTTGTGGACCAATAGCTGCCATTCTGATGGAAGCTGTCACTTCTTAACAATAGGCATTCTGTGACTATGTTGACTGCACTTTGGGTGAAGATCCTAACTGGTCTTAGATATACATAGGGAGAAATTTGCTCAGCCAGTGTCAGTCTTAAGCATGCGTATCAGAAGATCTTTCTAGAGCTGGGAATTTTCCCATGAAAGGGATTCAGTTAGGGAAGAGACACTTGTGCCAGAGTTTTACATTCTTCTTGAACACTGCTTAAGGAACTTAGATGCCATGTCCATTTGGATCTCTGTCTGCACAGAACTTTGTCATGCCAGCGCTTTGAAATGCATCTTGAAGAGAATTCACTAGCACAGAATGAAAGAGAGTGGAAGGGGTTGGTGGGGCTAACCAGGCCCAACCCCCCTGCCTAAACCAGGATACCTAGAGCCTCTTGCCCAGGATTCTATCTGGGTGTACTTTTAATGTCTTCAAAGATCCAGGCTCCACAATCTTTCTGGGCAGTCTGTGCCGTGGTTCAGTCACCCTGACAGTAAAGAAACATTTACTGATGTTCAAAGGCAATCTCCTGTATTTCAGTGTGTGCCCACTGCCTCTTGTCTTTTCCATCAGCATCACTGAAAAGACACTGATTCCCTCCCCTTTGCACTATTGCTTCCATATGTATGTGTGATGCCATGTAGAGGTATGTCAAAAACCTCCCTGAAGCCCAGGCAGATAATATTCCCTTCATCTACCAGTCAAGTTGATTCATCAGAGGAGTTTAAAGTGATGTTCAGCATGAAATTCCCCTGAAAAATCATGCTAACTACATTATTTGGTCATCTGTCATGTGCCTGGCAAGGATTTCCAGGAAGAGCTGCTTCATCAACTTCCTGGGGATAAAAAAGAGGCTGGCTGGTTTGTACTATGGCGAGTCCTCTTAATTGCCTTTTTTGAAGATGGGTGTCATTTGCTAACATCCACTCTTTAGCCTCTGTTGTCGTCTACATCTTAGCAAAACGCTTTTCCACTATGTCTGGCTAGGAAAAACTGTGCCAGCACAGAAAACATCTCCCATCGTGTTCTAGAAGTTGCACGGATGTCTGCCAAGTGTTTGGCAGGAAGAAAAGAAAAGTTGTCCAAAACAGCTTCCAATCGAATGTTCCTGTGATTGGAAAAGTCAGGAGAGTGCAAAGGTACTGTTTTCTATCAGTTGGCAAGGTGCGCACACAATCCCAGTGTTGTACAGCTTGCTTCTTCACCTTCCCGAAGCTGCCGCTCTCGCCGGCTGCCGGAGCCCAAGAAGCGGCTTCTTCGCGCAAAGACGATTGTGCCGCTCACAGTGCTCTCCTTAGCGCGGCTTCTGCCGAAAGACGCCCGGCAGTGGCTCTTACCTCCGGAGAGCATCCTACCTTCGTCTTTCGCGTCTTATGTAGTCTACACCTCGGCAAAAAGCTTTTCCACTATGTCTGGCTAGGAAAAACTGTGCCAGCACAGAAAACATCTCCCATCGTGTTCTAGAAGTTGCACGGATGTCTGCCAAGTGTTTGGCAGGAAGAAAAGAAAAGTTGTCCAAAACAGCTTCCAATCGAATGTTCCTGTGATTGGAAAAGTCAGGAGAGTGCAAAGGTACTGTTTTCTATCAGTTGGCAAGGTGCGCACACAATCCCAGTGTTGTACAGCTTGCTTCTTCACCTTCCCGAAGCTGCCGCTCTCGCCGGCTGCCGGAGCCCAAGAAGCGGCTTCTTCGCGCAAAGACGATTGTGCCGCTCACAGTGCTCTCCTTAGCGCGGCTTCTGCCGAAAGACGCCCGGCAGCGGCTCTTACCTCCGGAGAGCATCCTACCTTCGTCTTTCGCGTCTTTTGTAGTCTACATCTTAGCAAAACGCTTTTCCACTATGTCTGGCTAGGAAAAACTGTGCCAGCACAGAAAACATCTCCCATCGTGTTCTAGAAGTTGCACGGATGTCTGCCAAGTGTTTGGCAGGAAGAAAAGAAAAGTTGTCCAAAACAGCTTCCAATCGAATGTTCCTGTGATTGGAAAAGTCAGGAGAGTGCAAAGGTACTGTTTTCTATCAGTTGGCAAGGTGCGCACACAATCCCAGTGTTGTACAGCTTGCTTCTTCACCTTCCCGAAGCTGCCGCTCTCGCCGGCTGCCGGAGCCCAAGAAGCGGCTTCTTCGCGCAAAGACGATTGTGCCGCTCACAGTGCTCTCCTTAGCGCGGCTTCTGCCGAAAGACGCCCGGCAGCGGCTCTTACCTCCGGAGAGCATCCTACCTTCGTCTTTCGCGTCTTTTGTAGTCTACATCTTAGCAAAACGCTTTTCCACTATGTCTGGCTAGGAAAAACTGTGCCAGCACAGAAAACATCTCCCATCGTGTTCTAGAAGTTGCACGGATGTCTGCCAAGTGTTTGGCAGGAAGAAAAGAAAAGTTGTCCAAAACAGCTTCCAATCGAATGTTCCTGTGATTGGAAAAGTCAGGAGAGTGCAAAGGTACTGTTTTCTATCAGTTGGCAAGGTGCGCACACAATCCCAGTGTTGTACAGCTTGCTTCTTCACCTTCCCGAAGCTGCCGCTCTCGCCGGCTGCCGGAGCCCAAGAAGCGGCTTCTTCGCGCAAAGACGATTGTGCCGCTCACAGTGCTCTCCTTAGCGCGGCTTCTGCCGAAAGACGCCCGGCAGCGGCTCTTACCTCCGGAGAGCATCCTACCTTCGTCTTTCGCGTCTTTTGTAGTCTACATCTTAGCAAAACGCTTTTCCACTATGTCTGGCTAGGAAAAACTGTGCCAGCACAGAAAACATCTCCCATCGTGTTCTAGAAGTTGCACGGATGTCTGCCAAGTGTTTGGCAGGAAGAAAAGAAAAGTTGTCCAAAACAGCTTCCAATCGAATGTTCCTGTGATTGGAAAAGTCAGGAGAGTGCAAAGGTACTGTTTTCTATCAGTTGGCAAGGTGCGCACACAATCCCAGTGTTGTACAGCTTGCTTCTTCACCTTCCCGAAGCTGCCGCTCTCGCCGGCTGCCGGAGCCCAAGAAGCGGCTTCTTCGCGCAAAGACGATTGTGCCGCTCACAGTGCTCTCCTTAGCGCGGCTTCTGCCGAAAGACGCCCGGCAGCGGCTCTTACCTCCGGAGAGCATCCTACCTTCGTCTTTCGCGTCTTTTGTAGTCTACATCTTAGCAAAACGCTTTTCCACTATGTCTGGCTAGGAAAAACTGTGCCAGCACAGAAAACATCTCCCATCGTGTTCTAGAAGTTGCACGGATGTCTGCCAAGTGTTTGGCAGGAAGAAAAGAAAAGTTGTCCAAAACAGCTTCCAATCGAATGTTCCTGTGATTGGAAAAGTCAGGAGAGTGCAAAGGTACTGTTTTCTATCAGTTGGCAAGGTGCGCACACAATCCCAGTGTTGTACAGCTTGCTTCTTCACCTTCCCGAAGCTGCCGCTCTCGCCGGCTGCCGGAGCCCAAGAAGCGGCTTCTTCGCGCAAAGACGATTGTGCCGCTCACAGTGCTCTCCTTAGCGCGGCTTCTGCCGAAAGACGCCCGGCAGCGGCTCTTACCTCCGGAGAGCATCCTACCTTCGTCTTTCGCGTCTTTTGTAGTCTACATCTTAGCAAAACGCTTTTCCACTATGTCTGGCTAGGAAAAACTGTGCCAGCACAGAAAACATCTCCCATCGTGTTCTAGAAGTTGCACGGATGTCTGCCAAGTGTTTGGCAGGAAGAAAAGTTGTCCAAAACAGCTTCCAATCGAATGTTCCTGTGATTGGAAAAGTCAGGAGAGTGCAAAGGTACTGTTTTCTATCAGTTGGCAAGGTGCGCACACAATCCCAGTGTTGTACAGCTTGCTTCTTCACCTTCCCGAAGCTGCCGCTCTCGCCGGCTCCCGGAGCCCAAGAAGCGGCTTCTTCGCGCAAAGACGATTGTGCCGCTCACAGTGCTCCCCTTAGCGCGGCTTCTGCCGAAAGACGCCCGGCAGCGGCTCTTACCTCCTGAGAGTGGCAGCTTCGGGAAGGTGAAGAAGCAAGCTGTACAACACTGGGATTGTGTGCGCACCTTGCCAACTGATAGAAAACAGTACCTTTGCACTCTCCTGACTTTTCCAATCACAGGAACATTCGATTGGAAGCTGTTTTGGACAACTTTTCTTTTCTTCCTGCCAAACACTTGGCAGACATCCGTGCAACTTCTAGAACACGATGGGAGATGTTTTCTGTGCTGGCACAGTTTTTCCTAGCCAGACATAGTGGAGAAGCGTTTTGCTAAGATGTAGACTACAAAAGACGCGAAAGACGAAGGTAGGATGCTCTCCGGAGGTAAGAGCCGCTGCCGGGCGTCTTTCGGCAGAAGCCGCGCTAAGGAGAGCCCTGTGAGCGGCACAATCGTCTTTGCGCGAAGAAGCCGCTTCTTCGGTTCCGGGAGCCGGCGAGAGCGGCAGCTTCGGGAAGGTGAAGAAGCAAGCTGTACAACACTGGGATTGTGTGCGCACCTTGCCAACTGATAGAAAACAGTACCTTTGCACTCTCCTGACTTTTCCAATCACAGGAACATTCGATTGGAAGCTGTTTTGGACAACTTTTCTTTTCTTCCTGCCAAACACTTGGCAGACATCCGTGCAACTTCTAGAACACGATGGGAGATGTTTTCTGTGCTGGCACAGTTTTTCCTAGCCAGACATAGTGGAAAAGCGTTTTGCCGAGGTGTAGATGAGAAGAGGAGCTTAAGACGAAGGTAAGATGCTCTCCGGAGGTAAGAGCCGCTGCCGGGCGTCTTTCGGCAGAAGCCGCGCTAAGGAGAGCACTGTGAGCGGCACAATCGTCTTTGCGCGAAGAAGCCGCTTCTTGGGCTCCGGCAGCCGGCGAGAGCGGCAGCTTCGGGAAGGTGAAGAAGCAAGCTGTACAACACTGGGATTGTGTGCGCACCTTGCCAACTGATAGAAAACAGTACCTTTGCACTCTCCTGACTTTTCCAATCACAGGAACATTCGATTGGAAGCTGTTTTGGACAACTTTTCTTTTCTTCCTGCCAAACACTTGGCAGACATCCGTGCAACTTCTAGAACACGATGGGAGATGTTTTCTGTGCTGGCACAGTTTTTCCTAGCCAGACATAGTGGAAAAGCGTTTTGCTAAGATGTAGACTACAAAAGACGCGAAAGACGAAGGTAGGATGCTCTCCGGAGGTAAGAGCCGCTGCCGGGCGTCTTTCGGCAGAAGCCGCGCTAAGGAGAGCCCTGTGAGCGGCACAATCGTCTTTGCGCGAAGAAGCCGCTTCTTGGGCTCCGGCAGCCGGCGAGAGCGGCAGCTTCGGGAAGGTGAAGAAGCAAGCTGTACAACACTGGGATTGTGTGCGCACCTTGCCAACTGATAGAAAACAGTACCTTTGCTCTCTCCTGACTTTTCCAATCACAGGAACATTCGATTGGAAGCTGTTTTGGACAACTTTTCTTTTCTTCCTGCCAAACACTTGGCAGACATCCGTGCAACTTCTAGAACACGATGGGAGATGTTTTCTGTGCTGGCACAGTTTTTCCTAGCCAGACATAGTGGAAAAGCGTTTTGCTAAGATGTAGACTACAAAAGACGCGAAAGACGAAGGTAGATTGCTCTCCGGAGGTAAGAGCCGCTGCCGGGCGTCTTTCGGCAGAAGCCGCGCTAAGGAGAGCACTGTGAGCGGCACAATCGTCTTTGCGCGAAGAAGCCGCTTCTTGGGCTCCGGCAGCCGGCGAGAGCGGCAGCTTCGGGAAGGTGAAGAAGCAAGCTGTACAACACTGGGATTGTGTGCGCACCTTGCCAACTGATAGAAAACAGTACCTTTGCACTCTCCTGACTTTTCCAATCACAGGAACATTCGATTGGAAGCTGTTTTGGACAACTTTTCTTTTCTTCCTGCCAAACACTTGGCAGACATCCGTGCAACTTCTAGAACACGATGGGAGATGTTTTCTGTGCTGGCACAGTTTTTCCTAGCCAGACATAGTGGAAAAGCGTTTTGCTAAGATGTAGACGACAACAGAGGCTAAAGAGTGGATGTTAGCAAATGACACCCATCTTCAAAAAAGGCAATTAAGAGGACTCGCCATAGTACAAACCAGCCAGCCTCTTTTTTATCCCCAGGAAGTTGATGAAGCAGCTCTTCCTGGAAATCCTTGCCAGGCACATGACAGATGACCAAATAATGTAGTTAGCATGATTTTTCAGGGGAATTTCATGCTGAACATCACTTTAAACTCCTCTGATGAATCAACTTGACTGGTAGATGAAGGGAATATTATCTGCCTGGGCTTCAGGGAGGTTTTTGACATACCTCTACATGGCATCACACATACATATGGAAGCAATAGTGCAAAGGGGAGGGAATCAGTGTCTTTTCAGTGATGCTGATGGAAAAGACAAGAGGCAGTGGGCACACACTGAAATACAGGAGATTGCCTTTGAACATCAGTAAATGTTTCTTTACTGTCAGGGTGACTGAACCACGGCACAGACTGCCCAGAAAGATTGTGGAGCCTGGATCTTTGAAGACATTAAAAGTACACCCAGATAGAATCCTGGGCAAGAGGCTCTAGGTATCCTGGTTTAGGCAGGGGGGTTGGGCCTGGTTAGCCCCACCAACCCCTTCCACTCTCTTTCATTCTGTGCTAGTGAATTCTCTTCAAGATGCATTTCAAAGCACTGGCATGACAAAGTTCTGTGCAGACAGAGATCCAAATGGACATGGCATCTAAGTTCCTTAAGCAGTGTTCAAGAAGAATGTAAAACTCTGGCACAAGTGTCTCTTCCCTAACTGAATCCCTTTCATGGGAAAATTCCCAGCTCTAGAAAGATCTTCTGATACGCATGCTTAAGACTGACACTGGCTGAACAAATTTCTCCCTATGTATATCTAAGACCAGTTAGGATCTTCACCCAAAGTGCAGTCAACATAGTCACAGAATGCCTATTGTTAAGAAGTGACAGCTTCCATCAGAATGGCAGCTATTGGTCCACAAAATGGATTAATGGATGGGAATTATCTACGTGGGTTAAAAACAAAAATAAAGAGTTGGTCTTTATTTATCAATTTCATGGCAATATTGATAAGGGAAGAAAAAGATCTAAGTCCTTGACTTTCTGGACTCGAGGAAAGATTTTAAAAATTCCTTGTAAAAATGTATGATCACAATCAGACTATTGAAACCATTTTAGTTGGGAACAAAGTTCCAAAATTGTCTAGATAGTGGCAAAGAAGCCAAGAAAATAGGAAAGAAACAAAAAGAGAGCAAAAGAGTCAGCTTCAGTGTACAAGCTCGTTCTAGAAGTAGTCTGCTGGGAAAAGGAACCCCCAGCTAAATTTCCAATGTATTCCTGCGCTTGATTCAGTAACTGGTCAATGTAAAAACCAATCCTTTTGTACAACTTCTTCCAGCAACAAAAACTCCAACAGGTTGACACTACCATCATGCCTGTTCCAGACATATTTAAAAGAGAAATGATGATTTTCTTGAAAACCTACTTACATAAAAGTTGCAAGATGGTGGAGGGATTCCCACATCCTCCTTCCTCCATCTGGCTTGAAAGTATATTTGATAAAATATGCAACAAAGCACATGATTTATAAGGGAGAGTCAAATGGATGATTTGGGAATCGATCTCTTGTTGATAGTAAACTTCATATCCACTCGGTGTGACCTTTTTAAAACAAAATGTGGAGCTGAGGCATGAATCTGCCACAACAATTGTAAAGCAAACATACACACTCCCCTTCATATGCCCCCCCCTCCACACACACCTAGGCACACACAGAGATCAGCATAGCAGATCATGAACACCTTGGAAAAGACTGAAATGCTAAATGCCTCTCTTGATGGGCAAAAGAGCTGGTGCAGTAATTCAAATGCCTGGTACAAAAATTCTGTTTAATATTTAGCTCCTATTTAAAACACAGCTTTTCATTTCATTCTATTTACAGAATATTTTCATTTCATTTGTTTCTTTAAAATTACTTAGTTCTCACCTGTTGTATGTCTAGGAATATTTTCTTCCAAAAATAGAAAAAAATAGATGATATCTTTTCAGCAGAAAACATTGGTTGATACAATTTTAAACCATCATGATATGGAAGAATTCTTCTGTCCCTCTCGAAGGTGGAAGAAGCATTTGGATCACAGATCATCTACAATGAAATACTTGACATGTTTAAGATGCTTTCAATCAATTTTGATCGTCAATTGCTTATTTGTTGTAAACAGTAATTTTTCAGTGAAGGGAAAGCGTGTGTGGTATATCTACATGATATGTTCAAAGGCAGTTCCTACTAATGGCCAGGCTGAATTCCAGTAAATAATGTCCCGAATGATATTTTGCCGCCTTCTTTGGCACTTCATGAAATCTTACCCCGATGAAGTGCTGAAACACAGAGATTTTCTCTTAGAGAGTGTCTCATGTTGTAACCTATCCCATGGATTTTATGCTGTAATTCTTATCTCTTTTAAAATTTACTATCTTCTGTACAGTTTTCATGAAACTTTCTGTTACAGTAGTGAATAGCACAGATAAATGTCATTTTGTACAACTTTGAATTTACCCCAAGAGCTGAGAGAAAACTTGATCCTATACTTCAATCCGAGTTTCTTCTATAGTCCAACTTTGTTTCTCTACCATCAAGCTTCTCCTTTGTTGCTGCTCCAAGCCCCGTCCAAGGTGACCTTGAATACTTTCAGGGATGGGACACCCACAACTTCTCTGGGCAACCTGTTCCAGTGTTCCAGCACTCCCACAGTAAAAAAGGCCTTCCTTTCATCTAATATGTGTAGGAAATCATAAATCTAGGCATAGAAGCTTGGAGTGCAAATTTGAAATTCTTTGGATTTGAAGCACATTTTATATGAATACTGACTTACAGATGACTAAAAGATGTTGATGGGCATTTGAGCTGACAAGTTTTGAAAAAGTGCACGGAAATTAAAATTGAAACCACTAAAATTAAAAACTCCTTGCCATTTTCTTTTTCCTCTCCTATTCAAAATTGCATATGTCAGATATCAGTGCTTCATGCAAACCTCTCAGATGCTCTCAGAGAAAAAGCTTTTCTTTCAGACTAAGTTGCGGTTGACGTAGAACACTAGCAGGAGTGAAAGATTTTCTGGGCATTGGGGCAGCACGTTCTCCTTGGATTTGTGTGCAGAATGCATTTTATCCAAACTGGAAAATAGATCCCAGCTCTGTTCTATTCATCATTCTTACTTCATCAGGCCAGAAGATTCTGTGAAAAGTAGCCTGTGGACCTTGAAGACAGCGCATGTGAACCAGATGAGAGGTGATAGAGAAGTTGAGGGAGAGAAGAAAGAGCATATGGCTGAAACCAGAAAGTATTTCTCCACGTGATCATGGAAGATTGCAGGAGCCACTTGGTACTATCAAACCAGCCCGACTTGGCACTGGTGCCACTATGGGTCTGGGAGCCATGTTGCATATCGTGCATTTTAAGGAGCCAGCTGGCCACACCAAGCCATATGCCCCCAAACACAAACCAAGCCCTTTTCTCTGGCAAACAAAACTCAGCTGCCCTGCTTCTGGATGGCAGATTGCAGGAGCCACTTGGTACTATCAAACCAGCCCAACTTGGCACTGGTGCCACCTTGGCTCTGGGAACCATCCTGCCTATTGTAGCTTTTCAGGAGCCAGCTGGTCACTCCCAGCCATAGGCCCCCAAACAGAAACCTCGGCCCGTTTCCCTGGCAAACAAAAGTAAGCTGCCCCGCTTCTGGATGGCAGATTGCAGGAGCTACTTAGTACTATCAAATCAGCCCGACTTGGCACAGGTGCCACCTTGGATCTGGGAACCATCCTGTGTATCGTGGATTTTCAGGGGCCAGCCGGCCACTCTCAGCCATATGCCCCCAAACACAAACCACGGACCTTTTCCCTGGCAAACAAAAATCAGCTGTCCCACTTCTGGATGGCAGATTGCAGGAGCCACTTGGGACTATCACACCAGCACAACATGGCACTGCTGCCACCTTGGATCTGGGAACAATCCTGCGTATCGTACATATTCAGGAACCAGCCGAACACTCCCAGCCACAGGCCCCCAAACACAAACAACGGCCCATTTCCCTGGCAAACAAAACTCAGCTGCCCCGCTTCTGGATGGCAGTTTGCAGGAGCCACTTGGGACTATCAAACCAGCCGGACTTGATAATGGTACCACCTTGGATCTGGGAACCATCCGGCGTATCGTGGATTTTCAGGGGCCAGCCGGTCATTCCCAGCCATATGCTCCCAAACACAAACCTCGGCCCTTTTCTCTGGCAAACAAAACTCAACTGCCCCTCTTCTGGATGGCAAATTGCAGGACGCACTTGGTACTACAAAAAGAGCCCGACTTGGCAGTGGTGCCACCTTGGCTCTGGGAACCATCCTGCGTATCGAGCATTTTAAGGAGCCAGCCGGCAATTCCCAGCCGTATGCCCCAAAAAGAAACCACGGACCTTTCCTCTGGCAAAAAAAACTCAGCTGTCCCGCTTCTGGATGGCAGATTGCAGGAGTCACTTTGAACCATACAACCAGCCTTACTTGGCACTGGTGCCACCTTGGATCTGGGAACCATCCTGCCTATCGTTGATTTTCAGGGGCAGCCTACCACTCTCGGCCATAGGCCCCCAAACACAAACCACAGCCCTTTTCTCTAGCAAACAAAATTTAGCTGCCCCGCTTCTGGATGGCAAATTGCAGGAGCCACTGGGTACTGCAGAAACAGCCCGACTTGGCACTGGTGCCACCTTGCGTCTGGTTACCATGCGGCGTATCGTGCATTTTAAGGAGCCAGGTGGCCACTCCCAGCCATATGCCCCCAAACACAACCCACGGCCCTTTTCTCTGGCAAACAAAACTCAGCTGCCCCGCTTCTGGATGGCAGATTGCAGGAGGCACTTGGTACTATCAAACCAGCCCGACTTGGCACTGGTGCCACCTTTGGTCTGGGAACCATCCTGCGTATTGTGGATTGTCAGGAGACAGCCGACCACTCTCGGCCACAGACCCCAATCAAAAACAAAGGTCCGTTTCCCTGGCAAAAAAAACTCAGCTGCCCCGCTTCTGGATGGGAGATTGCAGGAGGCACTTGACACTGTCAAACGAGCCCCACTTTGTACTGGTGCCACCTTGGGTCTGGGAACCATGCTGCGTATCGTGGATTTTCAGGAGCCAGCCGGCCACTGCCAGCCACAGGCCCCCAAACATAAACCACAGCCTTTTTCTCTGGCAAACAAAACTCAGCTGCCCCGCTTCTGGATGGCAGATTGCAGGAGCCACTTGGTACTATCAAACCAGCCCGACTTGGCACTGGTGCCACCTTGGGTCTGGGAACCATCCTGCCTATCGTGGATTTTAAGGAGCCAGCCGGCTACTCCCAGCCACAGGCCCCCAACAAAAACCACGGCCCTATTTTCTCGCAAACAAAATTTAGCTGCCTCACTTCTGGATGGCAGATTGCAGGAGCCACTTGGTACTATCAAACCAGCCCGACTTGGCACTGGTGCCACCTTGGGTCTGGGAACCATCCTGCGTATCGTGGATTCTAAGGAGCCAGCCGGCCACTCCCAGCCACAGGCCCCCAAACAAAATCAACGGCGCTGTTCCCTGGAAAACAAAACACGCCTGCCAACTTTTTGATGGAGTTTGCAGGAACCACTTGGTATTATCAAACCAGCCCAACTTGGCACTGGTGCCACCTTGGGTCTGGATACCATGCTGCGTATCGTGGATTCTAAGGAGCCAGCCGGCCACTCCCAGCCACAGGCCCCCAAACACAAACAACGGCGCTTTTCCCTGGAAAACAAAACTCGCCTGCCAACTTTTTGGTGGCAGATTGCAGGAGCCACTTGGTACTATCAAACCAGCCCGACTTGGCACTGGTGCCACCATGGGTCTGGTCACCATCCTGCCTATCGTAACTTTTCAGGAGCCAGCCGGTCACTCCCAGCCATAGGCCCCCAGTCACAAACCTCGGCCCGTTTCCCTGGCAAACAAAAGTAAGCTGCCCCGCTTCTGCATGGCAGATTGCAGGAGCCACTTGGTACTATCAAACCAGCCCGACTTGGCACTGGTGCCACCTTGCATCTGGGAACCATCCTGCGTATCGTGGATTCTAAGGAGCCATCCGGCCACTCCCACCCACAGGCCCCCAAACACAAACAACGGCCCGTTTCCCTGGCAAACAAAAGTAAGCTGCCCCGCTTCTGGATGGCAGATTGCAGAAGCCACTTGGTACTATCAAACTAGCCCAACTTGGCACTGGTGCCACATCTGGTCTGGGAACCATCCTGCGTATCATGGGTTCTAAGGAGCCAGTCGGCAACTCCCAGCCACAGGCCCCCAAACACAAACCTCGGGCCGTTTCCCTGGCAAACAAAATTTCGCTGCCCCGCTTCTGAATGGCAGATTGCAGGACGCACTTGGTACTCTCAAACCAGCCCGACTTGGCACTGGTGCCACCTCTGGTCTGGGAACCATCCTGCGTATCGTGGATTCTAAGCAGCCAGCCGGCCACTCCCAGCCACAGGCCCCCAAACACAAACAACGGCGCTTTTCCCTGGAAAACCAAACTCGCCTGCCAACTTTTTGATGGCAGATTGCAGGAGCCACTTGGTACTATCAAACCAGCCCAACTTGGCACTGGTGTCACCATGGGTCTGGTCACCATCCTGCCTATGGTAGCTTTTAAGGAGCCAGCCGGTCACCCTCAGCCATAGGCCCCGAGACAAAAACCTCGGCCCGTTTCCCTGGCAAAAAAAAGTAAGCTACCCCGCTTCTGGATGGCAGATTGCAGGACGCACTTGGTACTATCAAACCAGCCCGACTTGGCACTGGTGCCACCTCTGGTCTGGGAACCATCCTGCGTATTGTGGATTCTAAGGAGCCAGCCGGTCAGTCCCAGTCACAGGCCCCCAAACACAAACAACGGCGCTTTTCCCTGGAAAACAAAACTCGCCTGCCAACTTTTTGATGGCAGATTGCAGGAGCCACTTGCTACTATCAAACCAGCCCAACTTGGCACTGGTGCCACCATGGGTCTGGTCACCATCCTGCCTATCTTAGCTTTTCAGGAGCCAGCCGGTCACTCCCAGCCATAGGCCCCCAGACAAAAACCTCGGCCATTTTCCCTGGCAAACAAAAGTAAGCTACCCCGCTTCTGCATGGCAGATTGCAGGAGCCACTTTGCAGCATCAAACTAGCCCGACTTGGCACTGGTGCCACGTCAGGTCTGGGAACCATCCTGCGTATCGTGGATTCCAATTAGCATGCCGGCTACTCCCAGCCACAGGCCCCCAAACACAAACAACGGCGCTTTTCCCTGGAAATCAAAACTCGCCTGCCAAATTTTTGATGGCAGATTGCAGGAGCCACTTGGTATTATCAAACCAGCCCAACTTGGCACTGGTGCCACCATGGGTCTGGTCACCATCCTGCCTATCGTAGCTTTTCAGGAGCCAGCCGGTCACTCGCAGCCATAGGCCCCCAGACACAAAGCTCGGCCCGTTTCCCTGGCAAACAAAAGTAAGCTGCCCCGCTTCTGGATGGCAGATTGCAGGAACCACTTGGTACTATCAAACCAGCCCAACTTGGCACTGGTGCCACCTTGGGTCTGGGAACCATCCTGCGTATCGTGGATTCTAAGCAGCCAGCCGGCCACTCCCAGCCACAGGCCCCCAAATACAACAACAGCGCTTTTCCCTGGAAAACAAAACTCGCCTGCCAACATTTTGATGGCAGATTGCAGGAGCCACTTGGTACTATCAAATCAGCCCAACATGGCACTGGTGCCACCATGGGTCTGGGAACCATCCTGCCTATCGTAGCTGTTCAGGCGCCAGCCGGTCACTCCCAGCCATAGGCCCCTAGAGAAAAACCTCGGCCCTTTTCCCTGGAAAACAAAAGTAAGCTGCCCCGCTTCTGGATGGCAGATTGCAGGAGCCACTTTGCACCATCAAACTGGCCCGAATTGTCACTGGTGCCACCTCAGGTCTGGGAACCATGCTGCGTATCGTGGATTCCAATTAGCAAGCCGGCCACTCCCAGCCACAGGCCCCCAAACACAAACAACGGCGCTTTTCCCTGGGAAACAAAACTCGCCTGCCAACTTTTTGATGGCAGATTGCAGGAGCCACTTGGTACTATCAAACCAGCCCAACTTGGCACTGGTGCCACCATGGGTCTGGTCACCATCCTGCCTCTCGTAGCTTTTCAGGACCTAGACGGTCACTCCCAGCCATAGGCCCCCAGACTCAAACCTCGGCCCGTTTCCCTGGCAAACAAAAGTAAGCTGTCCCGCTTCTGGATGGCAGATTGCAGGATCCACTAGGTATTATCAAACCAGCCCCACTTGGCACTGGTGCCACCTTGGGTCTGGGAACCATCCTGCGTATCGTGGATTCTAATTAGCCAGCCGGCCACTCCCAGCCACAGGCCCCCAAACACAAACAACGGCGCTTTTCCCTGGAAAACAAAACTCGCCTGCCAACTTTTTGATGGCAGATTGCAGGAGCCACTTGGTACTATCAAACCAGCCCAACTTGGCACTGGTGCCACCATGGGTCTGGTCACCATCCTGCCTATCGTAGCTTTTCAGGAGCCAGCCGGTCACTCCCAGCCATAGGCCCCCAGACACAAAGCTCGGCCCGTTTCCCTGGCAAACAAAAGTAAGCTGCCCCGCATCTGGACGGCAGATTGCAGGAATCACTTGATACTATCAAAACAGCCCAACTTGGCAGTGGTTCCACCTTGGGTCTGGGAACCATCCTGCGTATCGTGGATTCTAAGGAGCCAGCCGGTCACTCCCAGCCACAGGCCCCCAAACACAAACAACGGCGCTTTTCCCTGGAAAACAAAACTCGCCTGCCAACATTTTGATGGCAGATTGCAGGAGCCACTTGCTACTATCAAATCAGCCCAACTTGGCACTGGTGCCACCATGGGTCTGGTCACCATCCTGCCTATCGTAGCTTTTCAGGAGCCAGCCGGTCTCTCCCTGCCATAGGCCCCCAGAGAAAAACCTCGGCCCGTTTCCCTGGCAAACAAAAGTAAGCTGCCCCGCTTCTGGATGGCAGATTGCAGGAGCCACTTTGCACCATCAAACTAGCCCGACTTGGCACTGGTGCCACCTCTGGTCTGGGAACCATCCTGCGTATCGTGGAGTCTAAGGAACCAGACGGCCACTCCAGCCACAGGCCCCCAGACAAAAACAACGGCGCTTTTCCCTGGAAAACAAAACTCGCCTGCCAACATTTTGATGGCAGATTGCAGGAGCCACTTGGTACTATCAAACCAGCCCAACTTGGCACTGGTGCCACCATGGGTCTGGTCACCATCCTGCCTATCGTAGCTTTTCAGGAGCCAGCCGGTCACTCCCAGCCATAGGCCCCCAGACACAAAGCTCGGCCCGTTTCCCTGGCAAACAAAAGTAAGCTGCCCCGCTTCTGGATGGCAGATTGCAGGAGCCACTTTGCAGCATCAAACTAGCCCGACTTGGCACTGGTGCCACCTCAGGTCTGGGAACCATCCTGCGTATCGTGGATTCTAAGGAGCCAGCCAGCCACTCCCACCCACAGGCCCCCAAACACAAACAATGGCGCTTTTCCCTGGAAAAAAAAACTCGCCTGCCAACTTTTTGATGGCAGATTGCAGGAGCAACTTGGTACTATCAAACCAGCCCAACTTGGCACTGGTGTCACCATGGGTCTGGTCACCATCCTGCCTATGGTAGCTTTTAAGGAGCCAGCCGGTCACCCTCAGCCATAGGCCCCGAGACAAAAACCTCGGCCCGTTTCCCTGGCAAAAAAAAGTAAGCTACCCCGCTTCTGGATGGCAGATTGCAGGAGCCACTTGGTACTATCAAATCAGCCCAACTTGGCACTGGTGCCACCATGGGTCTGGTCACCATCCTGCGTATCGTGGATTCTAAGGAGCCAGCCGGTCACTCCCAGCTATAGGCCCCCAGACAAAAACCTCGGCCCGTTTCCCTGGCATACAAAAGTAAGCTACCCCGCTTCTGGATGGCAGATTGCAGGAGCCACTTGTTACTATCAAACCAGCCCGACTTGGCACTGGTGCCACCTCTGGTCTGGGAACCATCCTGCGTATCGTGGATTCTAAGGAGCCAGCCGGTCACTCCGAGCCACAGGCCCCCAAACACAAACAACGGCGCTTTTCCCTGGAAAACAAAACTCGCCTGCCAACTTTTTGATGGCAGATTGCCGGAGCCACTTGCTACTATCAAATCAGCCCAACTTGGCACTGGTGCCACCATGGGTCTGGTCACCATCCTGCCTATCGTAGCTTTTCAGGAGCCAGCCGGTCACTCCCAGCCATAGGCCCCCAGACAAAAACCTCGGCCATTTTCCCTGGCAAACAAAAGTAAGCTACCCCGCTTCTGCATGGCGGATTGCAGGAGCCACTTTGCAGCATCAAACTAGCCCGACTTGGCACTGGTGCCACGTCAGGTCTGGGAACCATCCTGCGTATCGTGGATTCCAATTAGCAAGCCGGCCACTCCCAGCCACAGGCCCCCAAATACAACAACAGCGCTTTTCCCTGGAAAACAAAACTCGCCTGCCAACATTTTGATGGCAGATTGCAGGAGCCACTTGGTACTATCAAATCAGCCCAACATGGCACTGGTGCCACCATGGGTCTGGGAACCATCCTGCCTATCGTAGCTGTTCAGGCGCCAGCCGGTCACTCCCAGCCATAGGCCCCCAGAGAAAAACCTCGGCCCTTTTCCCTGGAAAACAAAAGTAAGCTGCCCCGCTTCTGGATGGCAGAATGCAGGAGCCACTTTGCACCATCAAACTGGCCCGACTTGTCACTGGTGCCACCTCAGGTCTGGGAACCATGCTGCGTATCGTGGATTCTAAGGAGCCAGCCGGCCACTCCCAGCCACAGGCCCCCAAACACAAACAACGGCGCTTTTCCCTGGAAAACAAAACTCGCCTGCCAACTTTTTGATGGCAGATTGCAGGAGACACTTGGTACTATCAAACCAGCCCAACTTGGCACTGGTGCCACCATGGGTCTGGTCACCATCCTGCCTATCGTAGCTTTTCAGGAGCCAGCCGGTCACTCCCAGCCATAGGCCCCCAGACACAAAGCTCGGCCCGTTTCCCTGGCAAACAAAAGTAAGCTGCCCCGCATCTGGACGGCAGATTGCAGGAATCACTTGGTACTATCAAAACAGCCTAACTTGGAAGTGGTTCCACCTTGGGTCTGGGAACCATCCTGCGTATCGTGGATTCTAAGGAGCCAGCCGGTCACTCC
Organism: Melospiza melodia melodia; assembly: GCF_035770615.1. NCBI lineage: Eukaryota > Metazoa > Chordata > Aves > Passeriformes > Passerellidae > Melospiza > Melospiza melodia. The sequence goes on along the minus strand of NC_086199.1, from coordinate 39,546,251 downwards.
CAGCCACAGGCCCCCAAACACAAACAACGGCGCTTTTCCCTGGAAAACAAAACTCGCCTGCCAACATTTTGATGGCAGATTGCAGGAGCCACTTGGTACTATCAAATCAGCCCAACTTGGCACTGGTGCCACAATGGGTCTGGTCACCATCCTGCCTATCGTAGCTTTTCAGGAGCCAGCCGGTCCCTCCCTGCCATAGGCCCCCAGAGAAAAACCTCGGCCTGTTTCCCTGGCAAACAAAAGTAAGCTGCCCCGCTTCTGGATGGCAGATTGCAGGAGCCACTTTGCACCATCAAACTAGCCCGACTTGGCACTGGTGCCACCTCAGGTCTGGGAACCATGCTGCGTATCGTGGAGTCTAAGGAACCAGACGGCCACTCCAGCCACAGGCCCCCAGACACAAACAACGGCGCTTTTCCCTGGAAAACAAAACTCGCCTGCCAACATTTTGATGGCAGATTGCAGGAGCCACTTGGTACTATCAAACCAGCCCAACTTGGCACTGGTGCCACCATGGGTCTGGTCACCATCCTGCCTATCGTAGCTTTTCAGGAGCCAGCCGGTCACTCCCAGCCATAGGCCCCCAGACACAAACCTCGGCCCGTTTCCCTGGCAAACAAAAGTAAGCTACCCCGCTTCTGGATGGCAGATTGCAGGAGCCACTTTGCAGCATCAAACTAGCCCGACTTGGCACTGGTGCCACCTCAGGTCTGGGAACCATCCTGCGTATCGTGGATTCTAAGGAGCCAGCCGGCCTCTCCCAGCCACAGGCCCCCAAACACAAACAATGGCGCTTTTCTCTGGAAAACAAAACTCGCCTGCCAACTTTTTGATGGCAGATTGCAGGAGCCACTTGGTACTATCGAACCAGCCCAACTTGGCACTGGTGCCACCATGGGTCTGCTCACCATCCTGCCTATCGTAGCTTTTCAGGAGCCAGCCGGTCACTCCCAGCCATAGGCCCCCAGACACAAACCTCGGCCCGTTTCCCTGGCAAACAAAAGTAAGCTGCCCCGCTTCTGGATGGCAGATTGCAGGAACCACTTGGTAGTATCAAACCAGCCCGACTTGGCACTGGTGCCATCTCTGGTCTGGGAACCATCCTGCGTATCGTGGATTCTAAGCAGCCAGCCGGCCTCTCCCAGCCACAGGCCCCCAAACACAAACAACGGCGCTTTTCCCTGGAAAACAAAACTCGCCTGCCAACTTTTTGATGGCAGATTGCAGGAGCCACTTGCTACTATCAAACCAGCCCAACTTGGCACTGGTGCCAACATGGGTCTGCTCACCATCCTGCCTATCGTAGCTTTTCAGGAGCCAGCCGGTCACTCCCAGCCATAGGCCCCCAGACACAAACCTCGGCCCGTTTCCCTGGTAAACAAAAGTAAGCTGCCCCGCTTCTGGATGGCAGATTGCAGGAGCCACTTGGTACTATCAAACCAGCCCGACTTGGCACTGGTGCCACCTCAGGTCTGGGAACCATGCTGCGTATCGTGGATTCTAATTAGCCAGCCGGTCACTCCCTGCCGTAGGCCCCCAAACAGAAACAAGGGCGCTTTTCACTGGAAAACAAAACTCGCCTGCCAAATTTTGATGGCAGATTGCAGGAGCCACTTGGTACTATCAAATCAGCCCAACATGGCACTGGTGCCACCATGGGTCTGGGAACCATCCTGCCTATCGTAGCTGTTCAGGCGCCAGCCGGTCACTCCCAGCCATAGGCCCCCAGAGAAAAACCTCGGCCCTTTTCCCTGGAAAACAAAAGTAAGCTGCCCCGCTTCTGGATGGCAGATTGCAGGAGCCACTTTGCACCATCAAACTGGCCCGACTTGGCACTGGTGCCACCTTGGATCTGGGAACCATGCTGCGTATCGTGGATTCCAATTAGCAAGCCGGACACTCCCAGCCACAGGCCCCCAAACACAAACAACGGCGCTTTTCCCTGGAAAACAAAACTCGCCTGCCAACTTTTTGATGGCAGATTGCAGGAGCCACTTGCTACTATCAAACCAGCCCAACTTGGCACTGGTGCCACCATGGGTCTGGTCACCATCCTGCCTCTCGTAGCTTTTCAGGACCTAGACGGTCACTCCCAGCCATAGGCACCCAGACACAAACCTCGGCCCGTTTCCCTGGCAAACAAAAGTAAGCTGTCCCACTTCTGGATGGCAGATTGCAGGATCCACTAGGTATAATCAAACCAGCCCGACTTGGCACTGGTGCCACCTCTGGTCTGGGAACCATCCTGCGTATCGTGGATTCTAAGGAGCCAGCCGGCCACTCCCAGCCACAGGCCCCCAAACACAAACAACGGCGCTTTTCCCTGGAAAACAAAACTCGCCTGCCAACTTTTTGATGGCAGATTGCAGGAGCCACTTGGTACTATCAAACCAGCCCAACTTGGCACTGGTGCCACCATGGGTCTGGTCACCATCCTGCCTATCGTAGCTTTTCAGGAGCCAGCCGGTCACTCCCAGCCATAGGCCCCCAGACACAAACCTCGGCCCGTTTCCCTGGCAAACAAAAGTAAGCTGCCCCGCATCTGGACGGCAGATTGCAGGAATTACTTGGTAATATCAAACCAGCCCAACTTGGCAGTGGTTCCACCTTGGGTCTGGGAACCATCCTGCGTATTGTGGATTCTAAGGAGCCAGCCGGTCACTCCCAGCCACAGGCCCCCAAACAAAAACAACGGCGCTTTTCCCTGGAAAACAAAACTCGCCTGCCAACATTTTGATGGCAGATTGAAGGAGCCACTTGCTACTATCAAATCAGCCAAACTTGGCACTGGTGCCGCCATGGGTCTGGTCACCATCCTGCCTATCGTAGCTTTTCAGGAGCCAGCGGGCCCCCCCTGCCATAGGCGCCCAGAGAAAAACCTCGGCCCGTTTACCCTGGCAAACAAAAGTAAGCTGCCCCGCTTCTGGATGGCAGATTGCAGGAGCCACTTTGCACCATCAAACTAGCCCGACTCGGCACTGGTGCCACCTCAGGTCTGGGAACCATGCTGCGTATCTTGGAGTCTAAGGAACCAGACGGCCACTCCAGCCACAGGCCCCCAGACACAAACAACGGCGCTTTTCCCTGGAAAACAAAACTCGCCTGCCAACATTTTGATGGCAGATTGCAGGAGCCACTTGGTATTATCAAACCAGCCCAACTTGGCACTGGTGCCACCATGGGTCTGGTCACCATCCTGCCTATCGCAGCTTTTCAGGAGCCAGCCGGTCACTCCCAGCCATAGGCCCCCAGACACAAAGCTCGGCCCGTTTCCCTGGCAAACAAAAGTAAGCTACCCCGCTTCTGGATGGCAGATTGCAGGAGCCACTTTGCAGCATCAAACTAGCCCGACTTGGCACTGGTGCCACCTCAGGTCTGGGAACCATCCTGCGTATCGTGGATTCTAAGGAGCCAGCCGGCCACTCCCAGCCACAGGCCCCCAAACACAAACAATGGCGCTTTTCCCTGGAAAACAAAACTCACCTGCCAACTTTTTGATGGCAGATTGCAGGAGCAACTTGGTACTATCAAACCAGCCCAACTTGGCACTGGTGCCACCATGGGTCTGGTCACCATCCTGCCTATGGTAGCTTTTAAGGAGCCAGCCGGTCACCCTCAGCCATAGGTCCCGAGACAAAAACCTCGGCCCGTTTCCCTGGCAAAAAAAAGTAAGCTACCCCGCTTCTGGATGGCAGATTGCAGGACGCACTTGATACTATCAAACCAGCCCAACTTGGCACTGGTGCCACCTTGGGTCTGGGAACCATCCTGCGTATCGTGGATTCTAAGGAGCCAGCCGGTCACTCCCAGCCACAGGCCCCCAAACAAAATCAACGGCGCTTTTCCCTGGAAAACAAAACTCGCCTGCCAACATTTTGATGGCAGATTGCAGGAGCCACTTGCTACTATCAAATCAGCCCAACTTGGCACTGGTGCCACCATGGCTCTGGTCACCATCCTGCGTATCGTGGATTCTAAGGAGCCAGCCGGTCACTCCCAGCTATAGGCCCCCAGACAAAAACCTCGGCCCGTTTCCCTGGCATACAAAAGTAAGCTACCCCGCTTCTGGATGGCAGATTGCAGGAGCCACTTGGTACTATCAAACCAGCCCGACTTGGCACTGGTGCCACCTCTGGTCTGGGAACCATCCTGCGTATCGTGGATTCTAAGGAGCCAGCCGGTCACTCCCAGGCACAGGCCCCCAAACACAAACAACGGCGCTTTTCCCTGGAAAACAAAACTCGCCTGCCAACTTTTTGATGGCAGATTGCCGGAGCCACTTGCTACTATCAAATCAGCCCAACTTGGCACTGGTGCCACCATGGGTCTGGTCACCATCCTGCCTATCGTAGCTTTTCAGGAGCCAGCCGGTCACTCCCAGCCATAGGCCCCCAGACAAAAACCTCGGCCATTTTCCCTGGCAAACAAAAGTAAGCTACCCCGCTTCTGCATGGCAGATTGCAGGAGCCACTTTGCAGCATCAAACTAGCCCGACTTGGCACTGGTGCCACGTCAGGTCTGGGAACCATCCTGCGTATCGTGGATTCCAATTAGCAAGCCGGCCACTCCAAGCCACAGGCCCCCAAACACAAACAACGGCGCTTTTCCCTGGAAATCAAAACTCGCCTGCCAAATTTTTGATGGCAGATTGCAGGAGCCACTTGCTACTATCAAACCAGCCCAACTTGGCACTGGTGCCACCATGGGTCTGCTCACCATCCTGCCTATCGTAGCTTTTCAGGAGCCAGCCGGTCACTCGCAGCCATAGGCCCCCAGACACAAAGCTCGGCCCGTTTCCCTGGCAAACAAAAGTAAGCTGTCCCGCTTCTGGATGGCAGATTGCAGGAACCACTTGCTACTATCAAACCAGCCCAACTTGGCACTGGTGCCACCTTGGGTCTGGGAACCATCCTGCGTATCATGGATTCTAAGCAGCCAGCCGGCCACTCCCAGCCACAGGCCCCCAAATACAACAACAGCGCTTTTCCCTGGAAAACAAAACTCGCCTGCCAACATTTTGATGGCAGATTGCAGGAGCCACTTGGTACTATCAAATCAGCCCAACATGGCACTGGTGCCACCATGGGTCTGGGAACCATCCTGCCTATCGTAGCTGTTCAGGCGCCAGCCGGTCACGCCCAGCCATAGGCCCCCAGAGAAAAACCTCGGCCCTTTTCCCTGGAAAACAAAAGTAAGCTGCCCCGCTTCTGGATGGCAGATTGCAGGAGCCACTTTGCACCATCAAACTGGCCCGACTTGTCACTGGTGCCACCTCAGGTCTGGGAACCATGCTGCGTATCGTGGATTCCAATTAGCAAGCCGGCCACTCCCAGCCACAGGCCCCCAAACACAAACAACGGCGCTTTTCCCTGGAAAACAAAACTCGCCTGCCAACTTTTTGATGGCAGATTGCAGGAGCCACTTGGAACTATCAAACCAGCCCAACTTGGCACTGGTGCCACCATGGGTCTGGTCACCATCCTGCCTCTCGTAGCTTTTCAGGACCTAGACAGTCACTCCCAGCCATAGGCCCCCAGACACAAACCTCGGTCCGTTTCCCTGGCAAACAAAAGTAAGCTGTCCCGCTTCTGGATGGCAGATTGCAGGATCCACTAGGTATTATCAAACCAGCCCGACTTGGCACTGGTGCCACCTTGGGTCTGGGAACCATCCTGCGTATCGTGGATTCTAATTAGCCAGCCGGCCACTCCCAGCCACAGGCCCCCAAACACAAACAACGGCGCTTTTCCCTGGAAAACAAAACTCGCCTGCCAACTTTTTGATGGCAGATTGCAGGAGCCACTTGGTACTATCAAACCAGCCCAACTTGGCACTGGTGCCACCATGGGTCTGGTCACCATCCTGCCTATCGTAGCTTTTCAGGAGCCAGCCGGTCACTCCCAGCCATAGGCCGCCAGACACAAAGCTCGGCCCGTTTCCCTGGCAAACAAAAGTAAGCTGCCCCGCTTCTGGATGGCAGATTGCAGGAACCACTTGGTACTATAAAACCAGCCCGACTTGGCACTGGTGCCACCTCTGGTCTGGGAACCATGCTGCGTATCGTGGATTCTAAGGAGCCAGCCGGCCACTCCCAGCCACAGGCCCCCAAACACAAACAACGGCGCTTTTCCCTGGAAAACAAAACTCGCCTGCCAACTTTTTGAGGGCAGATTGCAGGAGCCACTTGGTACTATCAAACCAGCCCAACTTGGCACTGGTGCCACCATGGGTCTGGTCACCATCCTGCCTATCGCAGCTTTTCAGGAGCCAGCCGGTCACTCCCAGCCATAGGCCCCCAGACACAAACCTCGGCCCGTTTCCCTGGCAAACAAAAGTAAGCTGTCCCGCTTCTGGATGGCAGATTGCAGGAACCACTTGGTACTATAAAACCAGCCTGACTTGGCACTGGTGCCACCTCTGGTCTGGGAACCATCCTGCGTATCGTGTATTCTAAGGAGCCAGCCGGCCACTCCCAGCCACAGGCCCCCAAACACAAACAACGGCGCTTTTCCCTGGAAAACAAAACTCGCCTGCAAACATTTTGATGGCAGATTGCAGGAGCCACTTGCTACTATCAAATCAGCCCAACTTGGCACTGGTGCCACCATGGGTCTGGTCACCATCCTGCCTATCGTAGCTTTTCAGGAGCCAGCCGGTCCCTCCCTGCCATAGGCCCCCAGAGAAAATCCTCGGCCCGTTTCCCTGGCAAACAAAAGTAAGCTGCCCCGCTTCTGGATGGCAGATTGCAGGAGCCACTTTGCACCATCAAACTACCCCGACTTGGCACTGGTGCCACCTCAGGTCTGGGAACCATGCTGCGTATCGTGGAGTCTAAGGAACCAGACGGCCACTCCAGCCACAGGCCCCCAGACACAAACAACGGCGCTTTTCCCTGGAAAACAAAACTCGCCTGCCAACATTTTGATGGCAGATTGCAGGAGCCACTTGGTACTATCAAACCAGCCCAACTTGGCACTGGTGCCACCATGGGTCTGGTCACCATCCTGCCTATCGTAGCTTTTCAGGAGCCAGCCGCTCACTCGCAGCCATAGGCCCCCAGACACAAAGCTCGGCCCGTTTCCCAGGCATACAAAAGTAAGCTGCCCCGCTTCTGGATGGCAGATTGCAGGAACCACTTGGTACTATAAAACCAGCCTGACTTGGCACTGGTGCCATCTCTGGTCTGGGAACCATCCTGCGTATCGTGGATTCTAAGCAGCCAGCCGGCCTCTCCCAGCCACAGGCCCCCAAACACAAACAACGGCGCTTTTCCCTGGGAAACAAAACTCGCCTGCCAACTTTTTGATGGCAGATTGCAGGAGCCACTTGCTACTATCAAACCAGCCCAACTTGGCACTGGTGCCACCATGGGTCTGGTCACCATCCTGCCTATCGTAGCTTTTCAGGAGCCAGCCGGTCACTCCCAGCCATAGGCCCCCAGACACAATCCTCGGCCCGTTTCCCTGGTAAACAAAAGTAAGCTGCCCCGCTTCTGGATGGCAGATTGCAGGAGCCACTTTGCGCCATCAAACTAGCCCGACTTGGCACTGGTGCCACCTCAGGTCTGGGAACCATGCTGCGTATCGTGGATTCTAATTAGCCAGCCGGTCACTCCCTGCCATAGGACCCCAAACAAAAACAAGGGCGCTTTTCACTGGAAAACAAAACTCGCCTGCCAAATTTTGATGGCAGATTGCCGGAGCCACTTGGTACTATCAAACCAGCCCAACTTGACAATGGTGCCACCATGGCTCTGGTCACCATCCTGCCTATCGTAGCTTTTCAGGAGCCAGCCGATCACTCCCAGCCATAGGCCCCCAGACACAATCCTCGGCCCGTTTCCCTGGCAAACAAAAGTAAGCTGCCCCGCATCTGGACGGCAGATTGCAGGAATTACTTGGTAATATCAAACCAGCCCAACTTGGCAGTGGTTCCACCTTGGGTCTGGGAACCATCCTGCGTATTGTGGATTCTAAGGAGCCAGCCGGTCACTCCCAGCCACAGGCCCCCAAACACAAACAACGGCGCTTTTCCCTGGAAAACAAAACTCGCCTGCCAACATTTTGATGGCAGATTGAAGGAGCCACTTGCTACTATCAAATCAGCCCAACTTGGCACTGGTGCCGCCATGGGTCTGGTCACCATCCTGCCTATCGTAGCTTTTCAGGAGCCAGCGGGCCCCCCCTGCCATAGGCGCCCAGAGAAAAACCTCGGCCCGTTTACCCTGGCAAACAAAAGTAAGCTGCCCCGCTTCTGGATGGCAGATTGCAGGAGCCACTTTGCACCATCAAACTAGCCCGACTTGGCACTGGTGCCACCTCAGGTCTGGGAACCATGCTGCGTATCTTGGAGTCTAAGGAACCAGACGGCCACTCCAGCCACAGGCCCCCAGACACAAACAACGGCGCTTTTCCCTGGAAAACAAAACTCGCCTGCCAACATTTTGATGGCAGATTGCAGGAGCCACTTGGTACTATCAAACCAGCCCAACTTGGCACTGGTGCCAGCATGGGTCTGGTCACCATCCTGCCTATCGCAGCTTTTCAGGAGCCAGCCGGTCACTCCCAGCCATAGGCCCCCAGACACAAAGCTCGGCCCGTTTCCCTGGCAAACAAAAGTAAGCTACCCCGCTTCTGGATGGCAGATTGCAGGAGCCACTTTGCACCATCAAACTAGCCCGACTTGGCACTGGTGCCACCTCAGGTCTGGGAACCATCCTGCGTATCGTGGATTCTAAGGAGCCAGCCGGCCACTCCCACCCACAGGCCCCCAAACACAAACAATGGCGCTTTTCCCTGGAAAACAAAACTCACCTGCCAACTTTTTGATGGCAGATTGCAGGAGCAACTTGGTACTATCAAACCAGCCCAACTTGGCACTGGTGCCACCATGGGTCTGGTCACCATCCTGCCTATGGTAGCTTTTAAGGAGCCAGCCGGTCACCCTCAGCCATAGGTCCCGAGACAAAAACCTCGGCCCGTTTCCCTGGCAAAAAAAAGTAAGCTACCCCGCTTCTGGATGGCAGATTGCAGGACGCACTTGATACTATCAAACCAGCCCAACTTGGCACTGGTGCCACCTTGGGTCTGGGAACCATCCTGCGTATCGTGGATTCTAAGGAGCCAGCCGGTCACTCCCAGCCACAGGCCCCCAAACAAAATCAACGGCGCTTTTCCCTGGAAAACAAAACTCGCCTGCCAACATTTTGATGGCAGATTGCAGGAGCCACTTGGTACTATCAAATCAGCCCAACTTGGCACTGGTGCCACCATGGCTCTGGTCACCATCCTGCGTATCGTGGATTCTAAGGAGCCAGCCGGTCACTCCCAGCTATAGGCCCCCAGACAAAAACCTCGGCCCGTTTCCCTGGCATACAAAAGTAAGCTACCCCGCTTCTGGATGGCAGATTGCAGGAGCCACTTGGTACTATCAAACCAGCCCGACTTGGCACTGGTGCCACCTCTGGTCTGGGAACCATCCTGCGTATCGTGGATTCTAAGGAGCCAGCCGGTCACTCCCAGGCACAGGCCCCCAAACACAAACAACGGCGCTTTTCCCTGGAAAACAAAACTCGCCTGCCAACTTTTTGATGGCAGATTGCCGGAGCCACTTGCTACTATCAAATCAGCCCAACTTGGCACTGGTGCCACCATGGGTCTGGTCACCATCCTGCCTATCGTAGCTTTTCAGGAGCCAGCCGGTCACTCCCAGCCATAGGCCCCCAGACAAAAACCTCGGCCATTTTCCCTGGCAAACAAAAGTAAGCTACCCCGCTTCTGCATGGCAGATTGCAGGAGCCACTTTGCAGCATCAAACTAGCCCGACTTGGCACTGGTGCCACGTCAGGTCTGGGAACCATCCTGCGTATCGTGGATTCCAATTAGCAAGCCGGCCACTCCAAGCCACAGGCCCCCAAACACAAACAACGGCGCTTTTCCGTGGAAATCAAAACTCGCCTGCCAAATTTTTGATGGCAGATTGCAGGAGCCACTTGGTACTATCAAACCAGCCCAACTTGGCACTGGTGCCACCATGGGTCTGCTCACCATCCTGCCTATCGTAGCTTTTCAGGAGCCAGCCGGTCACTCGCAGCCATAGGCCCCCAGACACAAAGCTCGGCCCGTTTCCCTGGCAAACAAAAGTAAGCTGTCCCGCTTCTGGATGGCAGATTGCAGGAACCACTTGCTACTATCAAACCAGCCCAACTTGGCACTGGTGCCACCTTGGGTCTGGGAACCATCCTGCGTATCATGGATTCTAAGCAGCCAGCCGGCCACTCCCAGCCACAGGCCCCCAAATACAACAACAGCGCTTTTCCCTGGAAAACAAAACTCGCCTGCCAACATTTTGATGGCAGATTGCAGGAGCCACTTGGTACTATCAAATCAGCCCAACATGGCACTGGTGCCACCATGGGTCTGGGAACCATCCTGCCTATCGTAGCTGTTCAGGCGCCAGCCGGTCACTCCCAGCCATAGGCCCCCAGAGAAAAACCGCGGCCCTTTTCCCTGGAAAACAAAAGTAAGCTGCCCCGCTTCTGGATGGCAGATTGCAGGAGCCACTTTGCACCATCAAACTGGCCCGACTTGTCACTGGTGCCACCTCAGGTCTGGGAACCATGCTGCGTATCGTGGATTCCAATTAGCAAGCCGGCCACTCCCAGCCACAGGCCCCCAAACACAAACAACGGCGCTTTTCCCTGGAAAACAAAACTCGCCTGCCAACTTTTTGATGGCAGATTGCAGGAGCCACTTGGTACTATCAAACCAGCCCAACTTGGCACTGGTGCCACCATGGGTCTGCTCACCATCCTGCCTATCGTAGCTTTTCAGGAGCCAGCCGGTCACTCGCAGCCATAGGCCCCCAGACAAAAAGCTCGACCCGTTTCCCTGGCAAACAAAAGTAAGCTGCCCCGCTTCTGGATGGCAGATTGCAGGAACCACTTGGTACTATCAAACCAGCCCAACTTGGCACTGGTGCCACCTTGGGCCTGGGAACCATCCTGCGTATCGTGGATTCTAAGCAGCCAGCCGGCCACTCCCAGCCACAGGCCCCCAAATACAACAACAGCGCTTTTCCCTGGAAAACAAAACTCGCCTGCCAACATTTTGATGGCAGATTGCAGGAGCCACTTGGTACTATCAAATCAGCCCAACATGGCACTGGTGCCACCATGGGTCTGGGAACCATCCTGCCTATCGTAGCTGTTCAGGCGCCAGCCGGTCACTCCCAGCCATAGGCCCCCAGAGAAAAACCTCGGCCCTTTTCCCTGGAAAACAAAAGTAAGCTGCCCCGCTTCTGGATGGCAGATTGCAGGAGCCACTTTGCACCATCAAACTGGCCCGACTTGTCACTGGTGCCACCTCAGGTCTGGGAACCATGCTGCGTATCGTGGATTCCAATTAGCAAGCCGGCCACTCCCAGCCACAGGCCCCCAAACACAAACAACGGCGCTTTTCCCTGGAAAACAAAACTCGCCTGCCAACTTTTTGATGGCAGATTGCAGGAGCCACTTGGAACTATCAAACCAGCCCAACTTGGCACTGGTGCCACCATGGGTCTGGTCACCATCCTGCCTCTCGTAGCTTTTCAGGACCTAGACGGTCACTCCCAGCCATAGGCCCCCAGACACAAACCTCGGCCCGTTTCCCTGGCAAACAAAAGTAAGCTGCCCCGCTTCTGGATGGCAGATTGCAGGATCCACTAGGTATTATCAAACCAGCCCGACTTGGCACTGGTGCCACCTTGGGTCTGGGAACCATCCTGCGTATCGTGGATTCTAATTAGCCAGCCGGCCACTCCCAGCCACAGGCCCCCAAACACAAACAACGGCGCTTTTCCCTGGAAAACAAAACTCGCCTGCCAACTTTTTGATGGCAGATTGCAGGAGCCACTTGGTACTATCAAACCAGCCCAACTTGGCACTGGTGCCACCATGGGTCTGGTCACCATCCTGCCTATCGTAGCTTTTCAGGAGCCAGCCGGTCACTCCCAGCCATAGGCCGCCAGACACAAAGCTCGGCCCGTTTCCCTGGCAAACAAAAGTAAGCTGCCCCGCTTCTGGATGGCAGATTGCAGGAACCACTTGGTACTATAAAACCAGCCCGACTTGGCACTGGTGCCACCTCTGGTCTGGGAACCATGCTGCGTATCGTGGATTCTAAGGAGCCAGCCGGCCACTCCCAGCCACAGGCCCCCAAACACAAACAACGGCGCTTTTCCCTGGAAAACAAAACTCGCCTGCCAACTTTTTGAGGGCAGATTGCAGGAGCCACTTGGTACTATCAAACCAGCCCAACTTGGCACTGGTGCCACCATGGGTCTGGTCACCATCCTGCCTATCGCAGCTTTTCAGGAGCCAGCCGGTCACTCCCAGCCATAGGCCCCCAGACACAAACCTCGGCCCGTTTCCCTGGCAAACAAAAGTAAGCTGTCCCGCTTCTGGATGGCAGATTGCAGGAACCACTTGGTACTATAAAACCAGCCTGACTTGGCACTGGTGCCACCTCTGGTCTGGGAACCATCCTGCGTATCGTGTATTCTAAGGAGCCAGCCGGCCACTCCCAGCCACAGGCCCCCAAACACAAACAACGGCGCTTTTCCCTGGAAAACAAAACTCGCCTGCAAACATTTTGATGGCAGATTGCAGGAGCCACTTGCTACTATCAAATCAGCCCAACTTGGCACTGGTGCCACCATGGGTCTGGTCACCATCCTGCCTATCGTAGCTTTTCAGGAGCCAGCCGGTCCCTCCATGCCATAGGCCCCCAGAGAAAAACCTCGGCCCGTTTCCCTGGCAAACAAAAGTAAGCTGCCCCGCTTCTGGATGGCAGATTGCAGGAGCCACTTTGCACCATCAAACTAGCCCGACTTGGCACTGGTGCCACCTCAGGTCTGGGAACCATGCTGCGTATCGTGGAGTCTAAGGAACCAGACGGCCACTCCAGCCACAGGCCCCCAGACACAAACAACGGCGCTTTTCCCTGGAAAACAAAACTCGCCTGCCAACATTTTGATGGCAGATTGCAGGAGCCACTTGGTACTATCAAACCAGCCCAACTTGGCACTGGTGCCACCATGGGTCTGGTCACCATCCTGCCTATCGTAGCTTTTCAGGAGCCAGCCGCTCACTCGCAGCCATAGGCCCCCAGACACAAAGCTCGGCCCGTTTCCCTGGCAAACAAAAGTAAGCTGCCCCGCTTCTGGATGGCAGATTGCAGGAACCACTTGGTAGTATCAAACCAGCCCAACTTGGCACTGGTGCCATCTCTGGTCTGGGAACCATCCTGCGTATCGTGGATTCTAAGCAGCCAGCCGGCCTCTCCCAGCCACAGGCCCCCAAACACAAACAACGGCGCTTTTCCCTGGAAAACAAAACTCGCCTGCCAACATTTTGATGGCAGATTGCAGGAGCCACTTGGTACTATCAAACCAGCCCAACTTGGCACTGGTGCCACCATGGGTCTGGTCACCATCCTGCCTATCGTAGCTTTTCAGGAGCCAGCCGGTCACTCCCAGCCATAGGCCCCCAGACACAATCCTCGGCCCGTTTCCCTGGTAAACAAAAGTAAGCTGCCCCGCTTCTGGATGGCAGATTGCAGGAGCCACTTTGCGCCATCAAACTAGCCCGACTTGGCACTGGTGCCACCTCAGGTCTGGGAACCATGCTGCGTATCGTGGATTCTAATTAGCCAGCCGGTCACTCCCTGCCATAGGACCCCAAACAAAAACAAGGGCGCTTTTCACTGGAAAACAAAACTCGCCTGCCAAATTTTGATGGCAGATTGCCGGAGCCACTTGGTACTATCAAACCAGCCCAACTTGACAGTGGTGCCACCATGGGTCTGGTCACCATCCTGCCTATCGTAGCTTTTCAGGAGCCAGCCGATCACTCCCAGCCATAGGCCCCCAGACACAAAGCTCGGCCCGTTTCCCTGGCAACCAAAAGTAAGCTACCCCGCTTCTGGATGGCAGATTGCAGGAGCCACTTTGCACCATCAAACTGGCCCGACTTGTCACTGGTGCTTCCTCAGGTCTGGGAACCATACTGCGTATCGTGGATTCCAATTAACAAGCCGGCCACTCCCAGCCACAGGCCCCCAAACACAAACAACGGCGCTTTTCCCTGGAAAACAAAACTCGCCTGCAAACATTTTGATGGCAGATTGCAGGAGCCACTTGGTACTATCAAACCAGCCCAACTTGGCACTGGTGCCACCATGGGTCTGGTCACCATCCTGCCTCTCGTAGCTTTTCAGGACCTAGACGGTCACTCCCAGCCATAGGCACCCAGACACAAACCTCGCCCCGTTTCCCTGGCAAACAAATGTAAGCTGTCCCGCTTCTGGATGGCAGATTGCAGGATCCACTAGGTATTATCAAACCAGCCCGACTTGGCACTGGTGCCACCTTGGGTCTGGGAACCATCCTGCGTATCGTGGATTCTAAGGAGCCAGCCGGCCACTCCCTGCCACAGGCACCCAAACACAAACAACGGCGCTTTTCCCTGGAAAACAAAACTCGCCTGCCAACTTTTTGATGGCGGATTGCAGGAGCCACTTGGTACTATCAAACCAGCCCAACTTGGCACTGGTGCCACCATGGATATGCTCATCATCCTGCCTATCGTAGCTTTTCAGGACCTAGCAGGTCACTCCCAGCCATAGGCGCCCAGACACAAACCTCGGCCCGTTTCCCTGGCAAACAAAAGTAAGCTGCCCCGCTTCTGGATGGCAGATTGCAGGAACCACTTGGTACTATAAAACCAGCCCGACTTGGCACTGGTGCCGCGTCAGGTCTGGGCACCATCCTGCGTATCGTGGATTCTAAGGAGCCAGCCGGCCACTCCCAGTCACAGGCCCCCAAACACAAACAACGGCGCTTTTCCCTGGAAAACAAAACTCGCCTGCCAACTTTTTGATGGCAGATTGCAGGAGCCACTTGGTACTATCAAACCAGCCCAACTTGGCACTGCTGCCACCATGGGTCTGGTCACCATCCTGCCTATCGTAGCTTTTCAGGAGCCAGCCGGTCACTCCCAGCCATAGGCCCCCAGACACAAACCTCGGCCCGTTTCCCTGGCAAACAAAAGTAAGCTGCCCCGCTTCTGGATGGCAGATTGCAGGACGCACTTTGTAGTATCAAACCAGCCCGACTTGGCACTGGTGCCACCTCTGGTCTGGGAAACATGCCGCGTATCGTGGATTCTAAGGAGCCAGCCGGCCACTCCCAGCCACAGGCCCCCAAACACAAACAACGGCGCTTTTCCCTGGAAAACAAAACTCGCCTGCCAACTTTTTGATGGCGGATTGCAGGAGCCACTTGGTACTATCAAAGCAGCCCAACTTGTGACTGGTGCCACAATGGATGTGGTAACCATCCTGCCTATCGTAGCTTTTCAGGACCTCGCCGGTCACTCCCTGCCATAGGCGCCCAGACACAAAGCTCGGCCCGTTTCCCTGGCACACAAAAGTAAGCTGCCCCGCTTCTGGATGGCAGATTGCAGGAACCACTTGGTACTATAAAACCAGCCCGACTTGGCGCTGGTGCCACCTCTGGTCTGGGAACCATCCTGCGTATCGTGGATTCTAAGGAGCCAGCCGGTCACTCCAGCCACAGGCCCCCAGACACAAACAGCGGCGCTTTTCCCTGGAAAACAAAACTCGCCTGCCAACATTTTGATGGCAGATTGCAGGAGCCACTTGGTACTATCAAATCAGCCCAACATGGCACTGGTGCCACCATGGGTCTGGGAACCATCCTGCCTATCGTAGCTGTTCAGGCGCCAGCCGGTCACTCCCAGCCATAGGCCCCCAGAGAAAAACCGCGGCCCTTTTCCCTGGAAAACAAAAGTAAGCTGCCCCGCTTCTGGATGGCAGATTGCAGGAGCCACTTTGCACCATCAAACTGGCCCGACTTGTCACTGGTGCCACCTCAGGTCTGGGAACCATGCTGCGTATCGTGGATTCCAATTAGCAAGCCGGCCACTCCCAGCCACAGGCCCCCAAACACAAACAACGGCGCTTTTCCCTGGAAAACAAAACTCGCCTGCCAACTTTTTGATGGCAGATTGCAGGAGCCACTTGGTACTATCAAACCAGCCCAACTTGGCACTGGTGCCACCATGGGTCTGGTCACCATCCTGCCTATCGTAGCTTTTCAGGAGCCAGCCGGTCACTCGCAGCCATAGGCCCCCAGACAAAAAGCTCGGCCCGTTTCCCTGGCAAACAAAAGTAAGCTGCCCCGCTTCTGGATGGCAGATTGCAGGAACCACTTGGTACTATCAAACCAGCCCAACTTGGCACTGGTGCCACCTTGGGCCTGGGAACCATCCTGCGTATCGTGGATTCTAAGCAGCCAGCCGGCCACTCCCAGCCACAGGCCCCCAAATACAACAACAGCGCTTTTCCCTGGAAAACAAAACTCGCCTGCCAACATTTTGATGGCAGATTGCAGGAGCCACTTGGTACTATCAAATCAGCCCAACATGGCACTGGTGCCACCATGGGTCTGGGAACCATCCTGCCTATCGTAGCTGTTCAGGCGCCAGCCGGTCACTCCCAGCCATAGGCCCCCAGAGAAAAACCTCGGCCCTTTTCCCTGGAAAACAAAAGTAAGCTGCCCCGCTTCTGGATGGCAGATTGCAGGAGCCACTTTGCACCATCAAACTGGCCCGACTTGTCACTGGTGCCACCTCAGGTCTGGGAACCATGCTGCGTATCGTGGATTCCAATTAGCAAGCCGGCCACTCCCAGCCACAGGCCCCCAAACACAAACAACGGCGCTTTTCCCTGGAAAACAAAACTCGCCTGCCAACTTTTTGATGGCAGATTGCAGGAGCCACTTGGAACTATCAAACCAGCCCAACTTGGCACTGGTGCCACCATGGGTCTGGTCACCATCCTGCCTCTCGTAGCTTTTCAGGACCTAGACGGTCACTCCCAGCCATAGGCCCCCAGACACAAACCTCGGCCCGTTTCCCTGGCAAACAAAAGTAAGCTGTCCCGCTTCTGGATGGCAGATTGCAGGATCCACTAGGTATTATCAAACCAGCCCGACTTGGCACTGGTGCCACCTTGGGTCTGGGAACCATCCTGCGTATCGTGGATTCTAATTAGCCAGCCGGCCACTCCCAGCCACAGGCCCCCAAACACAAACAACGGCGCTTTTCCCTGGAAAACAAAACTCGCCTGCCAACTTTTTGATGGCAGATTGCAGGAGCCACTTGGTACTATCAAACCAGCCCAACTTGGCACTGCTGCCACCATGGGTCTGGTCACCATCCTGCCTATCGTAGCTTTTCAGGAGCCAGCCGGTCACTCCCAGCCATAGGCCGCCAGACACAAAGCTCGGCCCGTTTCCCTGGCAAACAAAAGTAAGCTGCCCCGCTTCTGGATGGCAGATTGCAGGAACCACTTGGTACTATAAAACCAGCCCGACTTGGCACTGGTGCCACCTCTGGTCTGGGAACCATGCTGCGTATCGTGGATTCTAAGGAGCCAGCCGGCCACTCCCAGCCACAGGCCCCCAAACACAAACAACGGCGCTTTTCCCTGGAAAACAAAACTCGCCTGCCAACTTTTTGAGGGCAGATTGCAGGAGCCACTTGGTACTATCAAACCAGCCCAACTTGGCACTGGTGCCACCATGGGTCTGGTCACCATCCTGCCTATCGCAGCTTTTCAGGAGCCAGCCGGTCACTCCCAGCCATAGGCCCCCAGACACAAACCTCGGCCCGTTTCCCTGGCAAACAAAAGTAAGCTGTCCCGCTTCTGGATGGCAGATTGCAGGAACCACTTGGTACTATAAAACCAGCCTGACTTGGCACTGGTGCCACCTCTGGTCTGGGAACCATCCTGCGTATCGTGTATTCTAAGGAGCCAGCCGGCCACTCCCAGCCACAGGCCCCCAAACACAAACAACGGCGCTTTTCCCTGGAAAACAAAACTCGCCTGCAAACATTTTGATGGCAGATTGCAGGAGCCACTTGCTACTATCAAATCAGCCCAACTTGGCACTGGTGCCACCATGGGTCTGGTCACCATCCTGCCTATCGTAGCTTTTCAGGAGCCAGCCGGTCCCTCCCTGCCATAGGCCCCCAGAGAAAAACCTCGGCCCGTTTCCCTGGCAAACAAAAGTAAGCTGCCCCGCTTCTGGATGGCAGATTGCAGGAGCCACTTTGCACCATCAAACTAGCCCGACTTGGCACTGGTGCCACCTCAGGTCTGGGAACCATGCTGCGTATCGTGGAGTCTAAGGAACCAGACGGCCACTCCAGCCACAGGCCCCCAGACACAAACAACGGCGCTTTTCCCTGGAAAACAAAACTCGCCTGCCAACATTTTGATGGCAGATTGCAGGAGCCACTTGGTACTATCAAACCAGCCCAACTTGGCACTGGTGCCACCATGGGTCTGGTCACCATCCTGCCTATCGTAGCTTTTCAGGAGCCAGCCGCTCACTCGCAGCCATAGGCCCCCAGACACAAAGCTCGGCCCGTTTCCCTGGCAAACAAAAGTAAGCTGCCCCGCTTCTGGATGGCAGATTGCAGGAACCACTTGGTAGTATCAAACCAGCCCAACTTGGCACTGGTGCCATCTCTGGTCTGGGAACCATCCTGCGTATCGTGGATTCTAAGCAGCCAGCCGGCCTCTCCCAGCCACAGGCCCCCAAACACAAACAACGGCGCTTTTCCCTGGAAAACAAAACTCGCCTGCCAACATTTTGATGGCAGATTGCAGGAGCCACTTGGTACTATCAAACCAGCCCAACTTGGCACTGGTGCCACCATGGGTCTGGTCACCATCCTGCCTATCGTAGCTTTTCAGGAGCGAGCCGGTCACTCCCAGCCATAGGCCCCCAGACACAATCCTCGGCCCGTTTCCCTGGTAAACAAAAGTAAGCTGCCCCGCTTCTGGATGGCAGATTGCAGGAGCCACTTTGCGCCATCAAACTAGCCCGACTTGGCACTGGTGCCACCTCAGGTCTGGGAACCATGCTGCGTATCGTGGATTCTAATTAGCCAGCCGGTCACTCCCTGCCATAGGACCCCAAACAAAAACAAGGGCGCTTTTCACTGGAAAACAAAACTCGCCTGCCAAATTTTGATGGCAGATTGCCGGAGCCACTTGGTACTATCAAACCAGCCCAACTTGACAGTGGTGCCACCATGGGTCTGGTCACCATCCTGCCTATCGTAGCTTTTCAGGAGCCAGCCGATCACTCCCAGCCATAGGCCCCCAGACACAAAGCTCGGCCCGTTTCCCTGGCAACCAAAAGTAAGCTACCCCGCTTCTGGATGGCAGATTGCAGGAGCCACTTTGCACCATCAAACTGGCCCGACTTGTCACTGGTGCTTCCTCAGGTCTGGGAACCATACTGCGTATCGTGGATTCCAATTAACAAGCCGGCCACTCCCAGCCACAGGCCCCCAAACACAAACAACGGCGCTTTTCCCTGGAAAACAAAACTCGCCTGCAAACATTTTGATGGCAGATTGCAGGAGCCACTTGGTACTATCAAACCAGCCCAACTTGGCACTGGTGCCACCATGGGTCTGGTCACCATCCTGCCTCTCGTAGCTTTTCAGGACCTAGACGGTCACTCCCAGCCATAGGCACCCAGACACAAACCTCGCCCCGTTTCCCTGGCAAACAAATGTAAGCTGTTCCGCTTCTGGATGGCAGATTGCAGGATCCACTAGGTATTATCAAACCAGCCCGACTTGGCACTGGTGCCACCTTGGGTCTGGGAACCATCCTGCGTATCGTGGATTCTAAGGAGCCAGCCGGCCACTCCCTGCCACAGGCACCCAAACACAAACAACGGCGCTTTTCCCTGGAAAACAAAACTCGCCTGCCAACTTTTTGATGGCGGATTGCAGGAGCCACTTGGTACTATCAAACCAGCCCAACTTGGCACTGGTGCCACCATGGATATGCTCATCATCCTGCCTATCGTAGCTTTTCAGGACCTAGCAGGTCACTCCCAGCCATAGGCGCCCAGACACAAACCTCGGCCCGTTTCCCTGGCAAACAAAAGTAAGCTGCCCCGCTTCTGGATGGCAGATTGCAGGAACCACTTGGTACTATAAAACCAGCCCGACTTGGCACTGGTGCCACGTCAGGTCTGGGCACCATCCTGCGTATCGTGGATTCTAAGGAGCCAGCCGGCCACTCCCAGTCACAGGCCCCCAAACACAAACAACGGCGCTTTTCCCTGGAAAACAAAACTCGCCTGCCAACTTTTTGATGGCAGATTGCAGGAGCCACTTGGTACTATCAAACCAGCCCAACTTGGCACTGCTGCCACCATGGGTCTGGTCACCATCCTGCCTATCGTAGCTTTTCAGGAGCCAGCCGGTCACTCCCAGCCATAGGCCCCCAGACACAAACCTCGGCCCGTTTCCCTGGCAAACAAAAGTAAGCTGCCCCGCTTCTGGATGGCAGATTGCAGGACGCACTTTGTAGTATCAAACCAGCCCGACTTGGCACTGGTGCCACCTCTGGTCTGGGAAACATGCCGCGTATCGTGGATTCTAAGGAGCCAGCCGGCCACTCCCAGCCACAGGCCCCCAAACACAAACAACGGCGCTTTTCCCTGGAAAACAAAACTCGCCTGCCAACTTTTTGATGGCGGATTGCAGGAGACACTTGGTACTATCAAAGCAGCCCAACTTGTGACTGGTGCCACAATGGATGTGGTAACCATCCTGCCTATCGTAGCTTTTCAGGACCTCGCCGGTCACTCCCAGCCATAGGCGCCCAGACACAAAGCTCGGCCCGTTTCCCTGGCACACAAAAGTAAGCTGCCCCGCTTCTGGATGGCAGATTGCAGGAACCACTTGGTACTATAAAACCAGCCCGACTTGGCGCTGGTGCCACCTCTGGTCTGGGAACCATCCTGCGTATCGTGGATTCTAAGGAGCCAGCCGGTCACTCCAGCCACAGGCCCCCAGACACAAACAACGGCGCTTTTCCCTGGAAAACAAAACTCGCCTGCCAACTTTTTGATGGCAGATTGCAGGAGCCACTTTGTACTATCAAACCAGCCCAACTTGGCACTGGTGCCACCATGGGTCTGGTCACCATCCTGCCTATCGTATCTTTTCAGGAGCCAGCCGGTCACTCCCAGCCATAGGCCCCCAGTCACAAACCTCGGCCCGTTTCCCTGGCAAACAAAAGTAAGCTACCCCGCTTCTGGATGGCAGATTGCAAGAGCCACTTGGTACTATCAAACCAGCGCAACTTGGAACTGGTGCCACCTTGGGTCTGGGAACCATGCTGCGTATCGCAGATTCTAAGTCGCCAGTCGGCCACTCCCAGCCACAAGCCCCCAAACACAAACAACGGCGCTTTTCTCTGGCAAACAAAACTCAACTGCCCCTCTTCTGGATGGCAAATTGCAGGACGCACTTGGTACTATAAAAACAGCCCGACTTGGCACTGGTGCCACCTTGGGTCTGGGAACCATCGTGCGTATCGATCTTTTTAATGAGACAGCCGGCCACTCCCAGCCATATGCCCCCGAACAAAACCCACGGCCCTTTCCTCTGGCAAACATAACTCAGCTGCACCGCTTCAGGATGGCAGATTGCAGGAGCCACTTGGTACTATCAAACCAGCACGACTTGGCACTGTAGCCACCTTGGGTCTGGGAACCATCCTGCGTATCGTGGATTGTCAGGAGCCAGCTGAACACTCTCGGCCACAGACCCCAATCAAAAACAACGGCCCGTTTCACAGGCAAACAAAACTCAGCTGCCCCGCTTCTGGATGGGAGATTGCAGGAGGCACTTGACACTGTGAAACCAGCGCCACTTGGCACTGGTGCCACCTTGGGTCTGGGAACCATGCTGCGTATCATGGATTTTCAGGAGCCAGCCGGCCACTCCCAGCCATAGGCCCCCAAACAAAATCCACAGCCTTTTTCTCTGGCAAACAAAATTCAGCTGCCCCACTTCTGGATGGCAGAGTGCAGGAGCCACTTGGGACTATCACACCAGCACAACATGGCACTGGTGCCACCTTGGATCTGGGAACCATCCTTCCTATCGTGGATTTTCAGGGGCCAGTCGGTCACTCTCAGCCATAGTCCCCAAACACAAACCACGGCCCTTTTCTCTGGAAAACAAAACTCAACTGCCCCTCTTCTGGATGGCAGATTGCAGGAGCCACTGGGTACTATGAAACCAGCCCTACTTGGCACTGGTTCCACCTTGGGTCTGGGAACCATGCTGCCTATCATGGATTTTCAGGAGCCAGCCGTCCACTGCCAGCCAAAGGCCCCGAAACACAAACAACAGCCTTTTTCTCTGGCAAACAAAATTCAGCTGCCCCGCTTCTCGATGGCAGATTGCAGGAACCTCTTGGTACTAACAAACCAGCCCGACTTGGCACTGGTGCCACCTTGGGTCTGGGAACCATCCTGCGTATCGTGGATTCTAAGGAGCCAGCTGGCCACTCCCAGCCACAGGCCCCAAAACACACACAACGGCGCTTTTCCCTGGAAAACAAAACTCGCCTGCCAACTTTTTGATGGCAGATTGCAGGAGCCACTTGGTATTATCAAACCAGCCCAACTTGGCACTGGTGCCACCATGGGTCTGGTCACCATCCTGCCTATCGTAGCTTTTCAGGAGCCAGCCGGTAAATCCCAGCCATAGGCCCCCAGAAAAAAACCTCGGTCCGTTTCCCTGGAAAACAAAAGTAAGCTGCCCTGCTTCTGGATGGCAGATTGCAGGTGCCACTTGGTGTTATCAAACCAGCCCGACTTGACACTGGTGCCACCTTGGCTCTGGGAACCATGCTGCGTAACGTAGATTCTACGAGGACAGGCGGCCACTCCCTGCCACAGGCCTCTAAGCAAAGCAACGGCGCTTTTCCCTGGAAAACAAAACTCGCCTGCCAACTTTTTGATGGCAGATTGCAGGAGCCACTTGGTACTATCAAACCAGCCCAACTTGGCACTGGTGCCACCATGGGTCTGGTCACCATCCTGCCTATCGTAGCTTTTCAGGAGCCAGCCGGTCACTCCCAGCCATAGGCCCCCAGACAAATACCTCGGCCCGTTTCCCTGGCAAACAAAAGTAAGCTGCCCCGCTTCTGGATGGCAGATTGCTGGAGCCACATGGTACTATCAAACCAGGCCAACATGGCACTGGTGCCACCTTGGTTCTGGGAACCATCCTGCCTATCTTGGATTTTCAGGGGCCAGCCGGCCACTCTCAGCCATATGCCCCCAAACACATACAACGGCCCTTTTCTCTGGCAAACAAAACTCAACTGCCCCTCTTCTGGATGGCAAATTGCAGGACCCACTTGGTACTACGAAAACAGCCCGACTTGGCACTGGTGCCACCTTGGGTCAGGGAACAATCCTGCGTATCGATCTTTTTAAGGAGCCAGCCGGCCCCGCCCAGCCATATACCCCCAAAAAACAACCACGGAACTTTTCTCCAGCAAACAAAAATCCACTGCCCCGCGTCTGAATGGCAGATTTCAGGAGCTATTTAGTATTATAAACCAGCCCGACTTGGCACTGGTGCTACCATGAGTCTGGTAACCATCCTGCCTATCGTAGCTTTTCAGGAGCCAGCCGGTCACTCCCAGCCATAGGCCCCCAGACAAATACCTCGGCCCGTTTCCCCGGGGAAACAAAAGTAAGCTGCCCCGCTTCTGGATGGCAGATTGCAGGAGCCACTTGGTACTATCAAACCAGCCCAATTTTGCACTGGTGCCACCTTGGCTCTGGGAACCATCCTGCGTATCCTGGGTTCCAAGGAGGCAGCCGGCCACTCCCAGCCACAGGCCCCCAAACACACACAACGGCGCTTTTCCCTGGAAAACAAAACTCGCCTGCCAACTTTTTGAGGGCAGATTGCAGGAGCCACTTGGTACTATCAAACCAGCCCAACTTGGCACTGGTGCCACCATGGGTCTGGTCACCATCCTGCCTATCGTAGCTTTTCAGGAGCCAGCCGGTCACTCCCAGCCATAGGCCCCCAGACACAAACCTCGGCCCGTTTCCCTGGCAAACAAAAGTAAGCTGCCCCGCTTCTGCATGGCAGATTGCAGGTGCTATTTAGTACTATCAAACCAGCCCGACTTGGCACTGGTGCTACCTCTGGTCTGGGAACCATCCTGCCTATCGTGGATTTTCAGGGGCCAGACGGCCACTATCGGCCATATGCCCCCAAAAACAAACCACGGCCCTTTTCTCTGGTAAACAAAACTCAACTGCCCCTCTTCTGGATGGCAAATTTTAGGACGCACTTTGTACTACGAAAACCGCCCGACTTGGCACTGGTGCCACCTTGGGTCAGGGAACCATCCTGCCTATCGTAGCTTTTTAAGGAGCCAGCAGGCCACGCCCAGCCATATAGCCCCAAAAACAAACCACGGACCATTTCTCTTGGAAACAAAAATCCGCTGCCCCGCGTCAGGATGGCAGATTGCAGGAGCCACTTTGCACCATCAAACCACCCCGACTTGGCACTGGTGCCATCTTGGATCTGGGAACCATCCTGCCTATCGTAGCTTTTCAGGAGCCAGCCGGTTACTCCCAGCCATAGGCCCCCAGACACAAACCTTGGACCGTTTCCCTGGCAAACAAAATTAAGCTGCCCCGATTCTGGATGGCAGAGTGCAGGAGCCACTTGGTAGTGTCAAACCAGCCCGACTTGGCACTGGTGCCACCTTGGGTCTGGGAACCATCCTGCGTATCGTGGATTCTAAGCAGCCACCCGGCCACTCTGAGCCACAGGCCCCCAAACACAAACAACGGCGCTTTTCCCTGGAAAACAAAACTCGCCTGCCAACATTTTGATGGCAGATTGCAGGAGCCACTTGGTACTATCAAACCAGCCCAACTTGGCACTGGTGCCACCATGGTTCTGGTCACCATCCTGCCTATCTTAGCTTTTCAGGAGCCAGCCGGTCACTCCCAGCCATAGGCCCCCAGACACAAACCTCGGCCCGTTTCCCTTGAAAACAAAAGTAAGCTGCCCCGATTCTGGATGGCAGATTGCAGGAGCCACTTGGTACTATGAAATCAGCCCAACTTGGCACTGGTGCCACCATGGGTCTGGTAAACATCCTGCCTATCGTAGCTTTTCAGGAGCCAGCCGGTCACTCCCTGCCATAGGCCCCCAGACACAAACCTCGGCCCGTTTCCCTGGCAAACAAAAGTAAGCTACCCTGCTTCTGGATGGCAGATTGCAGGAGTCACTTTGCACCATCAAACCAGCCCGACTTGGCACTGGTGCCACCTCAGGTCTGGGACCCATACTGCGTATCGTGGATTCTAAGGAGACAGCTGGCCACTCCCAGCCACAGGCCCCCAAACACAAACAACGGCGCTTTTCCCTGGAAAACAAAACTCGCTTGCCAACTTTTTGATGGAAGATTGCAGGAGCCACTTGGTACTATCAAACCACCCCAACTTGGCAACAAGTGGTTCCTGCAATCTGACATCCAGAAGCGGGGCAGCTTACTTTTCTTTGCCAGGGAAACGGACCGTTGTTTTTGTTTGGAGGCGTATGGCTGGGAGTGGCCGACTGGCTCCTTAAAATCCACGACACGCAGGATGGTTCCCAGACCAGAGGTGGCACCAGTGCCAAGACGGGCTAGTTTGATGGTGCAAAGTGGCTCCTGCAATCTGCCATCCAGAAGCGGGGTAGCTTACTTTTGTTTGCCAGGGAAACGGGCCGAGCTTTTTTCTGGGGGCCTATGGCTGCGAGTGACCGGCTGGCTCCTGAAAAGCTACGATAGGCAGGATGGTGACCAGACCCATGGTGGCACCAGTGCCAAGTTGGGCTGATTTGATAAAACCAAGTGGCTCCTGCAATCTGCCATCAAAAAGGTGGCAGGAGAGTTTTGTTTTCCAGGGAAAAGCGCCGTTGTTTGTGTTTGGGGGCCTGTGGCTGGGAGTGGCCGGCTGGCTCCTTAGAATCCACGATACGCAGCATGGTATCCAGACCCAAGGTGGCACCAGTGCCAAGTTGGGCTGATTTGATAGTACCAAGTGGCTCCTGCTATCTGCCGTCAAAATTTGGCAGGCGAGTTTTGTTTTCCAGGGAAATGCGCCGTTGTTTGTGTTTGGGGGCCTGTGGCTGGGAGTGGCCGGCTGGCTCCTTAGAATCCACGATACGCAGCATGGTTCCCAGACCAGAGGTGGCACCAGTGCCAAGTCGGGCTAGTATGATGGTGCAAAGTGGCTCCTGCAATCTGCCATCCAGATGCGGGGCAGCTTACTTTTGTTTGCCAGGGAAAAGGGCCGAGCTTTGTGTCTCGGGGCCTATGGCTGGGAGTGACCGGCTGGCTCCTGAAAAGCTACGATAGGCAGGATGGTGACCAGACCCATGGTGGCACCAGTGCCAAGTTGGGCTGGTTTGATAGTACCAAGTGGCTCCTGCAATCTGCCATCAAAATGTCGGCAGGCGAGTTTTGTTTTCCAGGGAAAAGCGCCGTTGTTTGTGTTTGGGGGCCTGTGGCTGGGAGTGACCGGCTGGCTCCTTAGAATCCACGATACGCAGGATGGTTCCCAGACCCAAGGTGGCACCAGTGCCAAGTCGGGCTGGTTTGATAGTACCAAGTGCGTCCTGCAATCTGCCATCCAGAAGCGGGGCAGCTTACTTTTGTTTGCCAGGGAAACGGGTCGAGCTTTGTGTCTGGGGGCCTATGGCTGGGAGTGACCGGCTAGGTCCTGAAAAGCTAAAGTAGGCAGGATGGTGACCAGACCCATGGTGGCACAAGTGCCAAGTTGGGCTGGTTTGATAGTACCAAGTGGCTCCTGCAATCTGCCATCAAAAAGTTGGCAGGCGAGTTTTGTTTTCCAGGGAAAAGCGCCGTTGTTTGTGTTTGGGGGCCTTTGGCTGGGAGTGGCCGGCTGGCTCCTTAGAATCCACGATACGCACCATGGCTCCCAGACCAGAGGTGGAACCACTTCCAAGTTGGGCTGGTTTTATAGTACCAAGTGGTTCCTGCAATCTGCCATCCAGAATCGGGGCAGCTTACTTTTGTTTGCCAGGGAAACGGGCCGAGGATTTTGTCTGGGAGCCTATGGCTGGGAGTGACCGGCTGGCTCCTGAAAAGCTACGATAGGCAGGATGGTGACCAGACCCATGGTGGCACCAGTGCCAAGTTGGGCTGATTTGATAGTACCAAGTGGCTCCTGCAATCTGCCATCAAAAAGTTGTCAGGCGAGTTTTGTTTTCCAGGGAAAAGCGCCGTTGTTTGTGTTTGGGGGCCTGTGGCTGGGAGTGGCCGGCTGGCTCCTTAGAATCCACGATACGCAGCATGGTTCCCAGACCAGAGGTGGCACCAGTTCCAAATCGGGCTATTTGATGGTGAAAAGTGGTTCCTGCAATCTGCCATCCAGAAGCGGGGCAGCTTACTTTGGTTTGCCAGGGAAAAGGGCAGAGCATTGTGTCTGGGCGCCTATGGCTGGGAGAGACCGGCTGGCTCCTGAAAAGCTACGATAAGCAGGATGGTGACCAGACCCATGGTGGCACCAGTGCCAAGTTGGGCTGATTTGATAGTACCAAGTGGCTCCTGCAATCTGCCATCAAAAAGTTGGCCGGCGAATTTTGTTTTCCAGGGAAAAGCGCTGTGGTTTGTGTTTGGGGGCCTGTGGCTGGGAGTGGCCGGCTGGCTCCTTATAATCCACGATACGCAGCATGGTTCCCAGACCCATGGTGGCACCAGTGCCAAGTCGGGCTGGTTTGATAGTACCAAGTGGCTCCTGGAATCTGCCATCCAGAAGCGGGATAACTTACTTTTGTTTGTCAGGGAAACGGGCCGAGGTTTGTGTCTGGGGGCCTATGGCTGGGAGTGACCGGCTGGCTCCTGAAAAGCTACGATAGGCAGGATGGTGACCAGACCCATGGTGGCACCAGTGCCAAGTTGGTCTGATTTGATAAAACCAAGTGGCTCCTGCAATCTCCCATCAAAAAGTTGGCAGGCGAGTTTTGTTTTCCAGGGAAAAGCGCCGTTGTTTTTGTTTGGGGGCCTGTGGCTGGGAGTGGAAGGATGGTTAATTAGAATCCACGATACGCAGGATGGTGACCAGACCCATGGTGGAACCAGTGCCAAGTCGGGCTGGTTTGATAGTACCAAGTGGCTCCGGCAATCTGCCATCCAGAAGCGGAATAACTTACTTTTGTTTGTCAGGGAAACGGGCCGAGGTTTGTGTCTGGGGGCCTATGGCTGGGAGTGACCGGCTGGCTCCTGAAAAGCTACGATAGGCAGGATGGTGACCAGACCCAGGGTGGCACCAGTGCCAAGTTGGTCTGATTTGATAAAACCAAGCGGCTCCTGCAATCTCCCATCAAAATTTGGCAGGAGAGTTTTGTTTCCCAGGGAAAAGCGCCGTTGTTTGTGTTTGGGGGCCTGTGGCTGGGAGTGGCCGGCTGGCTCCTTAGAATCCACGATACGCAGCATGGTATCCAGACCCAAGGTGGCACCAGTGCCAAGTTTTGCTGGTTTGATAGTACCAAGTGGTTCCTGCAATCTGCCATCCAGAAGCAGGGCAGCTTACTTTTGTTTGCCAGGGAAACGGGCCGAGGATTGTGTCTGGGGGCCTATGGCTGGGACTGACGAGCTGCCTCCTGAAAAGCTACGATAGGCAGGATGGTGACCAGACCCATGGTGGCACCAGTCCCAAGTTGGGCTGATTTGATAGTACCAAGTGGCTCCTGCAATCTGCCGTCAAAATTTGGCAGGCGAGTTTTGTTTTCCAGGGAAAAGCGCCATTGTTTGTGTTTGGGGGCCTGTGGCTGGGAGTGGCCGGCTGGCTCCTTAGAATCCACGATACGCAGGATGGTTCCCAGACCTGAGGTGGCACCAGTGCCAAGTCGGGCTGGTTTGATAGTACTAAATAGCTCCTGCAATCTGCCATCCAGAAGCGGGGCAGCTGACTTATGTTTGCCAGGGAAACGGGCCGAGGTTTGTGTCTGGGGGCCTATGGCTGCGAGTGACCGTCTGGCTCCTGAAAAGCTACGATAGGCAGGATGGTGAGCAGACCCATGGTGGCACCAGTGCCAAGTTGAGCTGGTTTGATAGTACCAAGTGGCTCCTGCAATCTGCCATCAAAATGTTGGCAGGCGAGTTTTGTTTTCCAGGGAAAAGCGCCGTTGTTTGTGTTTGGGTGCCTATGGCTGGGAGTGGCCGGATGGCTCCTTAGAATCCACGATACGCACCATGGTTCCCAGACCTGAGGTGGCACCAGTGCCAAGTTGGGCTGGTTTGATAGTACCAAGTGCGTCCTGCAATCTGCCATCCAGAAGCGGGGTAGCTTACTTTTGTTTGCCAGGGAAACGGGCCGAGGTTTTTCTCTGGGGGCCTATGGCTGGGAGTGACCGGCTGGCTCCTGAAAAGCTACGATAGGCAGGATGGTGACCAGACCCATGGTGGCACCAGTGTCAAGTTGAGCTGGTTTGATAGTACCAAGTGGCTCCGGCAATCTGCCATCAAAATGTCGGCAGGCGAGTTTTGTTTTCCAGGGAAAAGCGCCGTTGTTTTTGTTTGGGGGCCTGTGGGTGGGAGTGGCCGGATGGCTAATTAGAATCCACGATACGCAGGATGGTTCCCAGACCAGAGGTGGCACCAGTGCCAAGTCGGGCTGGTTTGATGGTGCAAAGTGGCTCCTGCAATCTGCCATCCAGAAGCGGGGCAGCTTACTTTTCTTTGCCAGTGAACCGGGCTGAGGTTTTTGTCTGGGGGCCTACGGCTTGGAGTGACAGGCTGGCTCCTGAAAAGCTACGATAGGCAGGATGGTGAGCAGACCCATGGTGGCACCAGTGCCAAGTTGGGCTGGTTTGATAGTACCAAGTGGCTCCTGCAATCTGCCATCAAAAAGTTGGCAGGCGAGTTTTGTTTTCCAGGGAAAAGTGCTGTGGTTTGTGTTTGGGGGCCTGTGGCTGGGAGTGGCCGGCTGGCTGCTTAGAATCCACGATACGCAGGATGGTTCCCAGACCAGAGGTGGCACCAGTGCCAAGTCGGGCTGGTTTGATAATACCTAGTGGATCCTGCAATCTGCCATCCAGAAGCGGGACAGCTTACTTTTGTTTGCCAGGGAAACGGGCCGAGCTTTGTGTCACGGGGCCTATGGCTGGGAGTGACCGTCTAGGTCCTGAAAAGCTACGAGAGGCAGGATGGTGACCAGACCCATGGTGGCACCAGTGCCAAGTTGGGCTGGTTTGATAGTACCAAGTGGCTCCTGCAATCTGCCATCAAAAAGTTGGCAGGCGAGTTTTGTTTTCCAGGGAAAAGTGCCGTTGTTTGTGTTTGGAGGCCTGTGGATGGGAGTGGCCGGCTTGCTAATTGGAATCCACGATACGCAGCATGGTTCCCAGACCAGAGGTGGCACCAGTGCCAAGTTGGGCTGGTTTGATGGTGCAAAGTGGCTCCTGCAATCTGCCATCCAGAAGCGGGGCAGCTTACTTTTGTTTGCCAGGGAAACGGGCCGAGGTTTTTCTCTGGGGGCCTATGGCTGGGAGTGACCGGCTGGCGCCTGAACAGCTACGATAGGCAGGATGGTGACCAGACCCATGGTGGCACCAGTGCCAAACTGGGCTGATTTGATAGTAGCAAGTGGCTCCTGCAATCTGCCATCAAAATGTTGGCAGGCGAGTTTTGTTTTCCAGGGTAACGCGCCGTTGTTTGTGTTTGGGGGCCTGTGGCTGGGAGTGGCCGGCTGGCTCCTTAGAATCCACGATACGCAGCATGGTTCCCAGACCAGAGGTGGCACCAGTGCCAAGTCGGGCTGGTTTGATAGTACCAAGTGGCTCCGGAAATCTGCCATCCAGAAGCGGGGCAGCTTACTTTTGTTTGCCAGGGAAACGGGCCGAGCTTTGTGTCTGGGCGCCTATGGCTGGGAGTGACCTGCTAGGTCCTGAAAAGCTACGATAGGCAGGATGGTGAGCAGACCCATGGTGGCACCAGTGCCAAGTTGGGCTGATTTGATAGTACCAAGTGGCTCCTGCAATCTGCCATCAAAATTTGGCAGGCGAGTTTTGTTTTCCAGGGAAAAGCGCCGTTGTTTGTGTCTGGGGGCCTGTGGCTGGAGTGGCCGGCTGGCTCCTTAGAATAAACGATACGCAGGATGGTTCCCAGACCTGAGGTGGCACCAGTGCCAAGTCGGGCTAGTTTGATGGTGCAAAGTGGCTCCTGCAATCTGCCATCCAGAAGCGGGGTAGCTTACTTTTGTTTTCCAGGGAAACGGGCCGAGGTTTTTCTCTGGGGGCCTATGGCAGGGAGTGACCGGCTGGCTCCTGAAAAGCTACGATAGGCAGGATGGTGACCAGACCCATGGTGGCACCAGTGCCAAGTTGGGCTGATTTGATAGTAGCAAGTGGCTCCTGCAATCTGCCATCAAAATGTTGGCAGGCGAGTTTTGTTTTCCAGGGAAAAAGCACCGTTGTTTGTGTTTGGGGGCCTGTGGCTGGGAGTGACCGGCTGGCTCCTTAGAATCCACGATACGCAGGATGGTTCCCAGACCCAAGGTGGCACCAGTGCCAAGTCGGGCTGGTTTGATAGTACCAAGTGGTTCCTGCAATCTGCCATCCAGAAGCGGGGCAGCTTACTTTTGTTTGCCAGGGAAACGGGCCGAGCTTTGTGTCTGGGGGCCTATGGCTTGGAATGACCGGCTAGGTCCTGAAAAGCTACGATAGGCAGGATGGTGACCAGATCCATGGTGGCACCAGTGCCAAGTTGGGCTGGTTTGATAGTACCAAGTGGCTCCTGCAATCTGCCATCAAAATGTTGGCAGGCGAGTTTTGTTTTCCAGGGAAAAGCGCCGTTGTTTGTGTTTGGGGGCCTGTGTCTGGGAGTGGACGGATGGCTCCTTAGAACCAGGATACGCAGGATGGTTCCCAGACCAGAGGTGGCACCAGTGCCAAGTCGGGCTGATTTGATAGTACCAAGTGGTTCCTGCAATCTGCCATCCAGAAGCGGGGCAGCTTACTTTTGTATGCCAGGGAAACGGGCCGAGGTTTTTGTCTGGGGGCCTATAGCTGGGAGTGACCGTCTGGCTCCTGAAAAGCTACGATAGGCAGGATGGTGACCAGACCCATGGTGGCACCAGTGCCAAGTTGGGCTGATTTGATAGTACCAAGTGGCTCCTGCAATCTGCCATCAAAATGTTGGCAGGCGAGTTTTGATTTCCAGGGAAAAGCGCCGTTGTTTGTGTTTGGGGGCCTGTGGGTGGGAGTGGCCGGCTGGCTGCTTAGAATCCACGATACGTAGGATGGTTCCCAGACCAGAGGTGGCACCAGTGCCAAGTCGGGCTGGTTTGATACTACCATGTGCGTCCTGAAATCTGCCATCCAGAAGCGGGGCAGCTTACTTTTGTTTGCCAGGGAAACGGGCCGAGGTTTGTGTCTGGGGGCCTATGGCTGGGAGTTACCGGCTGGCTCCTGAAAAGCTACGATAGGCAGGATGGTGACCAGACCCATGGTGGCACCAGTGCCAAGTTGGGCTGATTTGATAGTACCAAGTGGCTCCTGCAATCTGCCATCAAAAAGTTGGCAGGCGAGTTTTGTTTTCCAGGGAAAAGCGCCGTTGTTTCTGTTTCGGGGCCTGTGGCTGGGAGTGGCCGGCTGGCTCCTTAGAATCCACGATACGCGGCATGGTTCCCAGACCAGAGGTGGCACCAGTGCCAAGTTGGGCTGGTTTGATGGTGCAAAGTGGTTCCTGCAATCTGCCATCCAGAAGCGGGGTAGCTTACTTTTGTTTGCCAGGGAAACGGGCCGAGTTTTGTGTCTGGGGGCCTATGGCTGCGAGTGACCGGCTGGCTCCTGAAAAGCTACGATAGGCAGGATGGTGACCAGACCCATGGTGGCACCAGTGCCAAGTTGGGCTGGTTTGATAGTACCAAGTGGCTCCTGCAATCTGCCATCAAAAAGTTGGCAGGCGAGTTTTGTTTTCCAGGGAAAAGCGCCGTTGTTTGTGTTTGGGGGCCTGTGGCTGGGAGTGGCCGGCTGGCTCCTTACAATGAACGATACGCAGGATGGTTCCCAGACCTGAGGTGGCACCAGTGCCAAGTCGGGCTAGTTTGATGGTGCAAAGTGGCTCCTGCAATCTGCCATCCAGAAGCGGGGTAGCTTACTTTTGTTTGCCAGGGAAACGGGCCGAGGTTTTTCTCTGGGGGCCTATGGCAGGGAGGGACCGGCTGGCTCCTGAAAAGCTACGATAGGCAGGATGGTGACCAGACCCATGGTGGCACCAGTGCCAAGTTGGGCTGATTTGATAGTACCAAGTGGCTCCTGCAATCTGCCATCAAAATGTTGGCAGGCGAGTTTTGTTTTCCAGGGAAAAGCGCCGTTGTTTGTGTTTGGTGGCCTGTGGCTGGGAGTGACCGGCTGGCTCCTTAGAATCCACGATACGCAGGATGGTTCCCAGACCCAAGGTGGCACCAGTGCCAAGTAGGGCTGGTTTGATAGTACCAAGTGGTTCCTGCAATCTGCCATCCAGAAGCGGGGCAGCTTACTTTTGTTTGCCAGGGAAACGGGCCGAGGTTTTTCTCTGGGGGCCTATGGCTTGGAGTGACCGGCTAGGTCCTGAAAAGCTACGATAGGCAGGATGGTGACCAGATCCATGGTGGCACCAGTGCCAAGTTGGGCTGGTTTGATAGTACCAAGTGGCTCCTGCAATCTGCCATCAAAAAGTTGGCAGGCGAGTTTTGTTTTCCAGGGAAAAGCGCTGTGGTTTGTGTTTGGGGGCCTGTGGCTGGGAGTGGCCGGCTGGCTCCTTAGAATCCACGATACGCAGGATGGTTCCCAGACCAGAGGTGGCACCAGTGCCAAGTCGGGCTGGTTTGATTGTGAAAAGTGGCTCCTGCAATCTGCAATCCAGAAGCGGGATAACTTACTTTTGTTTGCCAGGGAAACGGGCCAAGGTTTTTGTCTGGGGGCCTATGGCTGGGAGTGACCGGCTGGCTCCTGAAAAGCTACGATAGGCAGGATGGTGACCAGACCCATGGTGGCACCAGTGTCAAGTTGGGCTGGTTTGATAGTACCAAGTGGCTCCGGCAATCTGCCATCAAAATTTGGCAGGCGAGGTTTGTTTTCCAGGGAAAAGCGCCGTTGTATTTGTTTGGGGGCCTGTGGGTGGGAGTGGCCAGATGGCTAATTAGAATCCACGATACGCAGCATGGTTCCCAGACCTGAGGTGGCACCAGTGCCAAGTCGGGCTGGTTTGATACTATCAAGTGCGTCCTGCAATCTGCCATCCAGAAGCGGGGTAGCTTACTTTTGTTTGCCAGGGAAACGGGCCGAGGTTTGTGTCTGGGGGCCTATGGCTGGGAGTGACCGGCTGGCTCCTGAAAAGCTACGATAGGCAGGATGGTGACCAGACCCATGGTGGCACCAGTGCCAAGTTGGGCTGGTTTGATAGTACCAAGTGGCTCCTGCAATCTGCCATCAAAAAGTTTGCAGGCGAGTTTTGTTTTCCAGGGAAAAGCGCCGTTGTTTTTGTTTGGGGGCCTGTGGGTGGGAGTGGCCGGCTGGCTCCTTAGAATCCACGATACGCAGGATGGTTCCCAGACCAGAGGTGGCACCAGTGCCAAGTCGGGCTAATTTGATGGTGCAAAGTGGCTCCTGCAATCTGCCATCCAGAAGCGGGGCAGCTTACTTTTGTTTGCCAGGGAAACGGGCCGAGTATTGTTTCTGGGGGCCTATGGCTGCGAGTGACCGGCTGGCTCCTGAAAAGCTACGATAGGCAGGATGGTGACCAGACCCATGGTGGCACCAGTGCCAAGTTGGGCTGATTTGATAGTAGCAAGTGGCTCCTGCAATCTGCCATCAAAAAGTTGGCAGGCGAGTTTTGTTTTCCAGGGAAAAGCGCCGTTGTTTGTGTTTGGGGGCCTGTGGCTGGGAGTGGACGGATGGCTCCTTAGAACCACGATACGCAGGATGGTTCCCAGACCAGAGGTGGCACCAGTGCCAAGTTGGGCTGGTTTGATAGTACCAAGTGGTTCCTGCAATCTGCCATCCAGAAGCGGGGCAGCTTACTTTTGTATGCCAGGGAAACGGGCCGAGGTTTTTGTCTGGGGGCCTATAGCTGGGAGTGACCGTCTGGCTCCTGAAAAGCTACGATAGGCAGGATGGTGACCAAACGCATGGTGGCACCAGTGCCAAGTTGGGCTGATTTGATAGTACCAAGTGGCTCCTGCAATCTGCCATCAAAATGTTGGCAGGCGAGTTTTGTTTTCCAGGGAAAAGCGCCGTTGTTTGTGTTTGGGGGCCCCTGGCTGGGAGTGACCGGCTGGCTGCTTAGAATCCACGATACGCAGGATGGTTCCCAGACCAGAGGTGGCACCAGTGCCAAGTCGGGCTGGTTTGATACTACCAAGTGCGTCCTGCAATCTGCCATCCAGAAGCGGGGCAGCTTACTTTTGTTTGCCAGGGAAACGGGCCGAGGTTTGTGTCTGGGGGCCTATGGCTGGGAGTGACCGGCTGGCTCCTGAAAAGCTACGATAGGCAGGATGGTGACCAGACCCATGGTGGCACCAGTGCCAAGTTGGGCTGGTTTGATAGTACCAAGTGGCTCCTGCAATCTGCCATCAAAAAGTTGGCAGGCGAGTTTTGTTTTCCAGGGAAAAGCGCCGTTGTTTGTGTTTGGGGGCCTGTGGCTGGGAGTGGACGGATGGCTCCTTAGAATCCACGATACGCAGGATGGTTCCCAGACCAGAGGTGGCACCAGTGCCAAGTCGGGCTGGTTTGATAATACCTAGTGGATCCTGCAATCTGCCATCCAGAAGCGGGACAGCTTACTTTTGTTTGCCAGGGAAACGGGCCGAGGTTTGTGTCTGGGGGCCTATGGCTGGGAGTGACCGTCTAGGTCCTGAAAAGCTACGAGAGGCAGGATGGTGACCAGACCCATGGTGGCACCAGTGCCAAGTTGGGCTGGTTTGATAGTAGCAAGTGGCTCCTGCAATCTGCCATCAAAAAGTTGGCAGGCGAGTTTTGTTTTCCAGGGAAAAGCGCCGTTGTTTGTGTTTGGAGGCCTGTGGATGGGAGTGGCCGGCTTGCTAATTGGAATCCACGATACGCAGCATGGTTCCCAGACCAGAGGTTGCACCAGTGCCAAGTTGGGCTGGTTTGATGGTGCAAAGTGGCTCCTGCAATCTGCCATCCAGAAGCGGGGCAGCTTACTTTTGTTTGCCAGGGAAACGGGCCGAGGTTTTTCTCTGGGGGCCTATGGCTGGGAGTGACCGGCTGGCGCCTGAACAGCTACGATAGGCAGGATGGTGACCAGACCCATGGTGGCACCAGTGCCAAGTTGGGCTGATTTGATAGTAGCAAGTGGCTCCTGCAGTCTGCCATCAAAATGTTGGCAGGCGAGTTTTGTTTTCCAGGGAAAAGCGCCGTTGTTTGTGTTTGGGGGCCTGTGGCTGGGAGTGGCCGGCTGGCTCCTTAGAATCCACGATACGCAGCATGGTTCCCAGACCAGAGGTGGCACCAGTGCCAAGTCGGGCTGGTTTGATAGTACCAAGTGGTTCCTGCAATCTGCCATCCAGAAGCGGGGCAGCTTACTTTTGTATGCCAGGGAAACGGGCCGAGGTTTTTGTCTGGGGGCCTATAGCTGGGAGTGACCGTCTGGCTCCTGAAAAGCTACGATAGGCAGGATGGTGACCAGACCCATGGTGGCACCAGTGCCAAGTTGGGCTGATTTGATAGTACCAAGTGGCTCCTGCAATCTGCCATCAAAATGTTGGCAGGCGAGTTTTGTTTTCCAGGGAAAAGCGCCGTTGTTTGTGTTTGGGGGCCTGTGGGTGGGAGTGGCCGGCTGGCTGCTTAGAATCCACGATACGTAGGATGGTTCCCAGACCAGAGGTGGCACCAGTGCCAAGTTGGGCTGGTTTGATACTACCATGTGCGTCCTGCAATCTGCCAACCAGAAGCGGGGCAGCTTACTTTTGTTTGCCAGGGAAACGGGCCGAGGTTTGTGTCTGGGGGCCTATGGCTGGGAGTGACCGGCTGGCTCCTGAAAAGCTACGATAGGCAGGATGGTGACCAGACCCATGGTGGCACCAGTGCCAAGTTGGGCTGGTTTGATAGTACCAAGTGGCTCCTGCAATCTGCCATCAAAAAGTTGGCAGGCGAGTTTTGTTTTCCAGGGAAAAGCGCCGTTGTTTGTGTTTGGGGGCCTGTGGCTGGGAGTGGACGGATGGCTCCTTAGAATCCACGATACGCAGGATGGTTCCCAGACCAGAGGTGGCACCAGTGCCAAGTCGGGCTGGTTTGATAATACCTAGTGGATCCTGCAATCTGCCATCCAGAAGCGGGACAGCTTACTTTTGTTTGCCAGGGAAACGGGCCGAGCTTTGTGTCACGGGGCCTATGGCTGGGAGTGACCGTCTAGGTCCTGAAAAGCTACGATAGGCAGGATGGTGACCAGACCCATGGTGGCACCAGTGCCAAGTTGGGCTGGTTTGATAGTAGCAAGTGGCTCCTGCAATCTGCCATCAAAAAGTTGGCAGGCGAGTTTTGTTTTCCAGGGAAAAGCGCCGTTGTTTGTGTTTGGAGGCCTGTGGATGGGAGTGGCCGGCTTGCTAATTGGAATCCACGATACGCAGCATGGTTCCCAGACCAGAGGTTGCACCAGTGCCAAGTTGGGCTGGTTTGATGGTGCAAAGTGGCTCCTGCAATCTGCCATCCAGAAGCGGGGCAGCTTACTTTTGTTTGCCAGGGAAACGGGCCGAGGTTTTTCTCTGGGGGCCTATGGCTGGGAGTGACCGGCTGGCGCCTGAACAGCTACGATAGGCAGGATGGTGACCAGACCCATGGTGGCACCAGTGCCAAGTTGGGCTGATTTGATAGTAGCAAGTGGCTCCTGCAGTCTGCCATCAAAATGTTGGCAGGCGAGTTTTGTTTTCCAGGGAAAAGCGCCGTTGTTTGTGTTTGGGGGCCTGTGGCTGGGAGTGGCCGGCTGGCTCCTTAGAATCCACGATACGCAGCATGGTTCCCAGACCAGAGGTGGCACCAGTGCCAAGTCGGGCTGGTTTGATAGTACCAAGTGGTTCCTGCAATCTGCCATCCAGAAGCGGGGCAGCTTACTTTTGTATGCCAGGGAAACGGGCCGAGGTTTTTGTCTGGGGGCCTATAGCTGGGAGTGACCGTCTGGCTCCTGAAAAGCTACGATAGGCAGGATGGTGACCAGACCCATGGTGGCACCAGTGCCAAGTTGGGCTGATTTGATAGTACCAAGTGGCTCCTGCAATCTGCCATCAAAATGTTGGCAGGCGAGTTTTGTTTTCCAGGGAAAAGCGCCGTTGTTTGTGTTTGGGGGCCTGTGGGTGGGAGTGGCCGGCTGGCTGCTTAGAATCTACGATACGTAGGATGGTTCCCAGACCAGAGGTGGCACCAGTGCCAAGTTGGGCTGGTTTGATACTACCATGTGCGTCCTGCAATCTGCCAACCAGAAGCGGGGCAGCTTACTTTTGTTTGCCAGGGAAACGGGCCGAGGTTTTTGTCTGGGGGCCTATGGCTGCGAGTGACCGGCTGGCTCCTGAAAAGCTACGATAGGCAGGATGGTGACCAGACCCATGGTGGCACCAGTGCCAAGTTGGGCTGGTTTGATAGTACCAAGTGGCTCCTGCAATCTGCCATCAAAAAGTTGGCAGGCGAGTTTTGTTTTCCAGGGAAAAGCGCCGTTGTTTGTGTTTGGGGGCCTGTGTCTGGGAGTGGACGGATGGCTCCTTAGAATCCACGATACGCAGCATGGTTCCCAGACCAGAGGTGGCACCAGTGCCAAGTCGTGCTAGTTTGATGGTGCAAAGTGGTTCCTGCAATCTGCCATCCAGAAGCGGGGCAGCTTACTTTTGTTTGCCAGGGAAACGGGCCGAGGTTTGCGTCTGGGGGCCTATGGCTGGGAGTGACCGGCTGGCTCCTGAAAAGCTACGATAGGCAGGATGGTGACCAGACCCATGGTGGCACCAGTGCCAAGTTGGGCTGATTTGATAGTACCAAGTGGCTCCTGCAATCTGCCATGAAAAAGTTGGCAGGCGAGTTTTGTTTTCCAGGGAAAAGCGCCGTTGTTTCTGTTTCGGGGCCTGTGGCTGGGAGTGGCCGGCTGGCTCCTTAGAATCCACGATACGCACCATGGTTCCCAGACCAGAGGTGGCACCAGTGCCAAGTTGGGCTGGTTTGATAGTACCAAGTGCGTCCTGCAATCTGCCATCCAGAAGCGGGGCAGCTTACTTTTGTTTGCCAGGGAAACGGGCCGAGGTTTGTGTCTCAGGGCCTATGGCTGGGAGTGACCGCCTGGCTCCTGAAAAGCTACGATAGGCAGGATGGTGACCAGACCCATGGTGGCACCAGTGCCAAGTTGGGCTGGTTTGATAGTACCAAGTGGCTCCTGCAATCTGCCATCAAAATGTTGGCAGGCGAGTTTTGTTTTCCAGGGAAAAGTGCCGTTGTTTGTGTTTGGGGGCCTGTGGGTGGGAGTGACCGGCT
Source organism: Melospiza melodia melodia (assembly GCF_035770615.1). NCBI lineage: Eukaryota > Metazoa > Chordata > Aves > Passeriformes > Passerellidae > Melospiza > Melospiza melodia. The sequence goes on along the minus strand of NC_086199.1, from coordinate 39,506,797 downwards.
GGCTCCTTAGAATCCACGATACGCAGGATGGTTCCCAGACCAGAGGTGGCACCAGTGCCAAGTCGGGCTAGTTTGATGGTGCAAAGTGGTTCCTGCAATCTGCCATCCAGAAGCGGGGTAGCTTACTTTTGTTTGCCAGGGAAACGGGCCGAGTTTTGTGTCTGGGGGCCTATGGCTGCGAGTGACCGGCTGGCTCCTGAAAAGCTACGATAGGCAGGATGGTGACCAGACCCATGGTGGCACCAGTGCCAAGTTGGGCTGATTTGATAGTACCAAGTGGCTCCTGCAATCTGCCATCAAAAAGTTGGCAGGCGAGTTTTGTTTTCCAGGGAAAAGCGCCGTTGTTTTTGTTTGGGGGCCTGTGGCTGGGAGTGGACGGATGGCTCCTTACAATGAACGATACGCAGGATGGTTCCCAGACCTGAGGTGGCACCAGTGCCAAGTCGGGCTAGTTTGATGGTGCAAAGTGGCTCCTGCAATCTGCCATCCAGAAGCGGGGTAGCTTACTTTTGTTTGCCAGGGAAACGGGCCGAGGTTTTTCTCTGGGGGCCTATGGCAGGGAGGGACCGGCTGGCTCCTGAAAAGCTACGATAGGCAGGATGGTGACCAGACCCATGGTGGCACCAGTGCCAAGTTGGGCTGATTTGATAGTACCAAGTGGCTCCTGCAATCTGCCATCAAAATGTTGGCAGGCGAGTTTTGTTTTCCAGGGAAAAGCGCCGTTGTTTGTGTTTGGTGGCCTGTGGCTGGGAGTGACCGGCTGGCTCCTTAGAATCCACGATACGCAGGATGGTTCCCAGACCCAAGGTGGCACCAGTGCCAAGTTGGGCTGGTTTGATAGTACCAAGTGGTTCCTGCAGTCTGCCATCCAGAAGCGGGATAACTTACTTTTGTTTGCCAGGGAAACGGGCCAAGGTTTTTGTCTGGGGGCCTATGGCTGGGAGTGACCGGCTGGCTCCTGAAAAGCTACGATAGGCAGGATGGTGACCAGACCCATGGTGGCACCAGTGTCAAGTTGGGCTGGTTTGATAGTACCAAGTGGCTCCGGCAATCTGCCATCAAAATTTGGCAGGCGAGGTTTGTTTTCCAGGGAAAAGCGCCGTTGTATTTGTTTGGGGGCCTGTGGGTGGGAGTGGCCAGATGGCTAATTAGAATCCACGATACGCAGCATGGTTCCCAGACCTGAGGTGGCACCAGTGCCAAGTCGGGCTGGTTTGATACTATCAAGTGCGTCCTGCAATCTGCCATCCAGAAGCGGGGTAGCTTACTTTTGTTTGCCAGGGAAACGGGCCGAGCTTTGTGTCTGGGGGCCTATGGCTGGGAGTGACCGGCTGGCTCCTGAAAAGCTACGATAGGCAGGATGGTGACCAGACCCATGGTGGCACCAGTGCCAAGTTGGGCTGGTTTGATAGTACCAAGTGGCTCCTGCAATCTGCCATCAAAAAGTTGGCAGGCGAGTTTTGTTTTCCAGGGAAAAGCGCCGTTGTTTTTGTTTGGGGGCCTGTGGGTGGGAGTGGCCGGCTGGCTCCTTAGAATCCACGATACGCAGGATGGTTCCCAGACCAGAGGTGGCACCAGTGCCAAGTCGGGCTAATATGATGGTGCAAAGTGGCTCCTGCAATCTGCCATCCAGAAGCGGGGCAGCTTACTTTTGTTTGCCAGGGAAACGGGCCGAGTATTGTTTCTGGGGGCCTATGGCTGCGAGTGACCGGCTGGCTCCTGAAAAGCTACGATAGGCAGGATGGTGACCAGACCCATGGTGGCAGAAGTGAAAAGTTGGGCTGGTTTGATAGTACCAAGTGGCTCCTGCAATCTGCCATCAAAAAGTTGGCAGGCGAGTTTTGTTTTCCAGGGAAAAGCGCCGTTGTTTGTGTTTGGGGGCCTGTGGCTGGGAGTGGCCGGCTGGCTCCTTAGAATCCACGATACGCAGGATGGTTCCCAGACCAGAGGTGGCACCAGTGCCAAGTTGAGCTGGTTTGATAGTACCAAGTGCGTCCTGCAATCTACCATCCAGAAGCGGGGCAGCTTACTTTTGTTTGCCAGGGAAACGGGCCGAGGTTTTTGGCTCCGGGCCTATGGCTGGGAGTGACTGGCTGGCTCCTGAAAAGCTACGATAGGCAGGATGGTGACCAGACCCATGGTGGCACCAGTGCCAAGTTGGGCTGGTTTGATAGTACCAAGTGGCTCCTGCAATCTGCCATCAAAAAGTTGGCAGGCGAGTTTTGTTTTCCAGGGAAAAGCGCCGTTGTTTGTGTTTGGGGGCCTGTGGCTGGGAGTGGCCGGCTGGCTCCTTAGAATCCATGATACGCAGGATGGTTCCCAGACCAGAGGTGGCACCAGTGCCAAGTCGGGCTGGTTTGATGGTGAAAAGTGGCTCCTGCAATCTGCCATCCAGAAGCGGGATAACTTACTTTTGTTTGCCAGGGAAACGGGCCGAGGTTTGTGTCTGGGGGTTTATGGCTGGGAGTGACCGGCTGGCTCCTGAAAAGCTACGATAGGCAGGATGGTGACCAGACCCATGGTGGCACCAGTCCCAAGTTGGGCTGATTTGATAGTACCAAGTGGCTCCTGCAATCTGCCATCAAAAAGTTGGCAGGCGAGTTTTGTTTTCCAGGGAAAAGCGCCGTTGTTTGTGTTTGGGGGTCTGTGGCTGGGAGTGGACGGATGGCTCCTTAGAACCACGATACGCAGGATGGTTCCCAGACCAGAGGTGGCACCAGTGCCAAGTCGGGCTGGTTTGATAGTACCAAGTGGTTCCTGCAATCTGCCATCCAGAAGCGGGGCAGCTTACTTTTGTATGCCAGGGAAACGGGCCGAGGTTTTTGTCTGGGGGCCTATAGCTGGGAGTGACCGTCTGGCTCCTGAAAAGCTACGATAGGCAGGATGGTGACCAAACGCATGGTGGCACCAGTGCCAAGTTGGGGTGATTTGATAGTACCAAGTGGCTCCTGCAATCTGCCATCAAAATGTTGGCAGGCGAGTTTTGTTTTCCAGGGAAAAGCGCCGTTGTTTGTGTTTGGGGGCCTGTGGCTGGGAGTGGCCGGCTGGCTGCTTAGAATCCACGATACGCAGGATGGTTCCCAGACCAGAGGTGGCACCAGTGCCAAGTCGGGCTGGTTTGATACTACCAAGTGCGTCCTGCAATCTGCCATCCAGAAGCGGGGCAGCTTACTTTTGTTTGCCAGGGAAACGGGCCGAGGTTTGTGTCTGGGGGCCTATGGCTAGGAGTGACCGGCTGGCTCCTGAAAAGCTACGATAGGCAGGATGGTGACCAGACCCATGGTGGCACCAGTGCCAAGTTGGGCTGGTTTGATAGTACCAAGTGGCTCCTGCAATCTGCCATCAAAAAGTTGGCAGGCGAGTTTTGTTTTCCAGGGAAAAGCGCCGTTGTTTGTGTTTGGGCGCCTGTGGCTGGGAGTGGACGGATGGCTCCTTAGAATCCACGATACGCAGCATGGTTCCCAGACCAGAGGTGGCACCAGTGCCAAGTCGGGCTAGTTTGATGGTGCAAAGTGGTTCCTGCAATCTGCCATCCAGAAGCGGGGCAGCTTACTTTTGTTTGCCAGGGAAACGGGCCGAGGTTTGTGTCTGGGGGCCTATGGCTGGGAGTGACCGGCTGGCTCCTGAAAAGCTACGATAGGCAGGATGGTGACCAGACCCATGGTGACACCAGTGCCAAGTTGGGCTGATTTGATAGTACCAAGTGGCTCCTGCAATCTGCCATCAAAATGTTGGCAGGCGAGTTTTGGTTTCCAGGGAAAAGCGCCGTTGTTTTTGTTTGGGGGCCTGTGGCTGGGAGTGGCCGGCTGGCTCCTTAGAATCCACGATACGCAGGATGGTTCCCAGACCAGAAGTGGCACCAGTGCCAAGTGGGGCTGGTTTGATAGTACCAAGTGCGTCCTGCAATCTACCATCCAGAAGCGGGGCAGCTTACTTTTGTTTGCCAGGGAAACGGGCCGAGGTTTGTGTCTCAGGGCCTATGGCTGGGAGTGACCGGCTGGCTCCTGAAAAGCTACGATAGGCTGGATGGTGACCAGACCCATGGTGGCACCAGTGCCAAGTTGGGCTGGTTTGATAGTACCAAGTGGCTCCTGCAATCTGCCATCAAAAAGTTGGCGGGCGAGTTTGTTATCCAGGGAAAAGCGCCGTTGTTTGTGTTTGGGGGCCTGTGGCTGGGAGTGGCCGGCTGGCTCCTTAGAATCCATGATACGCAGGATGGTTCCCAGACCAGAGGTGGCACCAGTGCCAAGTCGGGCTGGTTTGATGGTGCAAAGTGGTTCCTGCAATCTGCCATCCAGAAGCGGGATAACTTACTTTTGTTTGCCAGGGAAACGGGCCGAGGTTTTTGTCTGGGGGCCTATGGCTGGGAGTGACCGGCTGGCTCCTGAAAAGCTACGATAGGCAGGATGGTGACCAGACCCATGGTGGCACCAGTGCCAAGTTGGGCTGGTTTGATAGTACCAAGTGGCTCCTGCAATCTGCCATCAAAAAGTTGGCAGGCGAGTTTTGTTTTCCAGGGAAAAGCGCCGTTGTTTGTGTCTGGGGGCCTGTGGCTGGGAGTGGACGGATGGCTCCTTACAATGAACGATACGCAGGATTGTTCCCAGAGCTGAGGTGGCACCAGTGCCAAGTCGGGCTAGTTTGATGGTGCAAAGTGGCTCCTGCAATCTGCCATCCAGAAGCGGGGTAGCTTACTTTTGTTTGCCAGGGAAACGGGCCGAGCTTTGTGTCTGGGGACCTATGGCTGGGAGTGACTGGCTGGCACCTGAAAAGCTACGATAGGCAGGATGGTGACCAGACCCATGGTGGCACCAGTGCCAAGTTGGGCTGATTTGATAGTAGCAAGTGGCTCCTGCAATCTGCCATCAAAATGTTGGCAGGCGAGTTTTGTTTTCCAGGGAAAAGCGCCGTTGTTGTGTTTGGTGGCCTGTGGCTGGGAGTGACCGGCTGGCTCCTTAGAATCCACGATACGCAGGATGGTTCCCAGACCCAAGGTGGCACCAGTGCCAAGTTGGGCTGGTTTGATAGTACCAAGTGGCTCCTGCAATCTGCCATCAAAAAGTTGGCAGGCGAGTTTTGTTTTCCAGGGAAAAGCGCTGTGGTTTGTGTTTCGGGGCCTGTGGCTGGGAGTGGCCGGCTGGCTCCTTAGAATCCACGATACGCAGGATGGTTCCCAGACCAGAGGTGGCACCAGTGCCAAGTCGGGCTGGTTTGATGGTGAAAAGTGGCTCCTGCAATCTGCCATCCAGAAGCGGGATAACTTACTTTTGTTTGCCAGGGAAACGGGCCAAGGTTTTTGTCTGGGGGCCTATGGCTGGGAGTGACCAGCTGGCTCCTGAAAAGCTACGATAGGCAGGATGGTGACCAGACCCATGGTGGCACCAGTGTCAAGTTGGGCTGGTTTGATAGTACCAAGTGGCTCCGGCAATCTGCCATCAAAATTTGGCAGGCGAGTTTTGTTTTCCAGGGAAAAGCGCCGTTGTTTGTGTTTGGGGGCCTGTGGGTGGGAGTGGCCAGATGGCTAATTAGAATCCACGATACGCAGCATGGTTCCCAGACCTGAGGTGGCACCAGTGCCAAGTCGGGCTGGTTTGATACTATCAAGTGCGTCCTGCAATCTGCCATCCAGAAGCGGGGTAGCTTACTTTTGTTTGCCAGGGAAACGGGCCGAGGTTTGTGTCTGGGGGCCTATGGCTGGGAGTGACCGGCTGGCTCCTGAAAAGCTACGATAGGCAGGATGGTGACCAGACCCATGGTGGCACCAGTGCCAAGTTGGGCTGGTTTGATAGTACCAAGTGGCTCCTGCAATCTGCCATCAAAAAGTTGTCAGGCGAGTTTTGTTTTCCAGGGAAAAGCGCCGTTGTTTGTGTTTGGGGACCTGTGGGTGGGAGTGGCCGGCTGGCTCCTTAGAATCCACGATACGCAGGATGGTTCCCAGACCAGAGGTGGCACCAGTGCCAAGTCGGGCTAGTTTGATGGTGCAAAGTGGCTCCTGCAATCTGCCATCCGGAAGCGGGGCAGCTTACTTTTGTTTGCCAGGGAAACGGGCCGAGCATTGTGTCTGGGGGCCTATGGCTGCGAGTGACCGGCTGGCTCCTGAAAAGCTACGATAGGCAGGATGGTGACCAGACCCATGGTGGCACCAGTCCCAAGTTGGGCTGATTTGATAGTACCAAGTGGCTCCTGCAATCTGCCATCAAAATGTTGGCAGGCGAGTTTTGTTTTCCAGGGAAAAGCGCCGTTGTTTGTGTCTGGGGGCCTGTGGCTGGAGTGGCCGGCTGGCTCCTTAGAATGAACGATACGCAGGATGGTTCCCAGACCTGAGGTGGCACCCGTGCCAAGTCGGGCTAGTTTGATGGTGCAAAGTGGCTCCTGCAATCTGCCATCCAGAAGCGGGGCAGCTTACTTTTGTTTGCCAGGGAAACGGGCCGAGGTTTTTCTCTGGGGGCCTATGGCAGGGAGGGACCGGCTGGCTCCTGAAAAGCTACGATAGGCAGGATGGTGACCAGACCCATGGTGGCACCAGTGCCAAGTTGGGCTGATTTGATAGTAGCAAGTGGCTCCTGCAATCTGCCATCAAAATGTTGTCAGGCGAGTTTTGTTTTCCAGGGAAAAGCGCCGTTGTTTGTGTTTGGGGGCCTGTGGCTGGGAGTGACCGGCTGGCTCCTTAGAATCCACGATACGCAGGATGGTTCCCAGACCCAAGGTGGCACCAGTGCCAAGTTGGGCTGGTTTGATAGTACCAAGTGGTTCCTGCAATCTGCCATCCAGAAGCGGGGCAGCTTACTTTTGTTTGTCAGGGAAACGGGTCGAGCTTTGTGTCTGGGCGCCTATGGCTTGGAGTGACCGGCTAGGTCCTGAAAAGCTACGATAGGCAGGATGGTGACCAGACCCATGGTGGCACCAGTGCCAAGTTGGGCTGGTTTTATAGTACCAAGTGGCTCCTGCAATCTGCCATCAAAATGTTGGCAGGCGAGTTTTGTTTTCCAGGGAAAAGCGCCGTTGTTTGTGTTTGGGGGCCTGTGGCTGGGAGTGGCCGGCTGGCTAATTGGAATCCACGATACGCAGCATGGTTCCCAGACCTGAGGTGGCACCAGTGACAAGTCGGTCCAGTTTGATACTACCAAGGGCGTCCTGCAATCTGCCATCCAGAAGCGGGGCAGCTTACTTTTGTTTGCCAGGGAAACGGGCCGAGGTTTGTGTCTGGGGGTGTATGGCTGGGAGTGACCGGCTGGCTCCTGGAAAGCTACGATAGGCAGGATGGTGACCAGACCCATGGTGGCACCAGTGCCAAGTTGGTCTGGTTTGATAGTACCAAGTGGCTCCTGCAATCTGCCATCAAAAAGTTGGCAGGCGAGTTTTGTTTTCCAGGGAAAAGCGCCGTTGTTTGTGTTTGGGTGCCTATGGCTGGGAGTGGCCGGCTGGCTCCTTAGAATCAGCGATACGCACCATGGTTCCCAGACCAGAGGTGGCACCAGTGCCAAGTTGGGCTGATTTGATAGTACCAAGTGACTCCTGCAATCTGCGATCCAGAAGCGGGGCAGCTTACTTTTGTTTGCCAGGGAAACGGGCCGAGGTTTGTGTCTGGGGGCCTATGGCTGGGAGTGACCGGCTGGCTCCTGAAAAGCTACGATAGGCAGGATGGTGACCAGACCCATGGTGGCACCAGTGCCAAGTTGGGCTGGTTTGATAGTACCAAGTGGCTCCTGCAATCCGCCATCAAAAAGTTGGCAGGCGAGTTTTGTTTTCCAGGGAAAAGCGCCGTTGTTTGTGTTTGGGGGCCTGTGGCTGGGAGTGGCCGGCTTGATAATTTGAATCCCCGAGACGCAGGATGGTTCCCAGACCAGAGGTGGCACCAGTGCCAAGTCGGGCTAGTTTGATGGTGCAAAGTGGCTCCTGCAATCTGCCATCCAGAAGCGGGGCAGCTTACTTTTGTTTGCCAATGAAATGAGCCGAGGTTTGTGTCTGGGGGCCTATGGCTGGGAGTGACCGGCTGGCTCTTGAAAAGCTACGATAGGCAGGATGGTGACCAGACCCATGGTGGCACCAGTCCCAAGTTGGGCTGATTTGATAGTACCAAGTGGCTCCTGCAATCTGCCATCAAAAACTTGGCAGGCGAGTTTTGTTTTCCAGGGAAAAGCGCCGTTGTTTGTGTTTTGGGGCCTGTGGCTGGGAGTGGCCGGCTGGCTGCTTAGAATCTACGATACGCAGGATGGTTCCCAGACCAGAGGTGGCACCAGTGCCAAGTTGGGCTGCATTTATAGTACCAAGTGGTTCCTGCAATCTGCCATCCAGAAGCGGGGCAGCTTACTTTTATTTGCCAGGGAAACGGGCCGAGGTTTGTGTCTGGGCGCCTATGGCTGGGAGTGACCTGCTAGGTCCTGAAAAGCTACGATAGGCAGGATGGTGACCATATCCATGGTGGCACCAGTGCCAAGTTGGGCTGGTTTGATAGTACCAAGTGGCTCCTGCAATCGGCCATCAAAAAGTTAGCAGGCGAGTTCTGTTTTCCAGGGAAAAGCGCCGTTGTTTGTGTTTGGGGGCCTGTGGCTGGGAGTGGCCGGCTGGCTCCTTAGAATCCACGATACGCAGGATGGTTCCCAGACCCAAGGTGGCACCAGTGCCAAGTTGGGCTGGTTTGATAGTACCAAGTGATTCCTGCAATCTGCCATCCAGAAGCGGGGCAGCTTACTTTTGTTTGCCAGGGAAACGGGCGGAGCTTTGTGTCTGGGGGCCTATGGCTGGGAGTGACCGGCTAGGTCCTGAAAAGCTACGATAGGCAGGATGGTGACCAGACCCATGGTGGCACCAGTGCCAAGTTGGGCTGGTTTGATAGTACCAAGTGGCTCCTGCAATCTGCCATCAAAAAGTTGTCAGGCGAGTTTTGTTTTCCAGGGAAAAGCGCCGTTGTTTGTGTTTGGGGGCCTGTGGCTGGGAGTGGACGGATGGCTAATTAGAATCCACGATACGCAGGATGGTTCCCAGACCAGAGGTGGCACCATTGCCAAGTCGGGCTAGTTTGATGGTGAAAAGTGACTCCTGCAATCTGATATCCAGAAGCGGGGAAGCTTACTTTTGTTTGCCAGGGAAACAGGCCGAGGTTTGAGTCTGGGGGCCTATGGCTGGGAGTGACCGGCTGGCTCCTGAAAAGCTACGATAGGCAGGATGGTGACCAGACCCATGGTGGCACCAGTGCCAAGTTGGGCTGGTTTGATAGTACCAAGTGGCTCCTGCAATCTGCCATCAAAAAGTTGGCAGGCGAGTTTTGTTTTCCAGGGAAAAGCGCCGTTGTTTGTGTTTGCGGGCCTGTGGCTGGGAGTGGCCGGCTGGCTCCTTAGAACACACGATACGCAGGATGGTTCCCAGACCTGAGGTGGCACCAGTGCCAAGTCGGGCTGATTTGATAGTACCAAGTGGCTCCTGCAATCTGCCATCCAGAAGCGGGGCAGCTTACTTTTGTTTGCCAGGGAAACGGGCCGAGCTTTGTGTCTGGGGGCCTATGGCTGGGACTGACCGGCTGGCGCCTGAAAAGCTACGATAGGCAGGATGGTGAGCAGACCCATGGTGGCACCAGTGCCAAGTTGGGCTGATTTGATAGTACCAAGTGGCTCCTGCAATCTGCCATCAAAATGTTGGCAGGCGAATTATGTTTTCCAGGGAAAAGGGCCGTTGTTTTTGTTTGGGGGCCTGTGGGAGGGAGTGGCCGGCTGGCTCCTTAGAATCCACGATACGCAGGATGGTTCCCAGACCTGAGGTGGCAACAGTGCCAAGTCGGGCTGGTTTGATAGTACCAAGTGGCTCCTGCAATCTGCCATCAAAAAGTTGGCAGGCGAGTTTTGTTTTCCAGGGAAAATGCGCCGTTGTTTGTGTTTGGGGGCCTGTGGCTGGGAGTGGCCGGCTGGCTCCTTAGAATCCACGATACGCAGGATGGTTCCCAGACCTGAGGTGGCACCAGTGCCAAGTTGGGCTGGTTTGATAGTACCAAGTGGCTCCTGCAATCTGCAATCCAGAAGCTGGACAGCTTACTTTTGTTTGCCAGGGAAACGGGCCGAGGTTTGTGTCTGGGGGCCTATGGCTGGGAGTGACCAGCTGGCTCCTGAAAAGCTACGATAGGCAGGATGGTGACCAGACCCATGGTGGCACCAGTGCCAGGTTGGGCTGGTTTGATAGTACCAAGTGGCTCCTGCAATCTGCCATCAAAATGTTGGCAGGCGAGTTTTGTTTTCCAGGGAAAAGCGCCGTTGTTTTTGTTTGGGGGCCTGTGGCTGGGAGTGGCCGGCTGGCTCCTTAGAATACACGATACGCAGGATGGTTCCCAGACCAGAGGTGGCACCAGTGCCAAGTTGGGCTGGTTTGATAGTACCAAGTGCGTCCTGCAATCTGCCATCCAGAAGCGGGGCAGCTTACTTTTGTTTGCCAGGGAAACGGGCCGAGGTTTGTGTCTGGGGGTCTATGGCTGGGAGTGACCGGCTGGCTCCTGGAAAGCTACGATAGGCAGGATGGTGACCAGACCCATGGTGGCACCAGTGCCAAGTTGGGCTGGTTTGATAGTACCAAGTGGCTCCTGCAATCTGCCATCAAAAAGTTGGCAGGCGAGTTTTGTTTTCCAGGGAAAAGCGCCGTTGTTTGTGTTTGGGTGCCTATGGCTGGGAGTGGCCGGCTGGCTCCTTAGAATCCACGATACGCACCATGGTTCCCAGACCAGAGGTGGCACCAGTGCCAAGTTGGGCTGATTTGATAGTACCAAGTGACTCCTGCAATCTGCCATCCAGAAGCGGGGCAGCTTACTTTTGTTTGCCAGGGAAACGGGCCAAGGTTTGTGTCTGGGGGCCTATGGCTGGGAGTGACCGGCTGGCTCCTGAAAAGCTACGATAGGCAGGATGGTGACCAGACCCATGGTGGCACCAGTGCCAAGTTGGGCTGGTTTGATAGTACCAAGTGGCTCCTGCAATCTGCCATCAAAAACTTGGCAGGCGAGTTTTGTTTTCCAGGGAAAAGCGCAGTTGTTTGTGTTTGGGGGCCTGTGGCTGGGAGTGGCCGGCTTGATAATTTGAATCCCTGAGACGCAGGATGGTTCCCAGACCAGAGGTGGCACCAGTGCCAAGTCGGGCTAGTTTGATGGTGCAAAGTGGCTCCTGCAATCTGCCATCCAGAAGCGGGGCAGCTTACTTTTGTTTGCCAATGAAATGAGCCGAGGTTTGTGTCTGGGGGCCTATGGCTGGGAGTGACCGGCTGGCTCCTGAAAAGCTACGATAGGCAGGATGGTGACCAGACCCATGGTGGCACCAGTGCCAAGTTGGGCTGGTTTGATAGTACCAAGTGGCTCCTGCAATCTGCCATCAAAAACTTGGCAGGCGAGTTTTGTTTTCCAGGGAAAAGCGCCGTTGTTTGTGTTTGGGGGCCTGTGGCTGGGAGTGGCCGGCTGGCTCCTTAGAATACACGATACGCAGGATGGTTCCCAGACCTGAGGTGGCACCAGTGCCAAGTTGGGCTGGTTTGATAGTACCAAGTGGTTCCTGCAATCTGCCATCCAGAAGCGGGGCAGCTTACTTTTGTTTGCCAGGGAAACGGGCCGAGCTTTGTGTCTGGGCGCCTATGGCTGGGAGTGACCTGCTAGGTCCTGAAAAGCTACGATAGGCAGGATGGTGACCAGACCCATGGTGGCACCAGTGCCAAGTTGGGCTGGTTTGATAGTACCAAGTGGCTCCTGCAATCCGCCATCAAAAAGTTAGCAGGCGAGTTTTGTTTTCCAGGGAAAAGCGACGTTGTTTGTGTTTGGGGGCCTGTGGCTGGGAGTGGCCGGCTGGCTCCTTAGAATCCACGATACGCAGGATGGTTCCCAGACCCAAGGTGGCACCAGTGCCAAGTTGGGCTGGTTTGATAGTACCAAGTGATTCCTGCAATCTGCCATCCAGAAGCGGGGCAGCTTACTTTTGTTTGCCAGGGAAACGGGCCGAGCTTTGTGTCTGGGGGCCTATGGCTGGGAGTGACCGGCTAGGTCCTGAAAAGCTACGATAGGCAGGATGGTGACCAGACCCATGGTGGCACCAGTGCCAAGTTGGGCTGGTTTGATAGTACCAAGTGGCTCCTGCAATCTGCCATCAAAAAGTTGGCAGGCGAGTTTTGTTTTCCAGGGAAAAGCGCCGTTGTTTGTGTTTGGGGGCCTGTGGCTGGGAGTGGACGGATGGCTAATTAGAATCCACGATACGCAGGATGGTTCCCAGACCAGAGGTGGCACCATTGCCAAGTCGGGCTAGTTTGATGGTGAAAAGTGACTCCTGCAATCTGATATCCAGAAGCGGGGAAGCTTACTTTTGTTTGCCAGGGAAACAGGCCGAGGTTTGTGTCTGGGGGCCTATGGCTGGGAGTGACCGGCTGGCTCCTGAAAAGCTACGATAGGCAGGATGGTGACCAGACCCATGGTGGCAGCAGTGCCAAGTTGGGCTGGTTTGATAGTACCAAGTGGCTCCTGCAATCTGCCATCAAAAAGTTGGCAGGCGAGTTTTGTTTTCCAGGGAAAAGCGCCGTTGTTTGTGTTTGCGGGCCTGTGGCTGGGAGTGGCCGGCTGGCTCCTTAGAACACACGATACGCAGGATGGTTCCCAGACCTGAGGTGGCACCAGTGCCAAGTCGGGCTGATTTGATAGTACCAAGTGGCTCCTGCAATCTGCCATCCAGAAGCGGGGCAGCTTACTTTTGTTTGCCAGGGAAACGGGCCGAGCTTTGTGTCTGGGGGCCTATGGCTGGGACTGACCGGCTGGCGCCTGAAAAGCTACGATAGGCAGGATGGTGAGCAGACCCATGGTGGCACCAGTGCCAAGTTGGGCTGATTTGATAGTACCAAGTGGCTCCTGCAATCTGCCATCAAAATGTTGGCAGGCGAATTATGTTTTCCAGGGAAAAGGGCCGTTGTTTTTGTTTAGGGGCCTGTGGGAGGGAGTGGCCGGCTGGCTCCTTAGAATCCACGATACGCAGGATGGTTCCCAGACCTGAGGTGGCACCAGTGCCAAGTTGGGCTGGTTTGATAGTACCAAGTGGCTCCTGCAATCTGCAATCCAGAAGCTGGACAGCTTACTTTTGTTCGCCAGGGAAACGGGCCGAGGTTTGTATCTGGGGGCCTATGGCTGGGAGTGACCAGCTGGCTCCTGAAAAGCTACGATAGGCAGGATGGTGACCAGACCCATGGTGGCACCAGTGCCAGGTTGGGCTGGTTTGATAGTACCAAGTGGCTCCTGCAATCTGCCATCAAAATGTTGGCAGGCGAGTTTTGTTTTCCAGGGAAAAGCGCCGTTGTTTGTGTTTGGGCGCCTGTGGCTGGAGTGGCCGGCTGGCTCCTTAGAATCCACGATACGCAGCATGGTTCCCAGACCCAAGGTGGCACCACTGCCAAGTTGGGCTGGTTTGATAGTACCAAGTGGTTCCTGCAATCTGCCATCAAAAATTTGGCAGGCGAGTTTTGTTTTCCAGGGAAAAGCGCCGTTGTTTTTGTTTGGGGGCCTGTGGCTGGGAGTGGCCGGTTGGCTCCTTAGAATCCACGATACGCAGGATGGTTCCCAGACCCAAGGTGGCACCAGTGCCAAGTTGGGCTGGTTTGATAGTACCAAGTGGTTCCTGCAATCTGCCATCCAGAAGCGGGGCAGCTTACTTTTGTTTGCCAGGGAAACGGGCCGAGGTTTGTGTCTGGGGGCCTATGGCTGGGAATGACCGGCTGGCTCCTGAAAGGCTACGATAGGCAGGATGGTGACCAGACCCATGGTGGCACCAGTGCCAAGTTGGGCTGGTTTGATAGTACCAAGTGGCTCCTGCAATCTGCCATCAAAAACTTGGCAGGCGAGTTTTGTTTTCCAGGGAAAAGCGCTGTTGTTTTTGTTTGGGGGCCTGTGGCTGGGAGTGGCCGGCTGGCTAATTAGAATCCACGACAGGCAGGATGGCTCCCAGACCAGAGGTGACACCAGTGCCAAGTTGGGCTGGTTTGATGGTGAAAAGTGGCTCCTGCAATCTGCCATCCAGAAGCGGGTTAACTTACTTTTGTTTGCCAGGGAAAAGGGCCGAGGTTTTTGTCTGGGGGCCTATGGCTGGGAGTGACCGGCTGTCTCCTGAAAAGCTACGATAGGCAGGATGGTGACCAGACCCATGGTGGCACCAGTGCCAAGTTTGGCTGGTTTGATAGTACCAAGTGGCTCCTGCAATCTGCCATCAAAAAGTTGGCAGGCGAGTTTGTTATCCAGGGAAAAGCGCCGTTGTTTTTGTTTGGGGGCCTGTGGCTGGGAGTGGCCGGCTTGCTAATTAGAATCCACGATACGCAGCATGGTTCCCAGACCTGAGGTGGCACCAGTGCCAAGTTGGGCTGGTTTGATAGTACCAAGTGCGTCCTGCAATCTGCCATCCAGAAGCGGGGCAGCTTACTTTTGTTTGCCAGGGAAACGGGCCGAGGTTTTGTCTGGGGGCCTATGGCAGGGAGTGACCGGCTGGCTCCTGAAAAACTACGATAGGCAGGATGGTGACCAGACCCATGGTGGCACCAGTGCCAAGTTGGGCTGGTTTGATAGTACCAAGTGGCTCCTGCAATCTGCCATCAAAATGTTTGCAGGCGAGTTTTGTTTTCCAGGGAAAAGCGCCGTTGTTTGTGTTTGGGCGCCTGTGGCTGGGAGTGGCCGGCTGGCTAAATAGAATCCACGACAGGTAGGATGGTTCCCAGACCAGAGGTGACACCAGTGCCAAGTCGGGCTAGTTTGATGGTGAAAAGTGGCTCCTGCAATCTGCCATCCAGAAGCGGGTTAACTTACTTTTGTTTGCCAGGGAAAAGGGCCGAGGTTTTTGTCTGGGGGACTATGGCTGGGAGTGACCGGCTGGCTCCCGAAAAGGTACGATAGGCAGGATGGTGACCAGACCCATGGTGGCACCAGTGCCAAGTTGGGCTGGTTTGATAGTACCAAGTGGCTCCTGCAATCTGCCATCAAAAAGTTGGCAGGCGAGTTTGTTATCCAGGGAAATGCGCCGTTGTTTTTGTTTGGGGGCCTGTGGCTGGGAGTGGCCGGATGGCTAATTAGAATCCACGATACGCAGCATGGTTCCCAGACCTGAGGTGGCACCAGTGCCAAGTTGGGCTGGTTTGATACTACCAAGTGCGTCCTGCAATCTGCCATCCAGAAGCGGGGCAGCTTAATTTTGTTTGCCAGGGAAACGGGCCGAGGTTTTGTCTGGGGGCTTATGGCAGGGAGTGACCGGCTGGCTCCTGAAAAACTACGATAGGCAGGATGGTGACCAGACCCATGGTGGCACCAGTGCCAAGTTGGGCTGGTTTGATAGTACCAAGTGGCTCCTGCAATCTGCCATCAAAATGTTGGCAGGCGAGTTTTGTTTTCCAGGGAAAAGCGCCGTTGTTTGTGTTTGGGGTCCTGTGGCTGGGAGTGGCCGGCTGGCTCCTTAGAATCCACGATACGCAGGATGGTTCCCAGACCTGAGGTGGCACCAGTGCCAAGTTGGGCTGGTTTGATAGTAGCAAGTGGTTCCTGCAATCTGCCATCCAGAAGCGGGGCAGCTTACTTTTGTTTGCCAGGGAAACGGGCCGAGCTTTGTGTCAGGGGGCCTATGGCTGGGAGTGACCGGCTGGCTCCTGAAAAGCTACGATAGGCAGGATGGTGACCAGACCCATGGTGGCACCAGTGCCATGTTCGGCTGATTTCATAGTACCAAGTGGCTCCTGCAATCTGCCATCAAAAAGTCGGCAGGCGAGTTTTGTTTTCCAGGGAAAAGCGCCGTTGTTTGTGTCTGCGGGCCTGTGGCTGGAGTGGCCGGCTGGCTCCTTAGAATCCACGACACGCAGCATGGTTCCCAGACCCAAGGTGGCACCACTGCCAAGTTGGGCTGGTTTGATAGTACCAAGTGGTTCCTGCAATCTGCCATCAAAAATTTGGCAGGCGAGTTTTGTTTTCCAGGGAAAAGCGCCGTTGTTTTTGTTTGGGGGCCTGTGGCTGGGAGTGGCCGGTTGGCTCCTTAGAATCCACGATACGCAGGATGGTTCCCAGACCCAAGGTGGCACCAGTGCCAAGTTGGGCTGGTTTGATAGTACCAAGTGGTTCCTGCAATCTGCCATCCAGAAGCGGGGCAGCTTACTTTTGTTTGCCAGGGAAACGGGCCGAGGTTTGTGTCTGGGGGCCTATGGCTGGGAATGACCGGCTGGCTCCTGAAAGGCTACGATAGGCAGGATGGTGACCAGACCCATGGTGGCACCAGTGCCAAGTTGGGCTGGTTTGATAGTACCAAGTGGCTCCTGCAATCTGCCATCAAAAACTTGGCAGGCGAGTTTTGTTTTCCAGGGAAAAGCGCTGTTGTTTGTGTTTGGGGGCCTGTGGCTGGGAGTGGCCGGCTGGCTAATTAGAATCCACGACAGGCAGGATGGCTCCCAGACCAGAGGTGACACCAGTGCCAAGTCGGGCTAGTTTGATGGTGAAAAGTGGCTCCTGCAATCTGCCATCCAGAAGCGGGTTAACTTACTTTTGTTTGCCAGGGAAAAGGGCCGAGGTTTTTGTCTGGGGGCCTATGGCTGGGAGTGACCGGCTGTCTCCTGAAAAGCTACGATAGGCAGGATGGTGACCAGACCCATGGTGGCACCAGTGCCAAGTTTGGCTGGTTTGATAGTACCAAGTGGCTCCTGCAATCTGCCATCAAAAAGTTGGCAGGCGAGTTTGTTATCCAGGGAAAAGCGCCGTTGTTTTTGTTTGGGGGCCTGTGGCTGGGAGTGGCCGGCTTGCTAATTAGAATCCACGATACGCAGCATGGTTCCCAGACCTGAGGTGGCACCAGTGCCAAGTTGGGCTGGTTTGATAGTACCAAGTGCGTCCTGCAATCTGCCATCCAGAAGCGGGGCAGCTTACTTTTGTTTGCCAGGGAAACGGGCCGAGGTTTTGTCTGGGGGCCTATGGCAGGGAGTGACCGGCTGGCTCCTGAAAAACTACGATAGGCAGGATGGTGACCAGACCCATGGTGGCACCAGTGCCAAGTTGGGCTGGTTTGATAGTACCAAGTGGCTCCTGCAATCTGCCATCAAAATGTTTGCAGGCGAGTTTTGTTTTCCAGGGAAAAGCGCCGTTGTTTGTGTCTGCGGGACTGTGGCTGGAGTGGCCGGCTGGCTCCTTAGAATCCACAATACGCAGCATGGTTCCCAGACCCAAGGTGGCGCCAGTGCCAAGTTGGGCTGGTTTGATAGTACCAAGTGGTTCCTGCAATCTGCCATCAAAAAGTTGTCAGGCGAGTTTTGTTTTCCAGGGAAAATCGCCGTTGTTTTTGTTTGGGGGCCTGTGGCTGGGAGTGGCCAGCTGGCTCCTTAGGATCCACGATACCCAGGATGGTTCCCAGACCAGAGGTGGCACCAGAACCAAGTCGGGCTGGTTTGATAATAACAAGTGGATCCTGCAATCTGCCATCCAGAAGCGGGGCAGCTTACTTTTGTTTGCCAGGGAAACGGGCCGAGCTTTGTGTCTGGGGACCTATGGCTGGGAGTGACCGGCTGGCTCCTGAAAAGCTACGATAGGCAGGATGGTGACCAGACCCATGGTGGCACCAGTGCCAAGTTGGGCTGGTTTGATAGTACCAAGTGGCTCCTGCAATCTGCCATCAAAAAGTTGGCAGGCGAGTTTTGTTTTCCAGGGAAAAGCGCCGTTGTGTGTGTTTTGGGGCCTGTGGCTGGGAGTGGCCAGCTGGCTCCTTAGAATCCACGATACGCAGGATGGTTCCCAGACCCAAGGTGGCACCAGTGCCAAGTCGGGCTGGTTTCTTAGTACCAAGTGGTTCCTGCAATCTGCCATCCAGAAGCGGGGCAGCTGAATTTTGTTTGCCAGAGAAAAAGGCTGTTGTTGTGTTTCGGGGCCTGTGGCTGTCAGTGGACGGCTGGCTCCTGAAAATCCATGATACGCAGCATGGTTCCCAGACCCAAGGTGGCACCAGTGCCAAGTCGGGCTGGTTTCATAGTACCCAGTGGCTCCTGCAATCTGCCATCCAGAAGAGGGGCAGTTGAATTTTGTTTTCCAGAGAAAAGGGCCGTGGTTTGTATTTGGGGCCTATGGCTGAGAGTGACCGGCTGGCTCCTGAAAAGCTACGATAGGCAGGATGGTGACCAGACCCATGGTGGCACCAGTGCCAAGTTGGGCTGGTTTGATAGTACCAAGTGGCTCCTGCAATCTGCCATCGAAAAGTAGGCAGACAAGTTTTGTTTTCCAGGGTAACGCGCCGTTGTTTTTGTTTAGAGGCCTGTGGCTGGGAGTGTCCGCCTGTCCTCTTAGAATCTACGTTACGCAGCATGGTTCCCAGAGCCAAGGTGGCACCAGTGCCAAGTCGGGCTGGTTTGATAGTACCAAGTTGTTCCTGCAATCTGCCATCCAGAAGCGGGGCAGCTTACTTTTGTATGCCAGGGAAACGGGCCGAGGTTTGTGTCTGGGGGCCTATGGCTGGGAGTGACCGGCTGGCTCCTGAAAAGCTAAGATAGGCAGGATGGTGACCAGACCCATGGTGGCACCAGTGTCAAGTTGGGCTGGTTTGATAGTACCAAGTGGCTCCTGCAATCTGCCATCAAAATGTTGGCAGGCGAGTTTTGTTTTCCAGGGAAAAGCGCCGTTGTTTTTGTTTGGGGGCCTGTGGCTGGGAGTGGCCGGCTGGCTCCTTAGAATCCACGATACGCAGCATGGTTCCCAGACCAGAGGTGGCACCAGTGCCAAGTTGGGCTGGTTGGATAGTACCAAGTGCGTCCTGCAATCTGCCATCCAGAAGCGGGGTAGCTTACTTTTGTTTGCCAGGGAAACGGGCCGAGGTTTGTGTCTGGGGGCCTATGGCTGGGAGTGACCGGCTGGCTCCTGAAAAGCTACGATAGGCAGGATGGTGACCAGACCCATGGTGGCACCAGTGCCAAGTTGGGCTGGTTTGATAGTACCAAGTGGCTCCTGCAATCTGCCATCAAAAAGTTGGCAGGCGAGTTTGTTATCCAGGGAAACGCGCCGTTGTTTGTGTTTGGGGGCCTGTGGCTGGGAGTGGCCGGCTGGCTCCTTAGAATCCACGATACGCAGCATGGTTCCCAGACCTGAGGTGGCACCAGTGCCAAGTCGGGCTGGTTTGATGGTGAAAAGTGGCTCCTGCAATCTGCCATCCAGTAGCGGGATAACTTACTTTTGTTTGCCAGGGAAACGGGCCAAGGTTTTTGTCTGGGGGCCTATGGCTGGGAGTGACCGGCTGGCTCCTGAAATGCTACGATAGGCAGGATGGTGACCAGACCCATGGTGGCACCAGTGTCAAGTTGGGCTGGTTTGATAGTACCCAGTGGCTCCGGCAGTCTGCCATCAAAATTTGGCAGGCGAGTTTTGTTTTCCAGGGAAAAGCGCCGTTGTTTTTGTTTGGGGGCCTGTGGCTGGGAGTGGACGGATGGCTAATTAGAATCCACGATACGCAGGATGGTTCCCAGACCAGAAGTGTCACCAGTGCCAAGTCGGGCTGGTTTGATGGTGCAAAGTGGCTCCTGCAATCTGCCATCCAGAAGCGGGGCAGCTTATTTTTCTTTGCCAGGGAAACGGGCCGAGGTTTTTGTCTGGGGGCCTATGGCTTGGAGTGACCGGCTGGCTCATGAAAAGCTACGATAGGCAGGATGGTGACCAGACCCATGGTGGCACCAGTGCCAAGTTGGGCTGGTTTGATAGTACCAAGTGGCTCCTGCAATCTGCCATCAAAATGTTGGCAGGCGAGTTTTGTTTTCCAGGGAAAAGCGCCGTTGTTTTTGTTTGGGGGCCTGTGGCTGGGAGTGGACGGCTGGCTGCTTAGAATCCACGATACGCAGGATGGTTCCCAGACCAGAGGTGGCACCAGTGCCAAGTCGGGCTGGTTTGATAATACCTAGTGGATCCTGCAATCTGCCATCCAGAAGCGGGACACCTTACTTTTGTTTGCCAGGGAAACGGTCCGAGCTTTGTGTCACGGGGCCTATGGCTGGGAGTGACCGTCTAGGTCCTGAAAAGCTACGATAGGCAGGATGGTGACCAGACCCATGGTGGCACCAGTGCAAAGTTGGGCTGGTTTGATAGTACCAAGTGGCTCCTGCAATCTGCCATCAAAAAGTTGGCAGGCGAGTTTTGTTTTCCAGGGAAAAGCGCCGTTGTTTGTGTTTGGAGGCCTGTGGCTGGGAGTGGCCGGCTTGCTAATTGGAATCCACGATACGCAGCATGGTTCCCAGACCAGAGGTGGCACCAGTGCCAAGTTGGGCTGGTTTGATGGTGCAAAGTGGCTCCTGCAATCTGCCATCCAGAAGCGGGGCAGCTTACTTTTGTTTGCCAGGGAAACGGGCCGAGGTTTTTCTCTGGGGGCCTATGGCTGGGAGTGACCGGCTGGCGCCTGAACAGCTACGATAGGCAGGATGGTGACCAGACCCATGGTGGCACCAGTGCCAAGATGGGCTGATTTGATAGTAGCAAGTGGCTCCTGCAATCTGCCATCAAAATGTTGGCAGGCGAGTTTTGTTTTCCAGGGAAAAGCGCCGTTGTTTGTGTTTGGGGGCCTGTGGCTGGGAGTGGCCGGCTGGCTCCTTAGAATCCACGATACGCAGCATGGTTCCCAGACCAGAGGTGGCACCAGTGCCAAGTCGGGCTGGTTTGATAGTACCAAGTGGCTCCGGAAATCTGCCATCCAGAAGCGGGGCAGCTTACTTTTGTTTGCCAGGGAAACGGGCTGAGTTTTGTGTCTGGGGGCCTATGGCTGGGAGTGACCTGCTAGGTCCTGAAAAGCTACGATAGGCAGGATGGTGACCAGACCCATGGTGGCACCAGTGCCAAGTTGGGCTGATTTGATAGTAGCAAGTGGCTCCTGCAATCTGCCATCAAAATGTTGGCAGGCGAGTTTTGTTTTCCAGGGAAAAGCGCCGTTATTTGTGTTTGGGGGCCTGTGGCTGGGAGTGACCGGCTGGCTCCTTAGAATCCACGATACGCAGGATGGTTCCCAGACCCAAGGTGGCACCAGTGCCAAGTTGGGCTGGTTTGATAGTACCAAGTGGTTCCTGCAATCTGCCATCCAGAAGCGGGGCAGCTTACTTTGTTTGCCAGGGAAACTGGCCGAGCTTTTTGTCTGGGCGCCTATGGCTTGGAGTGACCGGCTAGGTCCTGAAAAGCTACGATAGGCAGGATGGTGACCAGATCCATGGTGGCACCAGTGCCAAGTTGGGCTGGTTTGATAGTACCAAGTGGCTCCTGCAATCTGCCATCAAAATGTCGGCAGGCGAGTTTTGTTTTCCAGGGAAAAGCGCCGTTGTTTGTGTTTGGGGGCCTGTGGCTGGGAGTGGACGGATGGCTCCTTAGAACCACGATACGCAGGATGGTTCCCAGACCCAAGGTGGCACCAGTGCCAAGTTGGGCTGGATTGATAGTACCAATTTGTTCCTGCAATCTGCCATCCAGAAGCGGGGCAGCTTACTTTTGTATGCCAGGGAAACGGGCCAAGGTTTTTATCTGGGGGCCTATAGCTGGGAGTGACCGGCTGGCTCCTGAAAAGCTAAGATAGGCAGGATGGTGACCAGACCCATGGTGGCACCAGTGTCAAGTTGGGCTGGTTTGATGGTGCAAAGTGGCTCCTGCAATCTGCCATCCAGATGCGGGGTAGCTTACTTTTGTTTGCCAGGGAAACGGGCCGAAATATTTGTCTAGGGGCCTCTGGCTGGGGGTGACTGGGTGGCACCTGAAAAGCTACGATAGGCAGGATGGTGACCAGACCCATGGTGGCACCAGTGCCAAGTTGGGCTGATTTGATAAAACCAAGTGGCTCCTGCAATCTGCCATCAAATGTTTGGCAGGCGAGTTTTGTTTTCCAGGGAAAAGCACCGTTGTGTGTGTTTTGGGGCCTGTGGCTGGGAGTGGCCAGCTGGCTCCTTAGAATCCACGATAAGCAGGTTGGTTCCCAGACCCAAGGTGGCACCAGTGCCAAGTTGGGCTGGTTTGATAGTACCAAGTGCGTCCTGCAATCTGCCATCCAGAAGCGGGGTAGCTTACTTTTGTTTGCCAGGGAAACGGGCCGAGGTTTGTGTCTCGGGGCCTATGGCTGGGAGTGACCGGCTGGCTCCTGAAAAGCTACGATAGGCAGGATGGTGACCAGACCCATGGTGGCACCAGTGCCAAGTTGGGCTGGTTTGATAGTACCAAGTGGCTCCTGCAATCTGCCATCAAAAAGTTGGCAGGCGAGTTTGTTATCCAGGGAAATGCGCCGTTGTTTGTGTTTGGGGGCCTGTGGCTGGGAGTGGAAGGCTGGCTCCTTAGAATCCACGATACGCAGCATGGTTCCCAGACCAGAGGTGGCACCAGTGCCAAGTCGGGCTGGTTTGATGGTGAAAAGTGGCTCCTGCAATCTGCCATCCAGAAGCGGGATAACTTACTTTTGTTTGCCAGGGAAACGGGCCGAGGTTTTTGTCTGGGGGCCTATGGCTGGGAGTGACCGGCTGGCTCCTGAAATGCTACGATAGGCAGGATGGTGACCAGACCCATGGTGGCACCAGTGTCAAGTTGGGCTGGTTTGATAGTACCCAGTGGCTCCGCCAATCTGCCATCAAAATTTGGCAGGCGAGTTTTGTTTTCCAGGGAAAAGCGCCGTTGTTTTTGTTTGGGGGCCTGTGGCTGGGAGTGGACTGATGGCTAATTAGAATCCACGATACGCAGGATGGTTCCCAGACCAGAGGTGGCACCAGTGCCAAGTCGGGCTGGTTTGATGGTGCAAAGTGGCTCCTGCAATCTGCCATCCAGAAGCGGGGCAGCTTTTTTTTCTTTGCCTGGGAAACGGGCCGAGGTTTTTCTCTGGGGGCCTATGGCAGGGAGGGACCGGCTGGCTCCTGAAAAGCTACGATAGGCAGGATGGTGACCAGACCCATGGTGGCACCAGTGCCAAGTTGGGCTGGTTTGATAGTACCAAGTGGCTCCTGCAATCTGCCATCAAAATGTTGGCAGGCGAGTTTTGTTTTCCAGGGAAAAGCGCCGTTGTTTGTGTTTGGGGGCCTGTGGCTAGGAGTGGACGGCTGGCTGCTTAGAATCCACGATACGCAGGATGGTTCCCAGCCCAGAGGTGGCACCAGTGCCAAGTCGGGCTGGTTTGATAATACCTAGTGGATCCTGCAATCTGCCATCCAGAAGCGGGGCAGCTTACTTTTGCTTGCCAGGGAAACGGTCCGAGCTTTGTGTCACAAGGCCTATGGCTGGGAGTGACCGTCTAGGTCCTGAAAAGCTACGATAGGCAGGATGGTGACCAGACCCATGGTGGCACCAGTGCCAAGTTGGGCTGGTTTGATAGTACCAAGTGGCTCCTGCAATCTGCCATCAAAAAGTTGGCAGGCGAGTTTTGTTTTCCAGGGAAAAGCGCCGTTGTTTGTGTTTGGAGGCCTGTGGCTGGGAGTGGCCGGCTTGCTAATTGGAATCCACGATACGCAGCATGGTTCCCAGACCAGAGGTGGCACCAGTGCCAAGTTGGTCTGGTTTGATGGTGCAAAGTGGCTCCTGCAATCTGCCATCCAGAAGCGGGGCAGCTTACTTTTGTTTGCCAGGGAAACGGGCCGAGGTTTTTCTCTGGGGGCCTATGGCTGGGAGTGACCGGCTGGCGCCTGAACAGCTACGATAGGCAGGATGGTGACCAGACCCATGGTGGCACCAGTGCCAAGATGGGCTGATTTGATAGTAGCAAGTGGCTCCTGCAATCTGCCATCAAAATGTTGGCAGGCGAGTTTTGTTTTCCAGGGAAAAACGCCGTTGTTTGTGTTTGGGGGCCTGTGGCTGGGAGTGGCCGGCTGGCTCCTTAGTATCCAGGATACGCAGCATGGTTCCCAGACCAGAGGTGGCACCAGTGCCAAGTCGGGCTGGTTTGATAGTACCAAGTGGCTCCGGAAATCTGCCATCCAGAAGCGGGGCAGCTTACTTTTGTTTGCCAGGGAAACGGGCCGAGTTTTGTGTCAGGGCGCCTATGGCTGGGAGTGACCTGCTAGGTCCTGAAAAGCTACGATAGGCAGGATGGTGACCAGACCCATGGTGGCACCAGTGCCAAGTTGGGCTGATTTGATAGTAGCAAGTGGCTCCTGCAATCTGCCATCAAAATGTTGGCAGGCGAGTTTTGTTTTCCAGGGAAAAGCGCCGTTGTTTGTGTTTGGGGGCCTGTGGCTGGGAGTGACCGGCTGGCTCCTTAGAATCCACGATACGCAGGATGGTTCCCAGACCCAAGGTGGCACCAGTGACAAGTCGGGCTGGTTTGATAGTACCAAGTGGTTCCTGC
Source organism: Melospiza melodia melodia (assembly GCF_035770615.1). Lineage (NCBI taxonomy): Eukaryota > Metazoa > Chordata > Aves > Passeriformes > Passerellidae > Melospiza > Melospiza melodia. The sequence continues at coordinate 39,482,531 of NC_086199.1, read as the reverse complement.
AATCTGCCATCCAGAAGCGGGGCAGCTTACTTTGTTTGCCAGGGAAACGGGCCGAGCTTTTTGTCTGGGCGCCTATGGCTTGGAGTGACCGGCTAGGTCCTGAAAAGCTACGATAGGCAGGATGGTGACCAGATCCATGGTGGCACCAGTGCCAAGTTGGGCTGGTTTGATAGTACCAAGTGGCTCCTGCAATCTGCCATCAAAAAGTTGGCAGGCGAGTTTTGTTTTCCAGGGAAAAGCGCCGTTGTTTGTGTTTGGGGGCCTGTGGCTGGGAGTGGACGGATGGCTCCTTAGAACCACGATACGCAGGATGGTTCCCAGACCAGAGGTGGCACCAGTGCCAAGTCGGGCTGGTTTGATACTACCAAGTGCGTCCTGCAATCTGCCATCCAGAAGCGGGGCAGCTTACTTTTGTTTGCCAGGGAAAGGGGCCGAGGTTTGTGTCTGGGGGCCTATGGCTGGGAGTGACCGGCTGGCTCCTGAAAAGCTACGATAGGCAGGATGGTGACCAGACCCATGGTGGCACCAGTGCCAAGTTGAGCTGGTTTGATAGTACCAAGTGGCTCCTGCAATCTGCCATCAAAATTTGTCAGGCGAGTTTTGTTTTCCAGGGAAAAGCGCCGTTGTTTGTGTTTGGGGGCCTGTGTCTGGGAGTGGACGGATGGCTCCTTAGAATCCACGATACGCAGCATGGTTCCCAGACCTGAGGTGGCACCAGTGCCAAGTCGGGCTAGTTTGATGGTGCAAAGTGGTTCCTGCAATCTGCCATCCAGAAGCGGGGTAGCTTACTTTTGTTTGCCAGGGAAACGGGCCGAAATTTTTGTCTGGGGGCCTATGGCTGGGAGTGACCGGCTGGCTCCTGAAAAGCTACGATAGGCAGGATGGTGACCAGACCCATGGTGGCACCAGTGCCAAGTTGGGCTGATTTGATAGTACCAAGTGGCTCCTGCAATCTGCCATCCAGAAGCGGGACAGCTTACTTTTGTTTGCCAGGGAAACGGGCCGAGGTTTTTGTCTGGGGGCCTATGGCTGGGAGTGACCTGCTGGCTCCTGAAAAGCTAAGATAGGCAGGATGGTGACCAGACCCATGGTGGCACCAGTGTCTAGTTGGGCTGGTTTGATAGTACCAAGTGGCTCCTGCAATCTGCCATCAAAATGTTGGCAGGCGAGTTTTGTTTTCCAGGGAAAAGCGCCGTTGTTTGTGTTTGGGGGCCTGTGGCTGGGAGTGGCCGGCTGGCTCCTTAGAATCCACGATACGCAGGATGGTTCCCAGACCAGAGGTGGCACCAGTGCCAAGTTGGGCTGGTTTGATAGTACCACGTGCGTCCTGCAGTCTGCCATCCAGAAGCGGGGTAGCTTACTTTTGTTTGCCAGGGAAACGGGCCGAGGTTTGTGTCTCGGGGCCTATGGCTGGGAGTGACCGGCTGGCTCCTGAAAAGCTACGATAGGCAGGATGGTGACCAGACCCATGGTGGCACCAGTGCCAAGTTGGGCTGGTTTGATAGTACCAAGTGGCTCCTGCAATCTGCCATCAAAAAGTTGGCAGGCGAGTTTGTTATCCAGGGAAATGCGCCGTTGTTTGTGTTTGGGGGCCTGTGGCTGGGAGTGGAAGGCTGGCTCCTTAGAATCCACGATACGCAGCATGGTTCCCAGACCTGAGGTGGCACCAGTGCCAAGTCGGGCTGGTTTGATGGTGAAAAGTGGCTCCTGCAATCTGCCATCCAGAAGCGGGATAACTTACTTTTGTTTGCCAGGGAAACGGGCCAAGGTTTTTGTCTGGGGGCCTATGGCTGGGAGTGACCGGCTGGCTCCTGAAATGCTACGATAGGCAGGATGGTGACCAGACCCATGGTGGCACCAGTGTCAAGTTGGGCTGGTTTGATAGTACCCAGTGGCTCCGCCAATCTGCCATCAAAATTTGGCAGGCGAGTTTTGTTTTCCAGGGAAAAGCGCCGTTGTTTTTGTTTGGGGGCCTGTGGCTGGGAGTGGACGGATGGCTAATTAGAATCCACGATACGCAGGATGGTTCCCAGACCAGAGGTGGCACCAGTGCCAAGTCGGGCTGGTTTGATGGTGCAAAGTGGCTCCTGCAATCTGCCATCCAGAAGCGGGGCAGCTTTTTTTTCTTTGCCAGGGAAACGGGCCGAGGTTTTTGTCTGGGGGCCTATGGCTTGGAGTGACCGGCTGGCTCCTGAAAAGCTACGATAGGCAGGATGGTGACCAGACCCATGGTGGCACCAGTGCCAAGTTGGGCTGGTTTGATAGTACCAAGTGGCTCCTGCAATCTGCCATCAAAATGTTGGCAGGCGAGTTTTGTTTTCCAGGGAAAAGCGCCGTTGTTTGTGTTTGGGGGCCTGTGGCTAGGAGTGGACGGCTGGCTGCTTAGAATCCACGATACGCAGGATGGTTCCCAGACCTGAGGTGGCACCAGTGCCAAGTCGGGCTGGTTTGATAATACCTAGTGGATCCTGCAATCTGCCATCCAGAAGCGGGGCAGCTTACTTTTGTTTGCCAGGGAAACGGTCCGAGCTTTGTGTCACGGGGCCCATGGCTGGGAGTGACCGTCTAGGTCCTGAAAAGCTACGATAGGCAGGATGGTGACCAGACCCATGGTGGCACCAGTGCCAAGTTGGGCTGGTTTGATAGTACCAAGTGGCTCCTGCAATCTGCCATCAAAATGTTGGCAGGCGAGTTTTGTTTTCCAGGGAAAAGCGCCGTTGTTTGTGTTTGGAGGCCTGTGGCTGGGAGTGGCCGGCTTGCTAATTGGAATCCACGATACGCAGGATGGTTCCCAGACCAGAGGTGGCACCAGTGCCAAGTTGGGCTGGTTTGATGGTGCAAAGTGGCTCCTGCAATCTGCCATCCAGAAGCGGGGCAGCTTACTTTTGTTTGCCAGGGAAACGGGCCGAGGTTTTTCTCTGGGGGCCTATGGCTGGGAGTGACCGGCTGGCGCCTGAACAGCTACGATAGGCAGGATGGTGACCAGACCCATGGTGGCACCAGTGCCAAGATGGGCTGATTTGATAGTAGCAAGTGGCTCCTGAAATCTGCCATCAAAAAGTTGGCAGGCGAGTTTTGTTTTCCAGGGAAAAGCGCCGTTGATTTTGTTTGGGGGCCTGTGGCTGGGAGTGGCCGGCTGGCTCCTTAGAATCCACGATACGCAGCATGGTTCCCAGACCAGAGGTGGCACCAGTGCCAAGTCGGGCTGGTTTGATAGTACCAAGTGGCTCCGGAAATCTGCCATCCAGAAGCGGGGCAGCTTACTTTTGTTTGCCAGGGAAACGGGCCGAGTTTTGTGTCTGGGCGCCTATGGCTGGGAGTGACCTGCTAGGTCCTGAAAAGCTACGATAGGCAGGATGGTGACCAGACCCATGGTGGCACCAGTGCCAAGTTGGGCTGATTTGATAGTAGCAAGTGGCTCCTGCAATCTGCCATCAAAATGTTGGCAGGCGAGTTTTGTTTTCCAGGGAAAAGCGCCGTTGTTTGTGTTTGGGGGCCTGTGGCTGGGAGTGACCGGCTGGCTCCTTAGAATCCACGATACGCAGGATGGTTCCCAGACCCAAGGTGGCACCAGTGACAAGTCGGGCTGGTTTGATAGTACCAAGTGGTTCCTGCAATCTGCCATCCAGAAGCGGGGCAGCTTACTTTGTTTGCCAGGGAAACGGGCCGAGCTTTTTGTCTGGGCGCCTATGGCTTGGAGTGACCGGCTAGGTCCTGAAAAGCTACGATAGGCAGGATGGTGACCAGATCCATGGTGGCACCAGTGCCAAGTTGGGCTGGTTTGATAGTACCAAGTGGCTCCTGCAATCTGCCATCAAAAAGTTGGCAGGCGAGTTTTGTTTTCCAGGGAAAAGCGCCGTTGTTTGTGTTTGGGGGCCTGTGGCTGGGAGTGGACGGATGGCTCCTTAGAACCACGATACGCAGGATGGTTCCCAGACCAGAGGTGGCACCAGTGCCAAGTCTGGCTGGTTTGATACTACCAAGTGCGTCCTGCAATCTGCCATCCAGAAGCGGGGCAGCTTACTTTTGTTTGCCAGGGAAACGGGCCGAGGTTTGTGTCTGGGGGCCTATGGCTGGGAGTGACCGGCTGGCTCCTGAAAAGCTACGATAGGCAGGATGGTGACCAGACCCATGGTGGCACCAGTGCCAAGTTGAGCTGGTTTGATAGTACCAAGTGGCTCCTGCAATCTGCCATCAAAATTTGTCAGGCGACTTTTGTTTTCCAGGGAAAAGCGCCGTTGTTTGTGTTTGGGGGCCTGTGTCTGGGAGTGGACGGATGGCTCCTTAGAATCCACGATACGCAGCATGGTTCCCAGACCAGAGGTGGCACCAGTGCCAAGTCGGGCTAGTTTGATGGTGCAAAGTGGTTCCTGCAATCTGCCATCCAGAAGCGGGGTAGCTTACTTTTGTTTGCCAGGGAAACGGGCCGAGGTTTGTGTCTGGGGGCCTATGGCTGGGAGTGACCGGCTGGCTCCTGAAAAGCTACGATAGGCAGGATGGTGACCAGACCCATGGTGGCACCAGTGCCAAGTTGGGCTGATTTGATAGTACCAAGTGGCTCCTGCAATCTGCCATGAAAAAGTTGGCAGGCGAGTTTTGTTTTCCAGGGAAAAGCGCCGTTGTTTCTGTTTGGGGGCCTGTGGCTGGGAGTGGCCGGCTGGCTCCTTAGAATCCACGATACGCGGCATGGTTCCCAGACCAGAGGTGGCACCAGTGCCAAGTTGGGCTGGTTTGATAGTACCAAGTGCGTCCTGCAATCTGCCATCCAGAAGCGGGGCAGCTTACTTTTGTTTGCCAGGGAAACGGGCCGAGGTTTGTGTCTCGGGGCCTATGGCTGGGAGTGACCGGCTGGCTCCTGAAAAGCTACGATAGGCAGGATGGTGACCAGACCCATGGTGGCACCAGTGCCAAGTTGGGCTGGTTTGATAGTACCAAGTGGCTCCTGCAATCTGCCATCAAAAAGTTGGCAGGCGAGTTTGTTATCCAGGGAAATGCGCCGTTGTTTGTGTTTGGGGGCCTGTGGCTGGGAGTGGAAGGCTGGCTCCTTAGAATCCACGATACGCAGCATGGTTCCCAGACCAGAGGTGGCACCAGTGCCAAGTCGGGCTGGTTTGATGGTGAAAAGTGGCTCCTGCAATCTGCCATCCAGAAGCGGGATAACTTACTTTTGTTTGCCAGGGAAACGGGCCGAGGTTTTTGTCTGGGGGCCTATGGCTGGGAGTGACCGGCTGGCTCCTGAAATGCTACGATAGGCAGGATGGTGACCAGACCCATGGTGGCACCAGTGTCAAGTTGGGCTGGTTTGATAGTACCCAGTGGCTCCGCCAATCTGCCATCAAAATTTGGCAGGCGAGTTTTGTTTTCCAGGGAAAAGCGCCGTTGTTTTTGTTTGGGGGCCTGTGGCTGGGAGTGGACTGATGGCTAATTAGAATCCACGATACGCAGGATGGTTCCCAGACCAGAGGTGGCACCAGTGCCAAGTCGGGCTGGTTTGATGGTGCAAAGTGGCTCCTGCAATCTGCCATCCAGAAGCGGGGCAGCTTTTTTTTCTTTGCCTGGGAAACGGGCCGAGGTTTTTCTCTGGGGGCCTATGGCAGGGAGGGACCGGCTGGCTCCTGAAAAGCTACGATAGGCAGGATGGTGACCAGACCCATGGTGGCACCAGTGCCAAGTTGGGCTGGTTTGATAGTACCAAGTGGCTCCTGCAATCTGCCATCAAAATGTTGGCAGGCGAGTTTTGTTTTCCAGGGAAAAGCGCCGTTGTTTGTGTTTGGGGGCCTGTGGCTAGGAGTGGACGGCTGGCTGCTTAGAATCCACGATACGCAGGATGGTTCCCAGCCCAGAGGTGGCACCAGTGCCAAGTCGGGCTGGTTTGATAATACCTAGTGGATCCTGCAATCTGCCATCCAGAAGCGGGGCAGCTTACTTTTGCTTGCCAGGGAAACGGTCCGAGCTTTGTGTCACAAGGCCTATGGCTGGGAGTGACCGTCTAGGTCCTGAAAAGCTACGATAGGCAGGATGGTGACCAGACCCATGGTGGCACCAGTGCCAAGTTGGGCTGGTTTGATAGTACCAAGTGGCTCCTGCAATCTGCCATCAAAAAGTTGGCAGGCGAGTTTTGTTTTCCAGGGAAAAGCGCCGTTGTTTGTGTTTGGAGGCCTGTGGCTGGGAGTGGCCGGCTTGCTAATTGGAATCCACGATACGCAGCATGGTTCCCAGACCAGAGGTGGCACCAGTGCCAAGTTGGTCTGGTTTGATGGTGCAAAGTGGCTCCTGCAATCTGCCATCCAGAAGCGGGGCAGCTTACTTTTGTTTGCCAGGGAAACGGGCCGAGGTTTTTCTCTGGGGGCCTATGGCTGGGAGTGACCGGCTGGCGCCTGAACAGCTACGATAGGCAGGATGGTGACCAGACCCATGGTGGCACCAGTGCCAAGATGGGCTGATTTGATAGTAGCAAGTGGCTCCTGCAATCTGCCATCAAAATGTTGGCAGGCGAGTTTTGTTTTCCAGGGAAAAACGCCGTTGTTTGTGTTTGGGGGCCTGTGGCTGGGAGTGGCCGGCTGGCTCCTTAGTATCCAGGATACGCAGCATGGTTCCCAGACCAGAGGTGGCACCAGTGCCAAGTCGGGCTGGTTTGATAGTACCAAGTGGCTCCGGAAATCTGCCATCCAGAAGCGGGGCAGCTTACTTTTGTTTGCCAGGGAAACGGGCCGAGTTTTGTGTCAGGGCGCCTATGGCTGGGAGTGACCTGCTAGGTCCTGAAAAGCTACGATAGGCAGGATGGTGACCAGACCCATGGTGGCACCAGTGCCAAGTTGGGCTGATTTGATAGTAGCAAGTGGCTCCTGCAATCTGCCATCAAAATGTTGGCAGGCGAGTTTTGTTTTCCAGGGAAAAGCGCCGTTGTTTGTGTTTGGGGGCCTGTGGCTGGGAGTGACCGGCTGGCTCCTTAGAATCCACGATACGCAGGATGGTTCCCAGACCCAAGGTGGCACCAGTGACAAGTCGGGCTGGTTTGATAGTACCAAGTGGTTCCTGCAATCTGCCATCCAGAAGCGGGGCAGCTTACTTTGTTTGCCAGGGAAACGGGCCGAGCTTTTTGTCTGGGCGCCTATGGCTTGGAGTGACCGGCTAGGTCCTGAAAAGCTACGATAGGCAGGATGGTGACCAGATCCATGGTGGCACCAGTGCCAAGTTGGGCTGGTTTGATAGTACCAAGTGGCTCCTGCAATCTGCCATCAAAAAGTTGGCAGGCGAGTTTTGTTTTCCAGGGAAAAGCGCCGTTGTTTGTGTTTGGGGGCCTGTGGCTGGGAGTGGACGGATGGCTCCTTAGAACCACGATACGCAGGATGGTTCCCAGACCAGAGGTGGCACCAGTGCCAAGTCGGGCTGGTTTGATACTACCAAGTGCGTCCTGCAATCTGCCATCCAGAAGCGGGGCAGCTTACTTTTGTTTGCCAGGGAAAGGGGCCGAGGTTTGTGTCTGGGGGCCTATGGCTGGGAGTGACCGGCTGGCTCCTGAAAAGCTACGATAGGCAGGATGGTGACCAGACCCATGGTGGCACCAGTGCCAAGTTGAGCTGGTTTGATAGTACCAAGTGGCTCCTGCAATCTGCCATCAAAATTTGTCAGGCGAGTTTTGTTTTCCAGGGAAAAGCGCCGTTGTTTGTGTTTGGGGGCCTGTGTCTGGGAGTGGACGGATGGCTCCTTAGAATCCACGATACGCAGCATGGTTCCCAGACCTGAGGTGGCACCAGTGCCAAGTCGGGCTAGTTTGATGGTGCAAAGTGGTTCCTGCAATCTGCCATCCAGAAGCGGGGTAGCTTACTTTTGTTTGCCAGGGAAACGGGCCGAAATTTTTGTCTGGGGGCCTATGGCTGGGAGTGACCGGCTGGCTCCTGAAAAGCTACGATAGGCAGGATGGTGACCAGACCCATGGTGGCACCAGTGCCAAGTTGGGCTGATTTGATAGTACCAAGTGGCTCCTGCAATCTGCCATCCAGAAGCGGGACAGCTTACTTTTGTTTGCCAGGGAAACGGGCCGAGGTTTTTGTCTGGGGGCCTATGGCTGGGAGTGACCTGCTGGCTCCTGAAAAGCTAAGATAGGCAGGATGGTGACCAGACCCATGGTGGCACCAGTGTCTAGTTGGGCTGGTTTGATAGTACCAAGTGGCTCCTGCAATCTGCCATCAAAATGTTGGCAGGCGAGTTTTGTTTTCCAGGGAAAAGCGCCGTTGTTTGTGTTTGGGGGCCTGTGGCTGGGAGTGGCCGGCTGGCTCCTTAGAATCCACGATACGCAGGATGGTTCCCAGACCAGAGGTGGCACCAGTGCCAAGTTGGGCTGGTTTGATAGTACCACGTGCGTCCTGCAGTCTGCCATCCAGAAGCGGGGTAGCTTACTTTTGTTTGCCAGGGAAACGGGCCGAGGTTTGTGTCTCGGGGCCTATGGCTGGGAGTGACCGGCTGGCTCCTGAAAAGCTACGATAGGCAGGATGGTGACCAGACCCATGGTGGCACCAGTGCCAAGTTGGGCTGGTTTGATAGTACCAAGTGGCTCCTGCAATCTGCCATCAAAAAGTTGGCAGGCGAGTTTGTTATCCAGGGAAATGCGCCGTTGTTTGTGTTTGGGGGCCTGTGGCTGGGAGTGGAAGGCTGGCTCCTTAGAATCCACGATACGCAGCATGGTTCCCAGACCTGAGGTGGCACCAGTGCCAAGTCGGGCTGGTTTGATGGTGAAAAGTGGCTCCTGCAATCTGCCATCCAGAAGCGGGATAACTTACTTTTGTTTGCCAGGGAAACGGGCCAAGGTTTTTGTCTGGGGGCCTATGGCTGGGAGTGACCGGCTGGCTCCTGAAATGCTACGATAGGCAGGATGGTGACCAGACCCATGGTGGCACCAGTGTCAAGTTGGGCTGGTTTGATAGTACCCAGTGGCTCCGCCAATCTGCCATCAAAATTTGGCAGGCGAGTTTTGTTTTCCAGGGAAAAGCGCCGTTGTTTTTGTTTGGGGGCCTGTGGCTGGGAGTGGACGGATGGCTAATTAGAATCCACGATACGCAGGATGGTTCCCAGACCAGAGGTGGCACCAGTGCCAAGTCGGGCTGGTTTGATGGTGCAAAGTGGCTCCTGCAATCTGCCATCCAGAAGCGGGGCAGCTTTTTTTTCTTTGCCAGGGAAACGGGCCGAGGTTTTTGTCTGGGGGCCTATGGCTTGGAGTGACCGGCTGGCTCCTGAAAAGCTACGATAGGCAGGATGGTGACCAGACCCATGGTGGCACCAGTGCCAAGTTGGGCTGGTTTGATAGTACCAAGTGGCTCCTGCAATCTGCCATCAAAATGTTGGCAGGCGAGTTTTGTTTTCCAGGGAAAAGCGCCGTTGTTTGTGTTTGGGGGCCTGTGGCTAGGAGTGGACGGCTGGCTGCTTAGAATCCACGATACGCAGGATGGTTCCCAGACCTGAGGTGGCACCAGTGCCAAGTCGGGCTGGTTTGATAATACCTAGTGGATCCTGCAATCTGCCATCCAGAAGCGGGGCAGCTTACTTTTGTTTGCCAGGGAAACGGTCCGAGCTTTGTGTCACGGGGCCCATGGCTGGGAGTGACCGTCTAGGTCCTGAAAAGCTACGATAGGCAGGATGGTGACCAGACCCATGGTGGCACCAGTGCCAAGTTGGGCTGGTTTGATAGTACCAAGTGGCTCCTGCAATCTGCCATCAAAATGTTGGCAGGCGAGTTTTGTTTTCCAGGGAAAAGCGCCGTTGTTTGTGTTTGGAGGCCTGTGGCTGGGAGTGGCCGGCTTGCTAATTGGAATCCACGATACGCAGGATGGTTCCCAGACCAGAGGTGGCACCAGTGCCAAGTTGGGCTGGTTTGATGGTGCAAAGTGGCTCCTGCAATCTGCCATCCAGAAGCGGGGCAGCTTACTTTTGTTTGCCAGGGAAACGGGCCGAGGTTTTTCTCTGGGGGCCTATGGCTGGGAGTGACCGGCTGGCGCCTGAACAGCTACGATAGGCAGGATGGTGACCAGACCCATGGTGGCACCAGTGCCAAGATGGGCTGATTTGATAGTAGCAAGTGGCTCCTGCAATCTGCCATCAAAAAGTTGGCAGGCGAGTTTTGTTTTCCAGGGAAAAGCGCCGTTGATTTTGTTTGGGGGCCTGTGGCTGGGAGTGGCCGGCTGGCTCCTTAGAATCCACGATACGCAGCATGGTTCCCAGACCAGAGGTGGCACCAGTGCCAAGTCGGGCTGGTTTGATAGTACCAAGTGGCTCCGGAAATCTGCCATCCAGAAGCGGGGCAGCTTACTTTTGTTTGCCAGGGAAACGGGCCGAGTTTTGTGTCTGGGCGCCTATGGCTGGGAGTGACCTGCTAGGTCCTGAAAAGCTACGATAGGCAGGATGGTGACCAGACCCATGGTGGCACCAGTGCCAAGTTGGGCTGATTTGATAGTAGCAAGTGGCTCCTGCAATCTGCCATCAAAATGTTGGCAGGCGAGTTTTGTTTTCCAGGGAAAAGCGCCGTTGTTTGTGTTTGGGGGCCTGTGGCTGGGAGTGACCGGCTGGCTCCTTAGAATCCACGATACGCAGGATGGTTCCCAGACCCAAGGTGGCACCAGTGACAAGTCGGGCTGGTTTGATAGTACCAAGTGGTTCCTGCAATCTGCCATCCAGAAGCGGGGCAGCTTACTTTGTTTGCCAGGGAAACGGGCCGAGCTTTTTGTCTGGGCGCCTATGGCTTGGAGTGACCGGCTAGGTCCTGAAAAGCTACGATAGGCAGGATGGTGACCAGATCCATGGTGGCACCAGTGCCAAGTTGGGCTGGTTTGATAGTACCAAGTGGCTCCTGCAATCTGCCATCAAAAAGTTGGCAGGCGAGTTTTGTTTTCCAGGGAAAAGCGCCGTTGTTTGTGTTTGGGGGCCTGTGGCTGGGAGTGGACGGATGGCTCCTTAGAACCACGATACGCAGGATGGTTCCCAGACCAGAGGTGGCACCAGTGCCAAGTCTGGCTGGTTTGATACTACCAAGTGCGTCCTGCAATCTGCCATCCAGAAGCGGGGCAGCTTACTTTTGTTTGCCAGGGAAACGGGCCGAGGTTTGTGTCTGGGGGCCTATGGCTGGGAGTGACCGGCTGGCTCCTGAAAAGCTACGATAGGCAGGATGGTGACCAGACCCATGGTGGCACCAGTGCCAAGTTGAGCTGGTTTGATAGTACCAAGTGGCTCCTGCAATCTGCCATCAAAATTTGTCAGGCGACTTTTGTTTTCCAGGGAAAAGCGCCGTTGTTTGTGTTTGGGGGCCTGTGTCTGGGAGTGGACGGATGGCTCCTTAGAATCCACGATACGCAGCATGGTTCCCAGACCAGAGGTGGCACCAGTGCCAAGTCGGGCTAGTTTGATGGTGCAAAGTGGTTCCTGCAATCTGCCATCCAGAAGCGGGGTAGCTTACTTTTGTTTGCCAGGGAAACGGGCCGAGGTTTGTGTCTGGGGGCCTATGGCTGGGAGTGACCGGCTGGCTCCTGAAAAGCTACGATAGGCAGGATGGTGACCAGACCCATGGTGGCACCAGTGCCAAGTTGGGCTGATTTGATAGTACCAAGTGGCTCCTGCAATCTGCCATGAAAAAGTTGGCAGGCGAGTTTTGTTTTCCAGGGAAAAGCGCCGTTGTTTCTGTTTGGGGGCCTGTGGCTGGGAGTGGCCGGCTGGCTCCTTAGAATCCACGATACGCGGCATGGTTCCCAGACCAGAGGTGGCACCAGTGCCAAGTTGGGCTGGTTTGATAGTACCAAGTGCGTCCTGCAATCTGCCATCCAGAAGCGGGGCAGCTTACTTTTGTTTGCCAGGGAAACGGGCCGAGGTTTGTGTCTCAGGGCCTATGGCTGGGAGTGACCGGCTGGCTCCTGAAAAGCTACGATAGGCAGGATGGTTCCCAGACCCATGGTGGCACCAGTGCCAAGTTGGGCTGGTTTGATAGTACCAAGTGGCTCCTGCAATCTGCCATCAAAAAGTTGGCAGGCGAGTTTGTTATCCAGGGAAAAGCGCCGTTGTTTGTGTTTGGGGGCCTGTGGCTGGGAGTGGCCGGCTGGCTCCTTAGAATCCACGATACGCAGGATGGTTCCCAGACCAGAGGTGGCACCAGTGCCAAGTCGGGCTGGTTTGATGGTGAAAAGTGGCTCCTGCAATCTGCCATCCAGAAGCGGGATAATTTACTTTTGTTTGCCAGGGAAACGGGCCGAGGTTTTTGTCTGGGGGCCTATGGCTGGGAGTGACCGGCTGGCTCCTGAAAAGCTACGATAGGCAGGATGGTGACCAGACCCATGGTGGCACCAGTGCCAAGTTGGGCTGGTTTGATAGTACCAAGTGGCTCCTGCAATCTGCCATCAAAATGTTGGCAGGCGAGTTTTGTTTTCCAGGGAAAAGCGCCGTTGTTTTTGTTTGGGGGCCTGTGGGTGGGCGTGGCCAGATGGCTAATTAGAATCCATGATACGCAGCATGGTTCCCAGACCTGAGGTGGCACCAGTGCCAAGTCGGGCTGGTTTGATACTATCAAGTGCGTCCTGCAATCTGCCATCCACAAGCGGGGTAGCTTACTTTTGTTTGCCAGGGAAACGGGCCGAGGTTTGTGTCTGGGGGCCTATGGCTGGGAGTGACCGGCTGGCTCCTGAAAAGCTACGATAGGCAGGATGGTGACCAGACCCATGGTGGCACCAGTGCCAAGTTGGGCTGGTTTGATAGTACCAAGTGGCTCCTGCAATCTGCCATCAAAAAATTGGCAGGCGAGTTTTGTTTTCCAGGGAAAAGCGCCGTTGTTTTTGTTTGGGGGCCTGTGGGTGGGAGTGGCCGGCTGGCTCCTTAGAATCCACGATACGCAGGATGGTTCCCAGACCAGAGGTGGCACCAGTGCCAAGTCGGGCTAGTTTGATGGTGCAAAGTGGCTCCTGCAATCTGCCATCCAGAAGCGGGGCAGCTTACTTTTGTTTGCCAGGGAAACGGGCCGAGTATTGTTTCTGGGGGCCTATGGCTGCGAGTGACCGGCTGGCTCCTGAAAAGCTACGATAGGCAGGATGGTGACCAGACCCATGGTGGCACCAGTGCCAAGTTGGGCTGATTTGATAGTACCAAGTGGCTCCTGCAATCTGCCATCAAAATGTTGGCAGGCGAGTTTTGTTTTTCAGCGAAAAGCGCCGTTGTTTGTGTTTGGGGGCCTGTGCCTGGGAGTGGACGGATGGCTCCTTAGAACCACGATACGCAGGATGGTTCCCAGACCAGACGTGGCACCAGTGCCAAGTCGGGCTGGTTTGATACTACCAAGTCCGTCCTGCAATCTGCCATCCAGAAGCGGGGCAGCTTACTTTTGTTTGCCAGGGAAACGGGCTGAGGTTTGTGTCTGGGGGCCTATGGCTGGGAGTGACCGCCTGGCTCCTGAAAAGCTACGATAGGCAGGATGGTGACCAGACCCATGGTGGCACCAGTGTCAAGTTGGGCTGGTTTGATAGTACCAAGTGGCTCCTGCAATCTGCCATCAAAAAGTTGGCAGGCGAGTTTGTTATCCAGGGAAAAGTGCCGTTGTTTGTGTTTGGGGGCCTGTGGCTGGGAGTGGCCGGCTGGCTCCTTAGAATCCACGATACGCAGGATGGTTCCCAGACCAGAGGTGGCACCAGTGCCAAGTCGGGCTGGTTTGATGGTGAAAAGTGGCTCCTGCAATCTGCCATCCAGAAGCGGGATAACTTACTTTTGTTTGCCAGGGAAACGGGCCGAGGTTTTTGTCTTGGGGCCTATGGCTGGGAGTGACCGGCTGGCTCCTGAAAAGCTACGATAGGCAGGATGGTGACCAGACCCATGGTGGCACCAGAGCCAAGTTGGGCTGGTTTGATAGTACCAAGTGGCTCCTGCAATCTGCCATCAAAATGTTGGCAGGCGAGTTTTGTTTTCCAGGGAAAAGTGCCGTTGTTTGTGTTTGGGGGCCTGTGGGTGGGAGTGACCGGCTGGCTCCTTAGAATCCACGATACGCAGGATGGTTCCCAGACCAGAGGTCGCACCAGTGCCAAGTCGGGCCAGTTTGATGGTGCAAAGTGGCTCCTGCAATCTGCCATCCAGAAGCGGGGCAGCTTACTTTTGTTTGCCAGGGAAACGGGCCGAGTTTTGTGTCTGGGGGCCTATGGCTGCGAGTGACCGGCTGGCTCCTGAAAAGCTACGATAGGCAGGATGGTGACCAGACCCATGGTGGCACCAGTGCCAAGTTGGGCTGGTTTGATAGTACCAAGTGGCTCCTGCAATCTGCCATCAAAAAGTTGGCAGGCGAGTTTTGTTTTCCTGGGAAAAGCGCCGTTGTTTGTGTCTGGGGGCCTGTGGCTGGGAGTGGCCGGCTGGCTCCTTACAATGAACGATACGCAGGATGGTTCCCACACCTGAGGTGGCACCAGTGCCAAGTCGGGCTAGTTTGATGGTGCAAAGTGGCTCCTGCAATCTGCCATCCAGAAGCGGGGTAGCTTACTTTTGTTTGCCAGGGAAACGGGCCGAGGTTTGTGTCTGGGGGCCTATGGCAGGGATGGACCGGCTGGCTCCTGAAAAGCTACGATAGGCAGGATGGTGACCAGACCCATGGTGGCACCAGTGCCAAGTTGGGCTGATTTGATAGTACCAAGTGGCTCCTGCAATCTGCCATCAAAATGTTGGCAGGCGAGTTTTGTTTTCCAGGGAAAAGCGCAGTTGTTTGTGTTTGGTGGCCTGTGGCTGGGAGTGACCGGCTGGCTCCTTAGAATCCACGATACGCAGGATGGTTCCCAGACCCAAGGTGGCACCAGTGCCAAGTTGGGCTGGTTTGATAGTACCAAGTGGTTCCTGCAATCTGCCATCCAGAAGCGGGGCAGCTTAGTTTTGTTTGCCAGGCAAACGGGCCGAGGTTTTTCTCTGGGGGCCTATGGCTTGGAGTGACCGGCTAGGTCCTGAAAAGCTACGATTAGGCAGGATGGTGACCAGATCCATGGTGGCACCAGTGCCAAGTTGGGCTGGTTTGATAGTACCAAGTGGCTCCTGCAATCTGCCATCAAAAAGTTGGCAGGCGAGTTTTGTTTTCCAGGGAAAAGCGCTGTGGTTTGTGTTTGGGGGCCTGTGGCTGGGAGTGGCCGGCTGGCTCCTTAGAATCCGCCATACGCAGGATGGTTCCCAGACCAGAGGTGGCACCAGTGCCAAGTCGGGCTGGTTTGATGGTGCAAAGTGGCTCCTGCAATCTGCCATCCAGAAGCGGGATAACTTACTTTTGTTTGCCAGGGAAACGGGCCAAGGTTTTTGTCTGGGGGCCTATGGCTGGGAGTGACCCTCTGGCTCCTGAAAAGCTACGATAGGCAGGATGGTGACCAGACCCATGGTGGCACCAGTGTCAAGTTGGGCTGGTTTGATAGTACCAAGTGGCTCCGGCAATCTGCCATCAAAATTTGGCAGGCGAGGTTTGTTTTCCACGGAAAAGCGCCGTTGTTTTTGTTTGGGGGCCTGTGGGTGGGAGTGGCCAGATGGCTAATTAGAATCCACGATACGCAGCATGGTTCCCAGACCTGAGGTGGCACCAGTGCCAAGTCGGGCTGGTTTGATACTATCAAGTGCATCCTGCAATCTGCCATCCAGAAGCGGGGTAGCTTACTTTTGTTTGCCAGGGAAACGGGCCGAGGTTTGTGTCTGGGGGCCTATGGCTGGGAGTGACCGGCTGGCTCCTGAAAAGCTACGATAGGCAGGATGGTGACCAGACCCATGGTGGCACCAGTGCCAAGTTGGGCTGGTTTGATAGTACCAAGTGGCTCCTGCAATCTGCCATCAAAAAATTGGCAGGCGAGTTTTGTTTTCCAGGGAAAAGCGCCGTTGTTTTTGTTTGGGGGCCTGTGGGTGGGAGTGGCCGGCTGGCTCCTTAGAATCCACGATACACAGGATGGTTCCCAGACCAGAGGTGGCACCAGTGCCAAGTCGGGCTGGTTTGATTTTGCAAAGTGGCTCCTGCAATCTGCCATCCAGAAGCGGGGCAGCTTACTTTTGTTTGCCAGGGAAACGGGCTGAGGTTTGTGTCTGGGGGCCTATGGCTGGGAGTGACCGGCTGGCTCCTGAAAAGCTACGATAGGCAGGATGGTGACCAGACCCATGGTGGCACCAGTGCCAAGTTGGGCGGGTTTGATAGTACCAAGTGGCTCCTGCAATCTGCCATCAAAAAGTTGGCAGGCGAGTTTGTTATCCAGGGAAAAGTGCCGTTGTTTGTGTTTGGGGGCCTGTGGCTGGGAGTGGCCGGCTAGCTCCTTAGAATCCACGATACGCAGGATGGTTCCCAGACCAGAGGTGGCACCAGTGCCAAGTCGGGCTGGTTTGATGGTGAAAAGTGGCTCCTGCAATCTGCCATCCAGAAGCGGGATAACTTACTTTTGTTTGCCAGGGAAACGGGCCGAGGTTTTTGTCTGGGGGCCTATGGCTGGGAGTGACCGGCTGGCTCCTGAAAAGCTACGATAGGCAGGATGGTGACCAGACCCATGGTGGCACCAGTGCCAAGTTGGGCTGGTTTGATAGTACCAAGTGGCTCCTGCAATCTGCCATCAAAATGTTGGCAGGCGAGTTTTGTTTTCCAGGGAAAAGTGCCGTTGTTTGTGTTTGGGGGGCTGTGGGTGGGAGTGACCGGCTGGCTCCTTAGAATCCACGATACGCAGGATGGTTCCCAGACCAGAGGTCGCACCAGTGCCAAGTCGGGCCAGTTTGATGGTGCAAAGTGGCTCCTGCAATCTGCCATCCAGAAGCGGGGCAGCTTACTTTTGTTTGCCAGGGAAACGGGCCGAGTTTTGTGTCTGGGGGCCTATGGCTGCGAGTGACCGGCTGGCGCCTGAACAGCTACGATAGGCAGGATGGTGACCAGACCCATGGTGGCACCAGTGCCAAGTTGGGCTGATTTGATAGTACCAAGTGGCTCCTGCAATCTGCCATCAAAATTTGGCAGGCGAGTTTTGTTTTCCAGGGAAAAGCGCCGTTGTTTGTGTCTGGGCGCCTGTGGCTGGGAGTGGCCGGCTGGCTCCTTACAATGAACGATACGCAGGATGGTTCCCAGACCTGAGGTGGCACCAGTGCCAAGTCGGGCTAGTTTGATGGTGCAAAGTGGCTCCTGCAATCTGCCATCCAGAAGCGGGATAACTTACTTTTGTTTGCCAGGGAAACGGGCCGAGCTTTTTGTCTGGGGGCCTATGGCTGGGAGTGACCGGCTGGCTCCTGAAAAGCTACCATAGGCAGGATGGTGACCAGACCCATGGTGGCACCAGTGCCAAGTTGGGCTGGTTTGATAGTACCAAGTGGCTCCTGCAATCTGCCATCAAAATGTTGGCAGGCGAGTTTTGTTTTCCAGGGAAAAGTGCCGTTGTTTGTGTTTGGGGGCCTGTGGGTGGGAGTGACCGGCTGGCTCCTTAGAATCCACGATACGCAGGATGGTTCCCAGACCAGAGGTCGCACCAGTGCGAAGTCGGGCCAGTTTGATGGTGCAAAGTGGCTCCTGCAATCTGCCATCCAGAAGCGGGGTAGCTTACTTTTGTTTGCCAGGGAAACGGGCCGAGTTTTGTGTCTGGGGGCCTATGGCTGGGAGTGACCGGCTGGCTCCTGAAAAGCTACGATAGGCAGGATGGTGACCAGACCCATGGTGGCACCAGTGCCAAGTTGGGCTGATTTGATAGTACCAAGTGGCTCCTGCAATCTGCCATCAAAAAGTTGGCAGGCGAGTTTTGTTTTCCAGGGAAAAGCGCCGTTGTTTGTGTCTGGGGGCCTGTGGCTGGGAGTGGCCGGCTGGCTCCTTACAATGAACGATACGCAGGATGGTTCCCAGACCTGAGGTGGCACCAGTGCCAAGTCGGGGTAGTTTGATGGTGCAAAGTGGCTCCTGCAATCTGCCATCCAGAAGCGGGGTAGCTTACTTTTGTTTGCCAGGGAAACGGGCCGAGGTTTTTCTCTGGGGGCCTATGGCAGGGAGGGACCGGCTGGCTCCTGAAAAGCTACGATAGGCAGGATGGTGACCAGACCCATGGTGGCACCAGTGCCAAGTTGGGCTGATTTGATAGTACCAAGTGGCTCCTGCAATCTGCCATCAAAATGTTGGCAGGCGAGTTTTGTTTTCCAGGGAAAAGCGCCGTTGTTTGTGTTTGGTGGCCTGTGGCTGGGAGTGACCGGCTGGCTCCTTAGAATCCACGATACGCAGGATGGTTCCCAGACCCAAGGTGGCACCAGTGCCAAGTTGGGCTGGTTTGATAGTACCAAGTGGTTCCTGCAATCTGCCATCCAGAAGCGGGGCAGCTTACTTTTGTTTGCCAGGGAAACGGGCCGAGGTTTTTCTCTGGGGGCCTATGGCTTGGAGTGACCGGCTAGGTCCTGAAAAGCTACGATAGGCAGGATGGTGACCAGATCCATGGTGGCACCAGTGCCAAGTTGGGCTGGTTTGATAGTACCAAGTGGCTCCTGCAATCTGCCATCAAAAAGTTGGCAGGCGAGTTTTGTTTTCCAGGGAAAAGCGCCGTGGTTTGTGTTTGGGGGCCTGTGGCTGGGAGTGGCCGGCTGGCTCCTTAGAATCCACGATACGCAGCATGGTTCCCAGACCAGAGGTGGCACCAGTGCCAAGTCGGGCTGGTTTGATGGTGAAAAGTGGCTCCTGCAATCTGCCATCCAGAAGCGGGATAACTTACTTTTGTTTGCCAGGGAAACGGGCCAAGGTTTTTGTCTGGGGGCCTATGGCTGGGAGTGACCGGCTGGCTCCTGAAAAGCTACGATAGGCAGGATGGTGACCAGACCCATGGTGGCACCAGTGTCAAGTTGGGCTGGTTTGATAGTACCAAGTGGCTCCGGCAATCTGCCATCAAAATTTGGCAGGCGAGGTTTGTTTTCCAGGGAAAAGCGCCGTTGTTTTTGTTTGGGGGCCTGTGGGTGGGAGTGGCCAGATGGCTAATTAGAATCCACGATACGCAGCATGGTTCCCAGACCTGAGGTGGCACCAGTGCCAAGTCGGGCTGGTTTGATACTATCAAGTGCGTCCTGCAATCTGCCATCCAGAAGCGGGGTAGCTTACTTTTGTTTGCCAGGGAAACGGGCCGAGGTTTGTGTCTGGGGGCCTATGGCTGGGAGTGACCGGCTGGCTCCTGAAAAGCTACGATAGGCAGGATGGTGACCAGACCCATGGTGGCACCAGTGCCAAGTTGGGCTGGTTTGATAGTACCAAGTGGCTCCTGCAATCTGCCATAAAAAAATTGGCAGGCGAGTTTTGTTTTCCAGGGAAAAGCGCTGTTGTTTTTGTTTGGGGGCCTGTGGGTGGGAGTGGCCGGCTGGCTCCTTAGAATCCACGATACGCAGGATGGTTCCCAGACCAGAGGTGGCACCAGTGCCAAGTCGGGCTAGTTTGATGCTGCAAAGTGGCTCCTGCAATCTGCCATCCAGAAGCGGGGCAGCTTACTTTTGTTTGCCAGGGAAACGGGCCGAGTATTGTTTCTGGGGGCCTATGGCTGCGAGTGACCGGCTGGCTCCTGAAAAGCTACGATAGGCAGGATGGTGACCAGACCCATGGTGGCACCAGTGCCAAGTTGGGCTGATTTGATAGTACCAAGTGGCTCCTGCAATCTGCCATCAAAAAGTTGGCAGGCGAGTTTTGTTTTCCAGGGAAAAGCGCTGTGGTTTGTGTTTGGGGGCCTGTGGCTGGGAGTGGACGGATGGCTCCTTAGAATCCACGATACGCAGGATGGTTCCCAGACCAGAGGTGGCACCAGTGCCAAGTCGGGCTGGTTTGATTTTGCAAAGTGGCTCCTGCAATCTGCCATCCAGAAGCGGGGCAGCTTACTTTTGTTTGCCAGGGAAACGGGCTGAGGTTTGTGTCTGGGGGCCTATGGCTGGGAGTGACCGCCTGGCTCCTGAAAAGCTACGATAGGCAGGATGGTGACCAGACCCATGGTGGCACCAGTGCCAAGTTGGGCGGGTTTGATAGTACCAAGTGGCTCCTGCAATCTGCCATCAAAAAGTTGGCAGGCGAGTTTGTTATCCAGGGAAAAGTGCCGTTGTTTGTGTTTGGGGGCCTGTGGCTGGGAGTGGCCGGCTAGCTCCTTAGAATCCACGATACGCAGGATGGTTCCCAGACCAGAGGTGGCACCAGTGCCAAGTCGGGCTGGTTTGATGGTGAAAAGTGGCTCCTGCAATCTGCCATCCAGAAGCGGGATAACTTACTTTTCTTTGCCAGGGAAACGGGCCGAGGTTTTTGTCTGGGGGCCTATGGCTGGGAGTGACCGGCTGGCTCCTGAAAAGCTACGATAGGCAGGATGGTGACCAGACCCATGGTGGCACCAGTGCCAAGTTGGGCTGGTTTGATAGTACCAAGTGGCTCCTGCAATCTGCCATCAAAATGTTGGCAGGCGAGTTTTGTTTTCCAGGGAAAAGTGCCGTTGTTTGTGTTTGGGGGGCTGTGGGTGGGAGTGACCGGCTGGCTCCTTAGAATCCACGATACGCAGGATGGTTCCCAGACCAGAGGTCGCACCAGTGCCAAGTCGGGCCAGTTTGATGGTGCAAAGTGGCTCCTGCAATCTGCCATCCAGAAGCGGGGCAGCTTACTTTTGTTTGCCAGGGAAACGGGCCGAGTTTTGTGTCTGGGGGCCTATGGCTGCGAGTGACCGGCTGGCTCCTGAAAAGCTACGATAGGCAGGATGGTGACCAGACCCATGGTGGCACCAGTGCCAAGTTGGGCTGATTTGATAGTACCAAGTGGCTCCTGCAATCTGCCATCAAAATTTGGCAGGCGAGTTTTGTTTTCCAGGGAAAAGCGCCGTTGTTTGTGTCTGGGCGCCTGTGGCTGGGAGTGGCCGGCTGGCTCCTTACAATGAACGATACGCAGGATGGTTCCCAGACCTGAGGTGGCACCAGTGCCAAGTCGGGCTAGTTTGATGGTGCAAAGTGGCTCCTGCAATCTGCCATCCAGAAGCGGGATAACTTACTTTTGTTTGCCAGGGAAACGGGCCGAGCTTTTTGTCTGGGGACCTATGGCTGGGAGTGACCGGCTGGCTCCTGAAAAGCTACAATAGGCAGGATGGTGACCAGACCCATGGTGGCACCAGTGCCAAGTTGGGCTGATTTGATAGTACCAAGTGGCTCCTGCAATCTGCCATCAAAAAGTTGGCAGGCGAGTTTTGTTTTCGAGGGAAAAGCGCCGTTGTTTGTGTCTGGGGGCCTGTGGCTGGGAGTGGCCAGCTGGCTCCTTACAATGAACGATACGCAGGATGGTTCCCAGACCTGAGGTGGCACCAGTGCCAAGTCGGGGTAGTTTGATGGTGCAAAGTGGCTCCTGCAATCTGCCATCCAGAAGCGGGGTAGCTTACTTTTGTTTGCCAGGGAAACGGGCCGAGGTTTTTCTCTGGGGGCCTATGGCAGGGAGGGACCGGCTGGCTCCTGAAAAGCTACGATAGGCAGGATGGTGACCAGACCCATGGTGGCACCAGTGCCAAGTTG
This sequence comes from Melospiza melodia melodia, assembly GCF_035770615.1. Taxonomy (NCBI): domain Eukaryota; kingdom Metazoa; phylum Chordata; class Aves; order Passeriformes; family Passerellidae; genus Melospiza; species Melospiza melodia. The sequence continues at coordinate 39,461,060 of NC_086199.1, read as the reverse complement.
GGCTGATTTGATAGTACCAAGTGGCTCCTGCAATCTGCCATCAAAATGTTGGCAGGCGAGTTTTGTTTTCCAGGGAAAAGCGCCGTTGTTTGTGTTTGGTGGCCTGTGGCTGGGAGTGACCGGCTGGCTCCTTAGAATCCACGATACGCAGGATGGTTCCCAGACCCAAGGTGGCACCAGTGCCAAGTTGGGCTGGTTTGATAGTACCAAGTGGTTCCTGCAATCTGCCATCCAGAAGCGGGGCAGCTTACTTTTGTTTGCCAGGGAAACGGGCCGAGGTTTTTCTCTGGGGGCCTATGGCTTGGAGTGACCGGCTAGGTCCTGAAAAGCTACGATAGGCAGGATGGTGACCAGATCCATGGTGGCACCAGTGCCAAGTTGGGCTGGTTTGATAGTACCAAGTGGCTCCTGCAATCTGCCATCAAAAAGTTGGCAGGCGAGTTTTGTTTTCCAGGGAAAAGCGCTGTGGTTTGTGTTTGGGGGCCTGTGGCTGGGAGTGGCCGGCTGGCTCCTTAGAATCCACGATACGCAGCATGGTTCCCAGACCAGAGGTGGCACCAGTGCCAAGTCGGGCTGGTTTGATGGTGAAAAGTGGCTCCTGCAATCTGCCATCCAGAAGCGGGATAACTTACTTTTGTTTGCCAGGGAAACGGGCCAAGGTTTTTGTCTGGGGGCCTATGGCTGGGAGTGACCGGCTGGCTCCTGAAAAGCTACGATAGGCAGGATGGTGACCAGACCCATGGTGGCACCAGTGTCAAGTTGGGCTGGTTTGATAGTACCAAGTGGCTCCGGCAATCTGCCATCAAAATTTGGCAGGCGAGGTTTGTTTTCCAGGGAAAAGCGCCGTTGTTTTTGTTTGGGGGCCTGTGGGTGGGAGTGGCCAGATGGCTAATTAGAATCCACGATACGCAGCATGGTTCCCAGACCTGAGGTGGCACCAGTGCCAAGTCGGGCTGGTTTGATACTATCAAGTGCGTCCTGCAATCTGCCATCCAGAAGCGGGGTAGCTTACTTTTGTTTGCCAGGGAAACGGGCCGAGGTTTGTGTCTGGGGGCCTATGGCTGGGAGTGACCGGCTGGCTCCTGAAAAGCTACGATAGGCAGGATGGTGACCAGACCCATGGTGGCACCAGTGCCAAGTTGGGCTGGTTTGATAGTACCAAGTGGCTCCTGCAATCTGCCATAAAAAAATTGGCAGGCGAGTTTTGTTTTCCAGGGAAAAGCGCTGTTGTTTTTGTTTGGGGGCCTGTGGGTGGGAGTGGCCGGCTGGCTCCTTAGAATCCACGATACGCAGGATGGTTCCCAGACCTGAGGTGGCACCAGTGCCAAGTCGGGCTAGTTTGATGCTGCAAAGTGGCTCCTGCAATCTGCCATCCAGAAGCGGGGCAGCTTACTTTTGTTTGCCAGGGAAACGGGCCGAGTATTGTTTCTGGGGGCCTATGGCTGCGAGTGACCGGCTGGCTCCTGAAAAGCTACGATAGGCAGGATGGTGACCAGACCCATGGTGGCACCAGTGCCAAGTTGGGCTGATTTGATAGTACCAAGTGGCTCCTGCAATCTGCCATCAAAAAGTTGGCAGGCGAGTTTTGTTTTCCAGGGAAAAGCGCTGTGGTTTGTGTTTGGGGGCCTGTGGCTGGGAGTGGACGGATGGCTCCTTAGAATCCACGATACGCAGGATGGTTCCCAGACCAGAGGTGGCACCAGTGCCAAGTCGGGCTGGTTTGATTTTGCAAAGTGGCTCCTGCAATCTGCCATCCAGAAGCGGGGCAGCTTACTTTTGTTTGCCAGGGAAACGGGCTGAGGTTTGTGTCTGGGGGCCTATGGCTGGGAGTGACCGCCTGGCTCCTGAAAAGCTACGATAGGCAGGATGGTGACCAGACCCATGGTGGCACCAGTGCCAAGTTGGGCGGGTTTGATAGTACCAAGTGGCTCCTGCAATCTGCCATCAAAAAGTTGGCAGGCGAGTTTGTTATCCAGGGAAAAGTGCCGTTGTTTGTGTTTGGGGGCCTGTGGCTGGGAGTGGCCGGCTAGCTCCTTAGAATCCACGATACGCAGGATGGTTCCCAGACCAGAGGTGGCACCAGTGCCAAGTCGGGCTGGTTTGATGGTGAAAAGTGGCTCCTGCAATCTGCCATCCAGAAGCGGGATAACTTACTTTTCTTTGCCAGGGAAACGGGCCGAGGTTTTTGTCTGGGGGCCTATGGCTGGGAGTGACCGGCTGGCTCCTGAAAAGCTACGATAGGCAGGATGGTGACCAGACCCATGGTGGCACCAGTGCCAAGTTGGGCTGGTTTGATAGTACCAAGTGGCTCCTGCAATCTGCCATCAAAATGTTGGCAGGCGAGTTTTGTTTTCCAGGGAAAAGTGCCGTTGTTTGTGTTTGGGGGGCTGTGGGTGGGAGTGACCGGCTGGCTCCTTAGAATCCACGATACGCAGGATGGTTCCCAGACCAGAGGTCGCACCAGTGCCAAGTCGGGCCAGTTTGATGGTGCAAAGTGGCTCCTGCAATCTGCCATCCAGAAGCGGGGCAGCTTACTTTTGTTTGCCAGGGAAACGGGCCGAGTTTTGTGTCTGGGGGCCTATGGCTGCGAGTGACCGGCTGGCTCCTGAAAAGCTACGATAGGCAGGATGGTGACCAGACCCATGGTGGCACCAGTGCCAAGTTGGGCTGATTTGATAGTACCAAGTGGCTCCTGCAATCTGCCATCAAAATTTGGCAGGCGAGTTTTGTTTTCCAGGGAAAAGCGCCGTTGTTTGTGTCTGGGCGCCTGTGGCTGGGAGTGGCCGGCTGGCTCCTTACAATGAACGATACGCAGGATGGTTCCCAGACCTGAGGTGGCACCAGTGCCAAGTCGGGCTAGTTTGATGGTGCAAAGTGGCTCCTGCAATCTGCCATCCAGAAGCGGGATAACTTACTTTTGTTTGCCAGGGAAACGGGCCGAGCTTTTTGTCTGGGGACCTATGGCTGGGAGTGACCGGCTGGCTCCTGAAAAGCTACAATAGGCAGGATGGTGACCAGACCCATGGTGGCACCAGTGCCAAGTTGGGCTGATTTGATAGTACCAAGTGGCTCCTGCAATCTGCCATCAAAAAGTTGGCAGGCGAGTTTTGTTTTCGAGGGAAAAGCGCCGTTGTTTGTGTCTGGGGGCCTGTGGCTGGGAGTGGCCGGCTGGCTCCTTACAATGAACGATACGCAGGATGGTTCCCAGACCTGAGGTGGCACCAGTGCCAAGTCGGGGTAGTTTGATGGTGCAAAGTGGCTCCTGCAATCTGCCATCCAGAAGCGGGGTAGCTTACTTTTGTTTGCCAGGGAAACGGGCCGAGGTTTTTCTCTGGGGGCCTATGGCAGGGAGGGACCGGCTGGCTCCTGAAAAGCTACGATAGGCAGGATGGTGACCAGACCCATGGTGGCACCAGTGCCAAGTTGGGCTGATTTGATAGTACCAAGTGGCTCCTGCAATCTGCCATCAAAATGTTGGCAGGCGAGTTTTGTTTTCCAGGGAAAAGCGCCGTTGTTTGTGTTTGGTGGCCTGTGGCTGGGAGTGACCGGCTGGCTCCTTAGAATCCACGATACGCAGGATGGTTCCCAGACCCAAGGTGGCACCAGTGCCAAGTTGGGCTGGTTTGATAGTACCAAGTGGTTCCTGCAATCTGCCATCCAGAAGCGGGGCAGCTTACTTTTGTTTGCCAGGGAAACGGGCCGAGGTTTTTCTCTGGGGGCCTATGGCTTGGAGTGACCGGCTAGGTCCTGAAAAGCTACGATAGGCAGGATGGTGACCAGATCCATGGTGGCACCAGTGCCAAGTTGGGCTGGTTTGATAGTACCAAGTGGCTCCTGCAATCTGCCATCAAAAAGTTGGCAGGCGAGTTTTGTTTTCCAGGGAAAAGCGCTGTGGTTTGTGTTTGGGGGCCTGTGGCTGGGAGTGGCCGGCTGGCTCCTTAGAATCCACGATACGCAGCATGGTTCCCAGACCAGAGGTGGCACCAGTGCCAAGTCGGGCTGGTTTGATGGTGAAAAGTGGCTCCTGCAATCTGCCATCCAGAAGCGGGATAACTTACTTTTGTTTGCCAGGGAAACGGGCCAAGGTTTTTGTCTGGGGGCCTATGGCTGGGAGTGACCGGCTGGCTCCTGAAAAGCTACGATAGGCAGGATGGTGACCAGACCCATGGTGGCACCAGTGTCAAGTTGGGCTGGTTTGATAGTACCAAGTGGCTCCGGCAATCTGCCATCAAAATTTGGCAGGCGAGGTTTGTTTTCCAGGGAAAAGCGCCGTTGTTTTTGTTTGGGGGCCTGTGGCTGGGAGTGGCCAGATGGCTAATTAGAATCCACGATACGCAGCATGGTTCCCAGACCTGAGGTGGCACCAGTGCCAAGTCGGGCTGGTTTGATACTATCAAGTGCGTCCTGCAATCTGCCATCCAGAAGCGGGGTAGCTTACTTTTGTTTGCCAGGGAAACGGGCCGAGGTTTGTGTCTGGGGGCCTATGGCTGGGAGTGACCGGCTGGCTCCTGAAAAGCTACGATAGGCAGGATGGTGACCAGACCCATGGTGGCACCAGTGCCAAGTTGGGCTGGTTTGATAGTACCAAGTGGCTCCTGCAATCTGCCATAAAAAAATTGGCAGGCGAGTTTTGTTTTCCAGGGAAAAGCGCTGTTGTTTTTGTTTGGGGGCCTGTGGGTGGGAGTGGCCGGCTGGCTCCTTAGAATCCACGATACGCAGGATGGTTCCCAGACCAGAGGTGGCACCAGTGCCAAGTCGGGCTAGTTTGATGCTGCAAAGTGGCTCCTGCAATCTGCCATCCAGAAGCGGGGCAGCTTACTTTTGTTTGCCAGGGAAACGGGCCGAGTATTGTTTCTGGGGGCCTATGGCTGGGAGTGACCGCCTGGCTCCTGAAAAGCTACGATAGGCAGGATGGTGACCAGACCCATGGTGGCACCAGTGCCAAGTTGGGCTGATTTGATAGTACCAAGTGGCTCCTGCAATCTGCCATCAAAAAGTTGGCAGGCGAGTTTTGTTTTCCAGGGAAAAGCGCTGTGGTTTGTGTTTGGGGGCCTGTGGCTGGGAGTGGACGGATGGCTCCTTAGAACCACGATACGCAGGATGGTTCCCAGACCAGAGGTGGCACCAGTGCCAAGTCGGGCTGGTTTGATAGTACCAAGTGGTTCCTGCAATCTGCCATCCAGAAGCGGGGCAGCTTACTTTTGTATGCCAGGGAAACGGGCCGAGCTTTGTGTCTGGGGGCCTATGGCTGGGAGTGACCGGCTGGCTCCTGAAAAGCTACGATAGGCAGGATGGTGACCAGACCCATGGTGGCACCAGTGCCAAGTTGGGCTGGTTTGATAGTACCAAGTGGCTCCTGCAATCTGCCATCAAAATGTTGGCAGGCGAGTTTGTTATCCAGGGAAAAGTGCCGTTGTTTGTGTTTGGGGGCCTGTGGGTGGGAGTGACCGGCTGGCTCCTTAGAATCCACGATACGCAGGATGGTTCCCAGACCCAAGGTGGCACCAGTGCCAAGTTGGGCTGGTTTGATAGTACCAAGTGGTTCCTGCAATCTGCCATCCAGAAGCGGGGCAGCTTACTTTTGTTTGCCAGGGAAACGGGCCGAGGTTTTTCTCTGGGGGCCTATGGCTTGGAGTGACCGGCTAGGTCCTGAAAAGCTACGATAGGCAGGATGGTGACCAGATCCATGGTGGCACCAGTGCCAAGTTGGGCTGGTTTGATAGTACCAAGTGGCTCCTGCAATCTGCCATCAAAAAGTTGGCAGGCGAGTTTTGTTTTCCAGGGAAAAGCGCTGTGGTTTGTGTTTGGGGGCCTGTGGCTGGGAGTGGCCGGCTGGCTCCTTAGAATCCACGATACGCAGCATGGTTCCCAGACCAGAGGTGGCACCAGTGCCAAGTCGGGCTGGTTTGATGGTGCAAAGTGGCTCCTGCAATCTGCCATCCAGAAGCGGGATAACTTACTTTTGTTTGCCAGGGAAACGGGCCAAGGTTTTTGTCTGGGGGCCTATGGCTGGGAGTGACCGGCTGGCTCCTGAAAAGCTACGATAGGCAGGATGGTGACCAGACCCATGGTGGCACCAGTGTCAAGTTGGGCTGGTTTGATAGTACCAAGTGGCTCCGGCAATCTGCCATCAAAATTTGGCAGGCGAGGTTTGTTTTCCAGGGAAAAGCGCCGTTGTTTTTGTTTGGGGGCCTGTGGGTGGGAGTGGCCAGATGGCTAATTAGAATCCACGATACGCAGCATGGTTCCCAGACCTGAGGTGGCACCAGTGCCAAGTCGGGCTGGTTTGATACTATCAAGTGCGTCCTGCAATCTGCCATCCAGAAGCGGGGTAGCTTACTTTTGTTTGCCAGGGAAACGGGCCGAGGTTTGTGTCTGGGGGCCTATGGCTGGGAGTGACCGGCTGGCTCCTGAAAAGCTACGATAGGCAGGATGGTGACCAGACCCATGGTGGCACCAGTGCCAAGTTGGGCTGGTTTGATAGTACCAAGTGGCTCCTGCAATCTGCCATAAAAAAATTGGCAGGCGAGTTTTGTTTTCCAGGGAAAAGCGCTGTTGTTTTTGTTTGGGGGCCTGTGGGTGGGAGTGGCCGGCTGGCTCCTTAGAATCCACGATACGCAGGATGGTTCCCAGACCAGAGGTGGCACCAGTGCCAAGTCGGCTAGTTTGATGCTGCAAAGTGGCTCCTGCAATCTGCCATCCAGAAGCGGGGCAGCTTACTTTTGTTTGCCAGGGAAACGGGCCGAGTATTGTTTCTGGGGGCCTATGGCTGGGAGTGACCGCCTGGCTCCTGAAAAGCTACGATAGGCAGGATGGTGACCAGACCCATGGTGGCACCAGTGCCAAGTTGGGCTGATTTGATAGTACCAAGTGGCTCCTGCAATCTGCCATCAAAAAGTTGGCAGGCGAGTTTTGTTTTCCAGGGAAAAGCGCTGTGGTTTGTGTTTGGGGGCCTGTGGCTGGGAGTGGACGGATGGCTCCTTAGAACCACGATACGCAGGATGGTTCCCAGACCAGAGGTGGCACCAGTGCCAAGTCGGGCTGGTTTGATAGTACCAAGTGGTTCCTGCAATCTGCCATCCAGAAGCGGGGTAGCTTACTTTTGTATGCCAGGGAAACGGGCCGAGCTTTGTGTCTGGGGGCCTATGGCTGGGAGTGACCGGCTGGCTCCTGAAAAGCTACGATAGGCAGGATGGTGACCAGACCCATGGTGGCACCAGTGCCAAGTTGGGCTGGTTTGATAGTACCAAGTGGCTCCTGCAATCTGCCATCAAAATGTTGGCAGGCGAGTTTGTTATCCAGGGAAAAGCGCCGTTGTTTGTGTTCGGGGGCCTCTGGCTGGGAGTGGCCGGCTGGCTCCTTAGAATCCATGATACGCAGGATGGTTCCCAGACCAGAGGTGGCACCAGTGCGAAGTCGTGCTGGTTTGATGGTGAAAAGTGGCTCCTGCAATCTGCCATCCAGAAGCGGGATAACTTACTTTTCTTTGCCAGGGAAACGGGCCGAGGTTTTTGTCTGGGGGCCTATGGCTGGGAGTGACCGGCTGGCTCCTGAAAAGCTACGATAGGCAGGATGGTGACCAGACCCATGGTGGCACCAGTGCCAAGTTGGGCTGGTTTGATAGTACCAAGTGGCTCCTGCAATCTGCCATCAAAAAGTTGGCAGGCGAGTTTTGTTTTCCAGGGAAAAGTGCCGTTGTTTGTGTTTGGGGGCCTGTGGGTGGGAGTGACCGGCTGGCTCCTTAGAATCCACGATACGCAGGATGGTTCCCAGACCAGAGGTGGCACAAGTGCCAAGTCGGGCTAGTTTGATGGTGCAAAGTGGCTCCTGCAATCTGCCATCCAGAAGCGGGGTAGCTTACTTTTGTTTGCCAGGGAAACGGGCCGAAATATTTGTCTAGGGGCCTCTGGCTGGGGGTGGCTGGCTGGCTCCTGAAAAGCTACGATAGGCAGGATGGTGACCAGATCCATGGTGGCACCAGTGCCAAGTTGGGCTGGTTTGATAGTACCAAGTGGCTCCTGCAATCTGCCATCAAAAAGTTGTCAGGCGAGTTTTGTTTTCCAGGGAAAAGCGCCGTTGTTTGTATTTGGGGACCTGTGGCTGGGAGTGGCCGGCTGGCTCCTTTGAACCCACGATACGCAGGATGGTTCCCAGACCCAAGGTGGCACCAGTGCCAAGTCGGGCTGGTTTGATACTACCAAGTGCGTCCTGCAATCTGCCATCCAGAAGCGGGGCAGCTTAATTTTGTTTGCCAGGGAAACGGGCCGTGGGTTTTGTTTGGGGGCCTATGGCTGAGAGTGGCCGGCTGGCTCCTGAAAATCCACGCTAGGCAGCATGGTTCCCAGATGCAAGGTGGCACCAGTGCCAAGTCGGGCTGGTTTGATGGTGCAAAGTGGCTCCTGCAATCTGCCATCCAGAAGCCGGGCAGCTGATTTTTGTTTGCCAGAGAAAAATTCCGTGGATTGTTTTTGGGGGCATATTGCTGGGAGTGGCCGGCTGGCTCCTTAAAATGCTCGATACGCATGATGGTTCCCAGGTCCAAGGTGTCACCACTACCAAGTCGGCCTGCGGTTTTAGTATCAAGTTCATCCTGCAATTTGCCATCCAGAAGAGGGGCAGTTGAGTTTTGTTTGCCAGAGAAACGGGCCGAGGTTTCTGTTTGGGGACATATGGCTGAGAGTGGCCGGCTGGCCCCTGAATATCCACGATACACAGCATGGTTCCCAGATCCAAGGTGGCACCAGTGCCAAGTTGGGCTGGTTTGATAGTACCAAGTGTCTCCTGCAATCTGCCATCCAGAAGCGGGGCAGCTTACTTTTGTTTGCCAGAGAAATAGGCCTAGGTTTTTGTCTGGGGGCCTCTGGCTAGGAGTGGCCGGCTGGCTCCTAAGAATCCACGATACGCAGGATGTTTCCCAGACCCAAGGTGGCACCAGTGCCAAGTCGGGCTGGTTTGATAGTACCAAGTGGCTCCTGCAAACTCCATCAAAATGTTGGCAGACGTGTTTTGTTTTCCAGGGAACAGCGCCGTTGATTTTGTTTGGGGGCCTGTGGCTGGGAGTGGCCGGCTGGCTCCTTAGAATCCACGATACGCAGGATGGTTCCCAGACCCAAGGTGGCACCAGTGCCAAGTCGGGCTGGTTTGATTACACCAAGTGGCTCCTGCAATCTGCCATCCAGAAGTGAGGCAGCTAAGTTTTGTTTGCCAGAAAAAAGGGCCGTGGTTTTTGTTGGGGGCCTGTGGCTGGGAGTGGCCGGCTGGCTCCTTAGAATCCACCATACGCAGGATGGTTCCCAGACCCAAGGTGGCACCAGTGCCAAGTCGGGCTGGTTTGATAGTCCCAAGTGGCTCCTGCAAACTGCCATCCAGAAGCGGGGCCGCTGAGTTTTGTTTGCCAGGGAAATGGGCCGTTGTTTGTGTTTGGGGGCCTGTGGCTGGGAGTGTTCGGCTGGTTCCTGAATATGTACGATACGCAGGATTGTTCCCAGACCCAAGGTGGCACCAGTGCCAAGTCGGGCTGGTTTGATGGTGCAAAGTGGCTCCTGCAATCTGCCATCCAGACGCGGGGCAGCGGATTTTTGTTTCCATGAGAAATGGTCCGTGGTTTGTTTTTGGGGGTATATGGCTGGGCGTGGCCGGCTGGCTCCTTAAAAAGCTCGATATGCAGGATGGTTCCCTGACACAAGGTGGCACCAGTGCCACGTCGGGCGGTTTTCGTAGTACAAAGTGCGTCCTAAAATTTGCCATCCAGAAGAGGGGCAGTTGAGTTTTGTTTGCCAGAGAAAAGGGCCGTGGTTTGTTTTTGGGGGCATATGGCTGAGAGTGGCTGGCTGGCCCCTGAAAATCCACGATACACAGGATGGTTCCCAGATCCAAGGTGGCACCTGTGCCAAGTCGGGCTGATTTGATAGTACTAAGTAGCTCCTGCAATCTGCCATCCAGAAGCGGGGCAGCTTACTTTTGTTTGCCAGGGAAACGGGCCGAGGTTTGTGTTTGGGGGCCTATGGCTGAGAGTGACCGGCTGGCTCCTGAAAAGCTACAATAGGCAGGATGATGACCAGACCCATGGTGGCACCAGTGCCAAGTTGGGCTGGTTTGATAGTACCAAGTGGTTCCTGCAATCTGCCATCCAGAAGCAGGGCAGCTGAGTTTTGTTTGCCAGAGAAAAGGGCCTTGGTTTGTGTTTGGGGGCATATGGCTGGGTGTGGCCAGCTGGCTCCTTAAAATGCACGATATGCAACATGGCTCCCAGACCCAAGGTGGCACCAGTGCCAAGTTGGGCTGGTTTGATAGTACCAAGTGGCTCCTGCAATCTTCCATGATCACGTGGAGAAATACTTTCTGGTTTCAGCCTCATGCTCTTTCTTCTCTCCCTCAACTTCTCTATCACCTCTCATCTGGTTCACATGCGCTGTCTTCAAGGTCCACAGGCTACTTTTCACAGAATCTTCTGGCCTGATGAAGTAAGAATGATGAATAGAACAGAGCTGGGATCTATTTTCCAGTTTGGATAAAATGCATTCTGCACACAAATCCAAGGAGAACGGGCTGCCCCAATGCCCAGAAAATCTTTCACTCCTGCTAGTGTTCTACGTCAACCGCAACTTAGTCTGAAAGAAAAGCTTTTTCTCTGAGAGCATCTGAGAGGTTTGCATGAAGCCCTGATATCTGACATATGCAATTTTGAATAGGAGAGGAAAAAGAAAATGGCAAGGAGTTTTTAATTTTAGTGGTTTCAATTTTAATTTCCGTGCACTTTTTCAAAACTTGTCAGCTCAAATGCCCATCAACATCTTTTAGTCATCTGTAAGTCAGTATTCATATAAAATGTGCTTCAAATCCAAAGAATTTCAAATTTGCACTCCAAGCTTCTATGCCTAGATTTATGATTTCCTACACATATTAGATGAAAGGAAGGCCTTTTTTACTGTGGGAGTGCTGGAACACTGGAACAGGTTGCCCAGAGAAGTTGTGGGTGTCCCATCCCTGAAAGTATTCAAGGTCACCTTGGACGGGGCTTGGAGCAGCAACAAAGGAGAAGCTTGATGGTAGAGAAACAAAGTTGGACTATAGAAGAAACTCGGATTGAAGTATAGGATCAAGTTTTCTCTCAGCTCTTGGGGTAAATTCAAAGTTGTACAAAATGACATTTATCTGTGCTATTCACTACTGTAACAGAAAGTTTCATGAAAACTGTACAGAAGATAGTAAATTTTAAAAGAGATAAGAATTACAGCATAAAATCCATGGGATAGGTTACAACATGAGACACTCTCTAAGAGAAAATCTCTTTGTTTCAGCACTTCATCGGGGTAAGATTTCATGAAGTGCCAAAGAAGGCGGCAAAATATCATTCGGGACATTATTTACTGGAATTCAGCCTGGCCATTAGTAGGAACTGCCTTTGAACATATCATGTAGATATACCACACACACTTTCCCTTCACTGAAAAATTACTGTTTACAACAAATAAGCAATTGACGATCAAAATTGATTGAAAGCATCTTAAACATGTCAAGTATTTCATTGTAGATGATCTGTGATCCAAATGCTTCTTCCACCTTCGAGAGGGACAGAAGAATTCTTCCATATCATGATGGTTTAAAATTGTATCAACCAATGTTTTCTGCTGAAAAGATATCATCTATTTTTTTCTATTTTTGGAAGAAAATATTCCTAGACATACAACAGGTGAGAACTAAGTAATTTTAAAGAAACAAATGAAATGAAAATATTCTGTAAATAGAATGAAATGAAAAGCTGTGTTTTAAATAGGAGCTAAATATTAAACAGAATTTTTGTACCAGGCATTTGAATTACTGCACCAGCTCTTTTGCCCATCAAGAGAGGCATTTAGCATTTCAGTCTTTTCCAAGGTGTTCATGATCTGCTATGCTGATCTCTGTGTGTGCCTAGGTGTGTGTGGAGGGGGGGGCATATGAAGGGGAGTGTGTATGTTTGCTTTACAATTGTTGTGGCAGATTCATGCCTCAGCTCCACATTTTGTTTTAAAAAGGTCACACCGAGTGGATATGAAGTTTACTATCAACAAGAGATCGATTCCCAAATCATCCATTTGACTCTCCCTTATAAATCATGTGCTTTGTTGCATATTTTATCAAATATACTTTCAAGCCAGATGGAGGAAGGAGGATGTGGAAATCCCTCCACCATCTTGCAACTTTTATGTAAGTAGGTTTTCAAGAAAATCATCATTTCTCTTTTAAATATGTCTGGAACAGGCATGATGGTAGTGTCAACCTGTTGGAGTTTTTGTTGCTGGAAGAAGTTGTACAAAAGGATTGGTTTTTACATTGACCAGTTACTGAATCAAGCGCAGGAATACATTGGAAATTTAGCTGGGGGTTCCTTTTCCCAGCAGACTACTTCTAGAACGAGCTTGTACACTGAAGCTGACTCTTTTGCTCTCTTTTTGTTTCTTTCCTATTTTCTTGGCTTCTTTGCCACTATCTAGACAATTTTGGAACTTTGTTCCCAACTAAAATGGTTTCAATAGTCTGATTGTGATCATACATTTTTACAAGGAATTTTTAAAATCTTTCCTCGAGTCCAGAAAGTCAAGGACTTAGATCTTTTTCTTCCCTTATCAATATTGCCATGAAATTGATAAATAAAGACCAACTCTTTATTTTTGTTTTTAACCCACGTAGATAATTCCCATCCATTAATCCATTTTGTGGACCAATAGCTGCCATTCTGATGGAAGCTGTCACTTCTTAACAATAGGCATTCTGTGACTATGTTGACTGCACTTTGGGTGAAGATCCTAACTGGTCTTAGATATACATAGGGAGAAATTTGCTCAGCCAGTGTCAGTCTTAAGCATGCGTATCAGAAGATCTTTCTAGAGCTGGGAATTTTCCCATGAAAGGGATTCAGTTAGGGAAGAGACACTTGTGCCAGAGTTTTACATTCTTCTTGAACACTGCTTAAGGAACTTAGATGCCATGTCCATTTGGATCTCTGTCTGCACAGAACTTTGTCATGCCAGCGCTTTGAAATGCATCTTGAAGAGAATTCACTAGCACAGAATGAAAGAGAGTGGAAGGGGTTGGTGGGGCTAACCAGGCCCAACCCCCCTGCCTAAACCAGGATACCTAGAGCCTCTTGCCCAGGATTCTATCTGGGTGTACTTTTAATGTCTTCAAAGATCCAGGCTCCACAATCTTTCTGGGCAGTCTGTGCCGTGGTTCAGTCACCCTGACAGTAAAGAAACATTTACTGATGTTCAAAGGCAATCTCCTGTATTTCAGTGTGTGCCCACTGCCTCTTGTCTTTTCCCTCAGCATCACTGAAAAGACACTGATTCCCTCCCCTTTGCACTATTGCTTCCATATGTATGTGTGATGCCATGTAGAGGTATGTCAAAAACCTCCCTGAAGCCCAGGCAGATAATATTCCCTTCATCTACCAGTCAAGTTGATTCATCAGAGGAGTTTAAAGTGATGTTCAGCATGAAATTCCCCTGAAAAATCATGCTAACTACATTATTTGGTCATCTGTCATGTGCCTGGCAAGGATTTCCAGGAAGAGCTGCTTCATCAACTTCCTGGGGATAAAAAAGAGGCTGGCTGGTTTGTACTATGGCGAGTCCTCTTAATTGCCTTTTTTGAAGATGGGTGTCATTTGCTAACATCCACTCTTTAGCCTCTGTTGTCGTCTACATCTTAGCAAAACGCTTTTCCACTATGTCTGGCTAGGAAAAACTGTGCCAGCACAGAAAACATCTCCCATCGTGTTCTAGAAGTTGCACGGATGTCTGCCAAGTGTTTGGCAGGAAGAAAAGAAAAGTTGTCCAAAACAGCTTCCAATCGAATGTTCCTGTGATTGGAAAAGTCAGGAGAGTGCAAAGGTACTGTTTTCTATCAGTTGGCAAGGTGCGCACACAATCCCAGTGTTGTACAGCTTGCTTCTTCACCTTCCCGAAGCTGCCGCTCTCGCCGGCTGCCGGAGCCCAAGAAGCGGCTTCTTCGCGCAAAGACGATTGTGCCGCTCACAGGGCTCTCCTTAGCGCGGCTTCTGCCGAAAGACGCCCGGCAGCGGCTCTTACCTCCGGAGAGCATCCTACCTTCGTCTTTAGCTCCTCTTCTCATCTACACCTCGGCAAAAAGCTTTTCCACTATGTCTGGCTAGGAAAAACTGTGCCAGCACAGAAAACATCTCCCATCGTGTTCTAGAAGTTGCACGGATGTCTGCCAAGTGTTTGGCAGGAAGAAAAGAAAAGTTGTCCAAAACAGCTTCCAATCGAATGTTCCTGTGATTGGAAAAGTCAGGAGAGTGCAAAGGTACTGTTTTCTATCAGTTGGCAAGGTGCGCACACAATCCCAGTGTTGTACAGCTTGCTTCTTCACCTTCCCGAAGCTGCCGCTCTCGCCGGCTGCCGGAGCCCAAGAAGCGGCTTCTTCGCGCAAAGACGATTGTGCCGCTCACAGTGCTCTCCTTAGCGCGGCTTCTGCCGAAAGACGCCCGGCAGCGGCTCTTACCTCCGGAGAGCATCCTACCTTCGTCTTTCGCGTCTTTTGTAGTCTACACCTCGGCAAAACGCTTTTCCACTATGTCTGGCTAGGAAAAACTGTGCCAGCACAGAAAACATCTCCCATCGTGTTCTAGAAGTTGCACGGATGTCTGCCAAGTGTTTGGCAGGAAGAAAAGAAAAGTTGTCCAAAACAGCTTCCAATCGAATGTTCCTGTGATTGGAAAAGTCAGGAGAGTGCAAAGGTACTGTTTTCTATCAGTTGGCAAGGTGCGCACACAATCCCAGTGTTGTACAGCTTGCTTCTTCACCTTCCCGAAGCTGCCGCTCTCGCCGGCTGCCGGAGCCCAAGAAGCGGCTTCTTCGCGCAAAGACGATTGTGCCGCTCACAGGGCTCTCCTTAGCGCGGCTTCTGCCGAAAGACGCCCGGCAGCGGCTCTTACCTCCGGAGAGCATCCTACCTTCGTCTTTCGCGTCTTTTGTAGTCTACATCTTAGCAAAACGCTTTTCCACTATGTCTGGCTAGGAAAAACTGTGCCAGCACAGAAAACATCTCCCATCGTGTTCTAGAAGTTGCACGGATGTCTGCCAAGTGTTTGGCAGGAAGAAAAGAAAAGTTGTCCAAAACAGCTTCCAATCGAATGTTCCTGTGATTGGAAAAGTCAGGAGAGTGCAAAGGTACTGTTTTCTATCAGTTGGCAAGGTGCGCACACAATCCCAGTGTTGTACAGCTTGCTTCTTCACCTTCCCGAAGCTGCCGCTCTCGCCGGCTGCCGGAGCCCAAGAAGCGGCTTCTTCGCGCAAAGACGATTGTGCCGCTCACAGTGCTCTCCTTAGCGCGGCTTCTGCCGAAAGACGCCCGGCAGCGGCTCTTACCTCCGGAGAGCATCCTACCTTCGTCTTTCGCGTCTTTTGTAGTCTACATCTTAGCAAAACGCTTTTCCACTATGTCTGGCTAGGAAAAACTGTGCCAGCACAGAAAACATCTCCCATCGGTACACTCCTATCTTCAATCCTATAAATTCTTCACCTCACCTCCACTAATACCACCCTAACCATATTCCAAAACAGCTTCCAATCGAATGTTCTGTATCCTGACATTAAAAGCCACAGGCTAATCTTATCTCCCCCCACCTATAATACCTCAATAACAACTCTATCCAGTGTTGTACATCCTTCTCCCTCCTCTTCCAACTCTGCCCTCTCAATCGACCGGCTGCCAACTCTCTAACATTCCTTCTTCGCGCTAAAGACATTGTGCCGCTCTACACAACTCACCAAACCCTCTACAAAATACTGCCGGCACACTCCCCCTCAGAGAGCATCCTTACTCCCCCATACATCCTCCCCCGCTATCCTTGTAGTCTACATCTTAGCAAAATCGCTTTCTCCACTATGTCTGCTAGAAAAACTGTCCAGCACAGAAAACATCTCCCATCGTGTTCTATAAAGTGCACGAATCGTTCTGCCAAGTAGTAATACCAGAATAAAACGAAAATTGTCCATAAACAGCTTCCAATCGAATGTTCCTTTAATTGGAAAAGTCAGGAGAGTGCAAAGGTACTGTTTTCTATCAGTTGGCAAGGTGCGCACACAATCCCAGTGTTGTACAGCTTGCTTCTTCACCTTCCCGAAGCTGCTGCTCTCGCCGGCTGCCGGAGCCCAAGAAGCGGCTTCTTCGCGCAAAGACGATTGTGCCGCTCACAGTGCTCTCCTTAGCGCGGCTTCTGCCGAAAGACGCCCGGCAGCGGCTCTTACCTCCGGAGAGCATCCTACCTTCGTCTTTCGCGTCTTTTGTAGTCTACATCTTAGCAAAACGCTTTTCCACTATGTCTGGCTAGGAAAAACTGTGCCAGCACAGAAAACATCTCCCATCGTGTTCTAGAAGTTGCACGGATGTCTGCCAAGTGTTTGGCAGGAAGAAAAGAAAAGTTGTCCAAAACAGCTTCCAATCGAATGTTCCTGTGATTGGAAAAGTCAGGAGAGTGCAAAGGTACTGTTTTCTATCAGTTGGCAAGGTGCGCACACAATCCCAGTGTTGTACAGCTTGCTTCTTCACCTTCCCGAAGCTGCCGCTCTCGCCGGCTGCCGGAGCCCAAGAAGCGGCTTCTTCGCGCAAAGACGATTGTGCCGCTCACAGTGCTCTCCTTAGCGCGGCTTCTGCCGAAAGACGCCCGGCAGCGGCTCTTACCTCCGGAGAGCATCCTACCTTCGTCTTTCGCGTCTTTTGTAGTCTACATCTTAGCAAAACGCTTTTCCACTATGTCTGGCTAGGAAAAACTGTGCCAGCACAGAAAACATCTCCCATCGTGTTCTAGAAGTTGCACGGATGTCTGCCAAGTGTTTGGCAGGAAGAAAAGAAAAGTTGTCCAAAACAGCTTCCAATCGAATGTTCCTGTGATTGGAAAAGTCAGGAGAGTGCAAAGGTACTGTTTTCTATCAGTTGGCAAGGTGCGCACACAATCCCAGTGTTGTACAGCTTGCTTCTTCACCTTCCCGAAGCTGCCGCTCTCGCCGGCTGCCGGAGCCCAAGAAGCGGCTTCTTCGCGCAAAGACGATTGTGCCGCTCACAGTGCTCTCCTTAGCGCGGCTTCTGCCGAAAGACGCCCGGCAGCGGCTCTTACCTCCGGAGAGCATCCTACCTTCGTCTTTCGCGTCTTTTGTAGTCTACATCTTAGCAAAACGCTTTTCCACTATGTCTGGCTAGGAAAAACTGTGCCAGCACAGAAAACATCTCCCATCGTGTTCTAGAAGTTGCACGGATGTCTGCCAAGTGTTTGGCAGGAAGAAAAGAAAAGTTGTCCAAAACAGCTTCCAATCGAATGTTCCTGTGATTGGAAAAGTCAGGAGAGTGCAAAGGTACTGTTTTCTATCAGTTGGCAAGGTGCGCACACAATCCCAGTGTTGTACAGCTTGCTTCTTCACCTTCCCGAAGCTGCTGCTCTCGCCGGCTGCCGGAGCCCAAGAAGCGGCTTCTTCGCGCAAAGACGATTGTGCCGCTCACAGTGCTCTCCTTAGCGCGGCTTCTGCCGAAAGACGCCCGGCAGCGGCTCTTACCTCCTGAGAGTGGCAGCTTCGGGAAGGTGAAGAAGCAAGCTGTACAACACTGGGATTGTGTGCGCACCTTGCCAACTGATAGAAAACAGTACCTTTGCACTCTCCTGACTTTTCCAATCACAGGAACATTCGATTGGAAGCTGTTTTGGACAACTTTTCTTTTCTTCCTGCCAAACACTTGGCAGACATCCGTGCAACTTCTAGAACACGATGGGAGATGTTTTCTGTGCTGGCACAGTTTTTCCTAGCCAGACATAGTGGAAAAGCGTTTTGCTAAGATGTAGACTACAAAAGACGCGAAAGACGAAGGTAGGATGCTCTCCGGAGGTAAGAGCCGCTGCCGGGCGTCTTTCGGCAGAAGCCGCGCTAAGGAGAGCACTGTGAGCGGCACAATCGTCTTTGCGCGAAGAAGCCGCTTCTTGGGCTCCGGCAGCCGGCGAGAGCGGCAGCTTCGGGAAGGTGAAGAAGCAAGCTGTACAACACTGGGATTGTGTGCGCACCTTGCCAACTGATAGAAAACAGTACCTTTGCACTCTCCTGACTTTTCCAATCACAGGAACATTCGATTGGAAGCTGTTTTGGACAACTTTTCTTTTCTTCCTGCCAAACACTTGGCAGACATCCGTGCAACTTCTAGAACACGATGGGAGATGTTTTCTGTGCTGGCACAGTTTTTCCTAGCCAGACATAGTGGAGAAGCGTTTTGCTAAGATGTAGACTACAAAAGACGCGAAAGACGAAGGTAGGATGCTCTCCGGAGGTAAGAGCCGCTGCCGGGCGTCTTTCGGCAGAAGCCGCGCTAAGGAGAGCACTGTGAGCGGCACAATCGTCTTTGCGCGAAGAAGCCGCTTCTTGGGCTCCGGCAGCCGGCGAGAGCGGCAGCTTCGGGAAGGTGAAGAAGCAAGCTGTACAACACTGGGATTGTGTGCGCACCTTGCCAACTGATAGAAAACAGTACCTTTGCACTCTCCTGACTTTTCCAATCACAGGAACATTCGATTGGAAGCTGTTTTGGACAACTTTTCTTTTCTTCCTGCCAAACACTTGGCAGACATCCGTGCAACTTCTAGAACACGATGGGAGATGTTTTCTGTGCTGGCACAGTTTTTCCTAGCCAGACATAGTGGAAAAGCGTTTTGCTAAGATGTAGACTACAAAAGACGCGAAAGACGAAGGTAGGATGCTCTCCGGAGGTAAGAGCCGCTGCCGGGCGTCTTTCAGCAGAAGCCGCGCTAAGGAGAGCACTGTGAGCGGCACAATCGTCTTTGCGCGAAGAAGCCGCTTCTTGGGCTCCGGCAGCCGGCGAGAGCGGCAGCTTCGGGAAGGTGAAGAAGCAAGCTGTACAACACTGGGATTGTGTGCGCACCTTGCCAACTGATAGAAAACAGTACCTTTGCACTCTCCTGACTTTTCCAATCACAGGAACATTCGATTGGAAGCTGTTTTGGACAACTTTTCTTTTCTTCCTGCCAAACACTTGGCAGACATCCGTGCAACTTCTAGAACACGATGGGAGATGTTTTCTGTGCTGGCACAGTTTTTCCTAGCCAGACATAGTGGAAAAGCGTTTTGCTAAGATGTAGACTACAAAAGACGCGAAAGACGAAGGTAGGATGCTCTCCGGAGGTAAGAGCCGCTGCCGGGCGTCTTTCGGCAGAAGCCGCGCTAAGGAGAGCACTGTGAGCGGCACAATCGTCTTTGCGCGAAGAAGCCGCTTCTTGGGCTCCGGCAGCCGGCGAGAGCGGCAGCTTCGGGAAGGTGAAGAAGCAAGCTGTACAACACTGGGATTGTGTGCGCACCTTGCCAACTGATAGAAAACAGTACCTTTGCACTCTCCTGACTTTTCCAATCACAGGAACATTCGATTGGAAGCTGTTTTGGACAACTTTTCTTTTCTTCCTGCCAAACACTTGGCAGACATCCGTGCAACTTCTAGAACACGATGGGAGATGTTTTCTGTGCTGGCACAGTTTTTCCTAGCCAGACATAGTGGAAAAGCGTTTTGCTAAGATGTAGACTACAAAAGACGCGAAAGACGAAGGTAGGATGCTCTCCGGAGGTAAGAGCCGCTGCCGGGCGTCTTTCGGCAGAAGCCGCGCTAAGGAGAGCACTGTGAGCGGCACAATCGTCTTTGCGCGAAGAAGCCGCTTCTTGGGCTCCGGCAGCCGGCGAGAGCGGCAGCTTCGGGAAGGTGAAGAAGCAAGCTGTACAACACTGGGATTGTGTGCGCACCTTGCCAACTGATAGAAAACAGTACCTTTGCACTCTCCTGACTTTTCCAATCACAGGAACATTCGATTGGAAGCTGTTTTGGACAACTTTTCTTTTCTTCCTGCCAAACACTTGGCAGACATCCGTGCAACTTCTAGAACACGATGGGAGATGTTTTCTGTGCTGGCACAGTTTTTCCTAGGCAGACATAGTGGAAAAGCGTTTTGCTAAGATGTAGACTACAAAAGACGCGAAAGACGAAGGTAGGATGCTCTCCGGAGGTAAGAGCCGCTGCCGGGCGTCTTTCGGCAGAAGCCGCGCTAAGGAGAGCACTGTGAGCGGCACAATCGTCTTTGCGCGAAGAAGCCGCTTCTTGGGCTCCGGCAGCCGGCGAGAGCAGCAGCTTCGGGAAGGTGAAGAAGCAAGCTGTACAACACTGGGATTGTGTGCGCACCTTGCCAACTGATAGAAAACAGTACCTTTGCACTCTCCTGACTTTTCCAATCACAGGAACATTCGATTGGAAGCTGTTTTGGACAACTTTTCTTTTCTTCCTGCCAAACACTTGGCAGACATCCGTGCAACTTCTAGAACACGATGGGAGATGTTTTCTGTGCTGGCACAGTTTTTCCTAGCCAGACATAGTGGAAAAGCGTTTTGCTAAGATGTAGACTACAAAAGACGCGAAAGACGAAGGTAGGATGCTCTCCGGAGGTAAGAGCCGCTGCCGGGCGTCTTTCGGCAGAAGCCGCGCTAAGGAGAGCACTGTGAGCGGCACAATCGTCTTTGCGCGAAGAAGCCGCTTCTTGGGCTCCGGCAGCCGGCGAGAGCGGCAGCTTCGGGAAGGTGAAGAAGCAAGCTGTACAACACTGGGATTGTGTGCGCACCTTGCCAACTGATAGAAAACAGTACCTTTGCACTCTCCTGACTTTTCCAATCACAGGAACATTCGATTGGAAGCTGTTTTGGACAACTTTTCTTTTCTTCCTGCCAAACACTTGGCAGACATCCGTGCAACTTCTAGAACACGATGGGAGATGTTTTCTGTGCTGGCACAGTTTTTCCTAGCCAGACATAGTGGAAAAGCGTTTTGCTAAGATGTAGACTACAAAAGACGCGAAAGACGAAGGTAGGATGCTCTCCGGAGGTAAGAGCCGCTGCCGGGCGTCTTTCGGCAGAAGCCGCGCTAAGGAGAGCACTGTGAGCGGCACAATCGTCTTTGCGCGAAGAAGCCGCTTCTTGGGCTCCGGCAGCCGGCGAGAGCGGCAGCTTCGGGAAGGTGAAGAAGCAAGCTGTACAACACTGGGATTGTGTGCGCACCTTGCCAACTGATAGAAAACAGTACCTTTGCACTCTCCTGACTTTTCCAATCACAGGAACATTCGATTGGAAGCTGTTTTGGACAACTTTTCTTTTCTTCCTGCCAAACACTTGGCAGACATCCGTGCAACTTCTAGAACACGATGGGAGATGTTTTCTGTGCTGGCACAGTTTTTCCTAGCCAGACATAGTGGAAAAGCGTTTTGCCGAGGTGTAGACTACATAAGACGCGAAAGACGAAGGTAGGATGCTCTCCGGAGGTAAGAGCCGCTGCCGGGCGTCTTTCGGCAGAAGCCGCGCTAAGGAGAGCACTGTGAGCGGCACAATCGTCTTTGCGCGAAGAAGCCGCTTCTTGGGCTCCGGCAGCCGGCGAGAGCGGCAGCTTCGGGAAGGTGAAGAAGCAAGCTGTACAACACTGGGATTGTGTGCGCACCTTGCCAACTGATAGAAAACAGTACCTTTGCACTCTCCTGACTTTTCCAATCACAGGAACATTCGATTGGAAGCTGTTTTGGACAACTTTTCTTTTCTTCCTGCCAAACACTTGGCAGACATCCGTGCAACTTCTAGAACACGATGGGAGATGTTTTCTGTGCTGGCACAGTTTTTCCTAGCCAGACATAGTGGAGAAGCGTTTTGCTAAGATGTAGACTACAAAAGACGCGAAAGACGAAGGTAGGATGCTCTCCGGAGGTAAGAGCCGCTGCCGGGCGTCTTTCGGCAGAAGCCGCGCTAAGGAGAGCACTGTGAGCGGCACAATCGTCTTTGCGCGAAGAAGCCGCTTCTTGGGCTCCGGCAGCCGGCGAGAGCGGCAGCTTCGGGAAGGTGAAGAAGCAAGCTGTACAACACTGGGATTGTGTGCGCACCTTGCCAACTGATAGAAAACAGTACCTTTGCACTCTCCTGACTTTTCCAATCACAGGAACATTCGATTGGAAGCTGTTTTGGACAACTTTTCTTTTCTTCCTGCCAAACACTTGGCAGACATCCGTGCAACTTCTAGAACACGATGGGAGATGTTTTCTGTGCTGGCACAGTTTTTCCTAGCCAGACATAGTGGAAAAGCTTTTTGCCGAGGTGTAGATGAGAAGAGGAGCTAAAGACGAAGGTAGGATGCTCTCCGGAGGTAAGAGCCGCTGCCGGGCGTCTTTCGGCAGAAGCCGCGCTAAGGAGAGCCCTGTGAGCGGCACAATCGTCTTTGCGCGAAGAAGCCGCTTCTTGGGCTCCGGCAGCCGGCGAGAGCGGCAGCTTCGGGAAGGTGAAGAAGCAAGCTGTACAACACTGGGATTGTGTGCGCACCTTGCCAACTGATAGAAAACAGTACCTTTGCACTCTCCTGACTTTTCCAATCACAGGAACATTCGATTGGAAGCTGTTTTGGACAACTTTTCTTTTCTTCCTGCCAAACACTTGGCAGACATCCGTGCAACTTCTAGAACACGATGGGAGATGTTTTCTGTGCTGGCACAGTTTTTCCTAGCCAGACATAGTGGAGAAGCGTTTTGCTAAGATGTAGACTACAAAAGACGCGAAAGACGAAGGTAGGATGCTCTCCGGAGGTAAGAGCCGCTGCCGGGCGTCTTTCGGCAGAAGCCGCGCTAAGGAGAGCACTGTGAGCGGCACAATCGTCTTTGCGCGAAGAAGCCGCTTCTTGGGCTCCGGCAGCCGGCGAGAGCGGCAGCTTCGGGAAGGTGAAGAAGCAAGCTGTACAACACTGGGATTGTGTGCGCACCTTGCCAACTGATAGAAAACAGTACCTTTGCACTCTCCTGACTTTTCCAATCACAGGAACATTCGATTGGAAGCTGTTTTGAACAACTTTTCTTTTCTTCCTGCCAAACACTTGGCAGACATCCGTGCAACTTCTAGAACACGATGGGAGATGTTTTCTGTGCTGGCACAGTTTTTCCTAGCCAGACATAGTGGAAAAGCTTTTTGCCGAGGTGTAGATGAGAAGAGGAGCTAAAGAGTGGATGTTAGCAAATGACACCCATCTTCAAAAAAGGCAATTAAGAGGACTCGCTATAGTACAAACCAGCCAGCCTCTTTTTTATCCCCAGGAAGTTGATGAAGCAGCTCTTCCTGGAAATCCTTGCCAGGCACATGACAGATGACCAAATAATGTAGTTAGCATGATTTTTCAGGGGAATTTCATGCTGAACATCACTTTAAACTCCTCTGATGAATCAACTTGACTGGTAGATGAAGGGAATATTATCTGCCTGGGCTTCAGGGAGGTTTTTGACACACCTCTACATGGCATCACACATACATATGGAAGCAATAGTGCAAAGGGGAGGGAATCAGTGTCTTTTCAGTGATGCTGAGGGAAAAGACAAGAGGCAGTGGGCACACACTGAAATACAGGAGATTGCCTTTGAACATCAGTAAATGTTTCTTTACTGTCAGGGTGACTGAACCACGGCACAGACTGCCCAGAAAGATTGTGGAGCCTGGATCTTTGAAGACATTAAAAGTACACCCAGATAGAATCCTGGGCAAGAGGCTCTAGGTATCCTGGTTTAGGCAGGGGGGTTGGGCCTGGTTAGCCCCACCAACCCCTTCCACTCTCTTTCATTCTGTGCTAGTGAATTCTCTTCAAGATGCATTTCAAAGCGCTGGCATGACAAAGTTCTGTGCAGACAGAGATCCAAATGGACATGGCATCTAAGTTCCTTAAGCAGTGTTCAAGAAGAATGTAAAACTCTGGCACAAGTGTCTCTTCCCTAACTGAATCCCTTTCATGGGAAAATTCCCAGCTCTAGAAAGATCTTCTGATACGCATGCTTAAGACTGACACTGGCTGAGCAAATTTCTCCCTATGTATATCTAAGACCAGTTAGGATCTTCACCCAAAGTGCAGTCAACATAGTCACAGAATGCCTATTGTTAAGAAGTGACAGCTTCCATCAGAATGGCAGCTATTGGTCCACAAAATGGATTAATGGATGGGAATTATCTACGTGGGTTAAAAACAAAAATAAAGAGTTGGTCTTTATTTATCAATTTCATGGCAATATTGATAAGGGAAGAAAAAGATCTAAGTCCTTGACTTTCTGGACTCGAGGAAAGATTTTAAAAATTCCTTGTAAAAATGTATGATCACAATCAGACTATTGAAACCATTTTAGTTGGGAACAAAGTTCCAAAATTGTCTAGATAGTGGCAAAGAAGCCAAGAAAATAGGAAAGAAACAAAAAGAGAGCAAAAGAGTCAGCTTCAGTGTACAAGCTCGTTCTAGAAGTAGTCTGCTGGGAAAAGGAACCCCCAGCTAAATTTCCAATGTATTCCTGCGCTTGATTCAGTAACTGGTCAATGTAAAAACCAATCCTTTTGTACAACTTCTTCCAGCAACAAAAACTCCAACAGGTTGACACTACCATCATGCCTGTTCCAGACATATTTAAAAGAGAAATGATGATTTTCTTGAAAACCTACTTACATAAAAGTTGCAAGATGGTGGAGGGATTCCCACATCCTCCTTCCTCCATCTGGCTTGAAAGTATATTTGATAAAATATGCAACAAAGCACATGATTTATAAGGGAGAGTCAAATGGATGATTTGGGAATCGATCTCTTGTTGATAGTAAACTTCATATCCACTCGGTGTGACCTTTTTAAAACAAAATGTGGAGCTGAGGCATGAATCTGCCACAACAATTGTAAAGCAAACATACACACTCCCCTTCATATGCCCCCCCCTCCACACACACCTAGGCACACACAGAGATCAGCATAGCAGATCATGAACACCTTGGAAAAGACTGAAATGCTAAATGCCTCTCTTGATGGGCAAAAGAGCTGGTGCAGTAATTCAAATGCCTGGTACAAAAATTCTGTTTAATATTTAGCTCCTATTTAAAACACAGCTTTTCATTTCATTCTATTTACAGAATATTTTCATTTCATTTGTTTCTTTAAAATTACTTAGTTCTCACCTGTTGTATGTCTAGGAATATTTTCTTCCAAAAATAGAAAAAAATAGATGATATCTTTTCAGCAGAAAACATTGGTTGATACAATTTTAAACCATCATGATATGGAAGAATTCTTCTGTCCCTCTCGAAGGTGGAAGAAGCATTTGGATCACAGATCATCTACAATGAAATACTTGACATGTTTAAGATGCTTTCAATCAATTTTGATCGTCAATTGCTTATTTGTTGTAAACAGTAATTTTTCAGTGAAGGGAAAGCGTGTGTGGTATATCTACATGATATGTTCAAAGGCAGTTCCTACTAATGGCCAGGCTGAATTCCAGTAAATAATGTCCCGAATGATATTTTGCCGCCTTCTTTGGCACTTCATGAAATCTTACCCCGATGAAGTGCTGAAACACAGAGATTTTCTCTTAGAGAGTGTCTCATGTTGTAACCTATCCCATGGATTTTATGCTGTAATTCTTATCTCTTTTAAAATTTACTATCTTCTGTACAGTTTTCATGAAACTTTCTGTTACAGTAGTGAATAGCACAGATAAATGTCATTTTGTACAACTTTGAATTTACCCCAAGAGCTGAGAGAAAACTTGATCCTATACTTCAATCCGAGTTTCTTCTATAGTCCAACTTTGTTTCTCTACCATCAAGCTTCTCCTTTGTTGCTGCTCCAAGCCCCGTCCAAGGTGACCTTGAATACTTTCAGGGATGGGACACCCACAACTTCTCTGGGCAACCTGTTCCAGTGTTCCAGCACTCCCACAGTAAAAAAGGCCTTCCTTTCATCTAATATGTGTAGGAAATCATAAATCTAGGCATAGAAGCTTGGAGTGCAAATTTGAAATTCTTTGGATTTGAAGCACATTTTATATGAATACTGACTTACAGATGACTAAAAGATGTTGATGGGCATTTGAGCTGACAAGTTTTGAAAAAGTGCACGGAAATTAAAATTGAAACCACTAAAATTAAAAACTCCTTGCCATTTTCTTTTTCCTCTCCTATTCAAAATTGCATATGTCAGATATCAGTGCTTCATGCAAACCTCTCAGATGCTCTCAGAGAAAAAGCTTTTCTTTCAGACTAAGTTGCGGTTGACGTAGAACACTAGCAGGAGTGAAAGATTTTCTGGGCATTGGGGCAGCACGTTCTCCTTGGATTTGTGTGCAGAATGCATTTTATCCAAACTGGAAAATAGATCCCAGCTCTGTTCTATTCATCATTCTTACTTCATCAGGCCAGAAGATTCTGTGAAAAGTAGCCTGTGGACCTTGAAGACAGCGCATGTGAACCAGATGAGAGGTGATAGAGAAGTTGAGGGAGAGAAGAAAGAGCATATGGCTGAAACCAGAAAGTATTTCTCCACGTGATCATGGAAGATTGCAGGAGCCACTTGGTACTATCAAACCAGCCCGACTTGGCACTGGTGCCACTATGGGTCTGGGAGCCATGTTGCATATCGTGCATTTTAAGGAGCCAGCTGGCCACACCCAGCCATATGCCCCCAAACACAAACCAAGCCCTTTTCTCTGGCAAACAAAACTCAGCTGCCCTGCTTCTGGATGGCAGATTGCAGGAGCCACTTGGTACTATCAAACCAGCCCAACTTGGCACTGGTGCCACCTTGGCTCTGGGAACCATCCTGCCTATTGTAGCTTTTCAGGAGCCAGCCGGTCACTCCCAGCCATAGGCCCCCAAACAGAAACCTCGGCCCGTTTCCCTGGCAAACAAAAGTAAGCTGCCCCGCTTCTGGATGGCAGATTCCAGGAGCTACTTAGTACTATCAAATCAGCCCGACTTGGCACAGGTGCCACCTTGGATCTGGGAACCATCCTGTGTATCGTGGATTTTCAGGGGCCAGCCGGCCACTCTCAGCCATATGCCCCCAAACACAAACCACGGACCTTTTCTCTGGCAAACAAAAATCAGCTGCCCCACTTCTGGATGGCAGATTGCAGGAGCCACTTGGGACTATCACACCAGCACAACATGGCACTGCTGCCACCTTGGATCTGGGAACAATCCTGCGTATCGTACATATTCAGGAACCAGCCGAACACTCCCAGCCACAGGCCCCCAAACACAAACAACGGCCCATTTCCCTGGCAAACAAAACTCAGCTGCCCCGCTTCTGGATGGCAGTTTGCAGGAGCCACTTGGGACTATCAAAGCAGCCCGACTTGGTAATGGTACCATCTTGGATCTGGGAACCATCCGGCGTATCGTGGATTTTCAGGGGCCAGCCGGTCATTCCCAGCCATATGCTCCCAAACACAAACCTCGGCCCTTTTCTCTGGCAAACAAAACTCAACTGCCCCTCTTCTGGATGGCAAATTGCAGGACGCACTTGGTACTACAAAAAGAGCCCGACTTGGCAGTGGTGCCACCTTGGCTCTGGGAACCATCCTGCGTATCGAGCATTTTAAGGAGCCAGCCGGCAATTCCCAGCCGTATGCCCCAAAAAGAAACCACGGACCTTTTCTCTGGCAAAAAAAAATCAGCTGTCCCACTTCTGGATGGCAGATTGCAGGAGTCACTTTGAAACATACAACCAGCCTTACTTGGCACTGGTGCCACCTTGGATCTGGGAACCATCCTGCCTATCGTTGATTTTCAGGGGCCAGCCTACCACTCTCGGCCATAGGCCCCCAAACAAAAACCACAGCCCTTTTCTCTAGCAAACAAAATTTAGCTGCCCCGCTTCTGGATGGCAAATTGCAGGAGCCACTGGGTACTACAAAAACAGCCCGACTTGGCACTGGTGCCACCTTGCGTCTGGTTACCATGCGGCGTATCGTGCATTTTAAGGAGCCAGGTGGCCACTCCCAGTCATATGCCCCCAAACACAACCCACGGCCCTTTTCTCTGGCAAACAAAACTCAGCTGCCCCGCTTCTGGATGGCAGAGTGCAGGAGACACTTGGTACTATCAAACCAGCCCGACTTGGCACTGGTGCCACCTTTGGTCTGGGAACCATGCTGCGTATTGTGGATTGTCAGGAGACAGCCGACCACTCTCGGCCACAGACCCCAATCAAAAACAAAGGTCCGTTTCCCTGGCAAAAAAAACTCAGCTGCCCTGCTTCTGGATGGGAGATTGCAGGAGGCACTTGACACTGTCAAACGAGCCCCACTTTGTACTGGTGCCACCTTGGGTCTGGGAACCATGCTGCGTATCGTGGATTTTCAGGAGCCAGCGGGCCACTGCCAGCCACAGGGCCCCAAACAAAAACCACAGCCTTTTTCTCTGGCAAACAAAACTCAGCTGCCCCGCTTCTGGATGGCAGATTGCAGGAGCCACTTGGTACTATCAAATCAGCCCGACTTGGCACTGGTGCCACCTTGGGTCTGGTAACCATCCTGCCTATTGTAGCTTTCCAGGAGCCAGCCGGTCACTCCCAGCCATAGGCCCCCAGTCACAAACCTCGGCCCGTTTCCCTGGCAAACAAAAGTAAGCTGCCCCGCTTCTGGATGGCAGATTGCAGGAGCCACTTGGTACTATCAAACCAGCCCGACTTGGCACTGGTGCCACCTTGGGTCTGGGAACCATGCTGCGTATCGCAGATTCTAAGGCGCCAGTCGGCCACTCCCAGCCACAAGACCCCAAACACAAACAACGGCGCTTTTCTCTGGCAAACAAAACTCAACTGCCCCTCTTCTGGATGGCAAATTGCAGGACGCACTTGGTACTATCAAACCAGCACGACTTGGCACTGGTGCCACCTTGGGTCTGGGAACCATCCTGCGTATTGTGGATTGTCAGGAGCCAGCTGGACACTCTCGGCCACAGACCCCAATCAAAATCAACGGCCCGTTTCACAGGCAAACAAAACTCAGCTGCCCCGCTTCTGGATGGGAGATTGTAGGAGGCACTTGACACTGTGAAACCAGCCCCACTTGGCACTGGTGCCACCTTGGGTCTGGGAACCATGCTGCGTATCATGGATTTTCAGGAGCCAGCCGGCCACTCCCAGCCATAGGCCCCCAAACAAAAACCACAGCATTTTCTCTGGCAAACAAAATTCAGCTGCCCCGCTTCTGGATGGCAGATTGCAGGAGCCACTTGGGACTATCACACCAGCACAACATGGCACTGGTGCCACCTTGGATCTGGGAATCATCCTTCCTATCGTGGATTTTCAGGGGCCAGCCGGTCACTCTCAGCCATAGGCCCCAAACACAAACCACGGCCCTTTTCTCTGGAAAACAAAACTCAACTGCCCCTCTTCTGGATGGCAGATTGCAGGAGCCACTGGGTACTATGAAACCAGCCCTACTTGGCAGTGGTGCCACCTTGGGTCTGGGAACCATGCTGCGTATCATGGATTTTCAGGAGCCAGCCGTCCACTGCCAGCCACAGGCCCCGAAACACAAACAACAGCCTTTTTCTCTGGCAAACAAAATTCAGCTGCCCCGCTTCTGGATGGCAGATTGCAGGAACCACTTGGTACTATCAAACCAGCCCGACTTGGCACTGGTGCCACCTTGGGTCTGGGAACCATCCTGCGTATCGTGGATTCTAAGGAGCCAGCTGGCCACTCCCAGCCACAGGCCCCAAAACACACACAACGGCGCTTTTCCCTGGAAAACAAAACTCGCCTGCCAACTTTTTGATGGCAGATTGCAGGAGCCACTTGGTACTATCAAACCAGCCCAACTTGGCACTGGTGCCACCATGGGTCTGGTCACCATCCTGCCTATCGTAGCTTTTCAGGAGCCAGCCGGTCACTCCCTGCCATAGGCCCCGAGACACAAAGCTCGGCCCGTTTCCCTTGCAAACAAAAGTAAGCTGCCCCGCTTCTGGATGGCAGATTGCAGGAGCCACTTGGTACTATCAAACCAGCCCGACTTGGCACTGGTACCACCTTGGGTCTGGGAACCATCCTGCCTATCGTGGATTTTAAGGTGCCAGCCGGCTACTCCCAGCCACAGGCCCCCAACAAAAACCACGGCCCTTTTTTCTGGCAAACAAAACTTAGCTGCCTCACTTATGGATGGCAGATTGCAGGAGCCACTTGGTGTAATCAAACCAGCCAGACTTGGCACTGGTGTCACCTTGGGTCTGGGAACCATCCTGCGTATCGTGGATTCTAAGGAGCCAGCCGGCCACTCCCAGCCACAGGCCCCCAAACAAAATCAACGGCGCTGTTCCCTGGAAAACAAAACACGCCCGCCAACTTTTTGATGGAGTTTGCAGGAGCCACTTGGTACTATCAAACCAGCCCAACTTGGCACTGGTGCCACCATGGGTCTGGTAAACATCCTGCGTATCGTGGATTCTTAGGAGCCAGCAGGCCACTCCTAGCCACAGGCCCCCAAACAAAAACCTAGGCCTATTTCTCTGGCAAACAAAAGTAAGCTGCCCCGCTTCTGGATGGCAGATTGCAGGAGACACTTGGGACTATCAAACCAGCCCAACTTGGCACTGGTGCCACCTTGGATCTGGGAACCATGTTGTGTATCGTGGATTTTCAGGGGCCAGCCGGCCACTCTCAGCCATATGTCCCCAAACAGAAACCTCGGCCCGTTTCTCTGGCAAACAAAACTCAACTGCCCCTCTTCTGGATGGCAAATTGCAGGATGTACTTGATACTAAAACCGCAGGCCGACTTGGTAGTGGTGACACCTTGGGCCTGGGAACCATCATGCGTATCGAGCATTTTAAGGAGCCAGCCGGCCACTCCCAGCAATATGCCCCCAAAAACAATCCACGGAATTTTTCTCTGGCAAACAAAAATCAGCTGCCCCGCTTCTGGATGGCAGATTGCAGGAGCCACTTTGCACCATCAAACCAGCCCGACTTGGCACTGGTGCCACCTTGCATCCTGGAACCATGCTGCCTAGCGTGGATTTTCAGGGGCCATCCGGCCACTCTCAGCTATATGCCCCCAAACAAAACCCACGGCCCGTTTCCCTGGCAAACAAAAGTAAGCTGCCCCGCTTCTGGATGGCAGATTGCAGGACGCACTTGGTAGTATCAAACCAGCCCGACTTGGCACTGGTGCCACCTTGGGTCTGGGAACCATCCTGCGTATCGTGGATTCTAAGGAGCCAGCCGGCCACTCCCAGCCACAGGCCCCCAAACACAAACAACGGCGCTTTTCCCTGGAAAACAAAACTCGCCTGCCAACTTTTTCATGGCAGATTGCAGGAGCAACTTGGTACTATCAAACCAGCCCAACTTGGCACTGGTGCCACCATGGGTCTGGTAACCATCCTGCCTATTGTAGCTTTCCAGGAGCCAGCCGGTCACTCCCAGGCATAGGCCCCCAGTCACAAACCTCGGCCCGTTTCCCTGGCAAACAAAAGTAAGCTGCCCCGCTTCTGGATGGCAGATTGCAGGAGCCACTTGGTACTATCAAACCAGCCCGACTTGGCACTGGTGCCACCTTGGGTCTGGGAAGCATGCTGCGTATCGCAGATTCTAAGGCGCCAGTCGGCCACTCCCAGCCACAAGACCCCAAACACAAACAACGGCGCTTTTCTCTGGCAAACAAAACTCAACTGCCCCTCTTCTGGATGGCAAATTGCAGGACGCACTTGGTACTATCAAACCAGCACGACTTGGCACTGGTGCCACCTTGGGTCTGGTAACCATCCTGCGTATTGTGGATTGTCAGGAGCCAGCTGGACACTCTCGGCCACAGACCCCAATCAAAAACAACGGCCCGTTTCACAGGCAAACAAAACTCAGCTGCCCCGCTTCTGGATGGGAGATTGTAGGAGGCACTTGACACTGTGAAACCAGCCCCACTTGGCACTGGTGCCACCTTGGGTCTGGGAACCATGCTGCGTATCATGGATTTTCAGGAGCCAGCCGGCCACTCCCAGCCATAGGCCCCCAAACAAAAACCACAGCCTTTTTCTCTGGCAAACAAAATTCAGCTGCCCCGCTTCTGGATGGCAGATTGCAGGATCCACTTGGGACTATCACACCAGCACAACATGGCACTGGTGCCACCTTGGATCTGGGAACCATCCTTCCTATCGTGGATTTTCAGGGGCCAGCCGGTCACTCTCAGCCATAGGCCCCAAACACAAACCAAGGCCCTTTTCTCTGGAAAACAAAACTCAACTGCCCCTCTTCTGGATGGCAGATTGCAGGAGCCACTGGGTACTATGAAACCAGCCCTACTTGGCACTGGTGCCACCTTGGGTCTGGGAACCATCCTGCGTATCATGGATTTTCAGGAGCCAGCCGTCCACTGCCAGCCACAGGCCCCGAAACACAAACAACAGCCTTTTTCTCTGGCAAACAAAATTCAGCTGCCCCGCTTCTGGATGGCAGATTGCAGGAGCCACTTGGTACTAACAAACCAGCCCGACTTGGCACTGGTGCCACCTTGGGTCTGGGAACCATCCTGCGTATCGTGGATTCTAAGGAGCCAGCTGGCCACTCCCAGCCACAGGCCCCAAAACACACACAACGGCGCTTTTCCCTGGAAAACAAAACTCGCCTGCCAACTTTTTGATGGCAGATTGCAGGAGCCACTTGGTACTATCAAACCAGCCCAACTTGGCACTGGTGCCACCATGGGTCTGGTCACCATCCTGCCTATCGTAGCTTTTCAGGAGCCAGCCGGTCACTCCCTGCCATAGGCCCCGAGACACAAAGCTCGGCCCGTTTCCCTGGCAAACAAAAGTAAGCTGCCCCGCTTCTGGATGGCAGATTGCAGGAGCCACTTGGTACTATCAAACCAGCCCGACTTGGCACTGGTACCACCTTGGGTCTGGGAACCATCCTGCCTATCGTGGATTTTAAGGAGCCAGCCGGCTACTCCCAGCCACAGGCCCCCAACAAAAACCACGGCCCTTTTTTCTGGCAAACAAAACTTAGCTGCCTCACTTATGGATGGCAGATTGCAGGAGCCACTTGGTGTAATCAAACCAGCCCGACTTGGCACTGGTGTCACCTTGGGTCTGGGAACCATCCTGCGTATCGTGGATTCTAAGGAGCCAGCCGGCCACTCCCAGCCACAGGCCCCCAAACAAAATCAACGGCGCTGTTCCCTGGAAAACAAAACACGCCTGCCAACTTTTTGATGGAGTTTGCAGGAGCCACTTGGTACTATCAAACCAGCCCAACTTGGCACTGGTGCCACCATGGGTCTGGTAAACATCCTGCGTATCGTGGATTCTTAGGAGCCAGCAGGCCACTACTAGCCACAGGCCCCCAAACAAAAACCTAGGCCTATTTCTCTGGCAAACAAAAGCAAGCTGCCCCGCTTCTGGATGGCAGATTGCAGGAGACACTTGGGACTATCAAACCAGCCCAACTTGGCACTGGTGCCACCTTGGATATGGGAACCATGTTGTGTATCGTGGATTTTCAGGGGCCAGCCGGCCACTCTCAGCCATATGTCCCCAAACAGAAACCTCGGCCCGTTTCTCTGGCAAACAAAACTCAACTGTCCCTCTTCTGGATGGCAAATTGCAGGATGAACTTGATACTAAAACCGCAGGCCGACTTGGTAGTGGTGACACCTTGGGCCTGGGAACCATCATGCGTATCGAGCATTTTAAGGAGCCAGCCGGCCACTCCCAGCAATATGCCCCCAAAAACAATCCACGGAATTTTTCTCTGGCAAACAAAAATCAGCTGCCCCGCTTCTGGATGGCAGATTGCAGGAGCCACTTTGCACCATCAAACCAGCCCGACTTGGCACTGGTGCCACCTTGCATCCTGGAACCATGCTGCCTAGCGTGGATTTTCAGGGGCCATCCGGCCACTCTCAGCTATATGCCGCCAAACAAAACCCACGGCCCGTTTCCCTGGCAAACAAAAGTAAGCTGCCCTGCTTCTGGATGGCAGATTGCAGGAACCACTTGGTAGTATCAAACCAGCCCGACTTGGCACTGGTGCCACCTTGGGTCTGGGAACCATCCTGCGTATCGTGGATTCTAAGGAGCCAGCCGGCCACTCCCAGCCACAGGCCCCCAAACACAAACAACGGCGCTTTTCCCTGGAAAACAAAACTCGCCTGCCAACTTTTTGATGGCAGATTGCAGGAGCAACTTGGTACTATCAAACCAGCCCAACTTGGCACTGGTGCCACCATGGGTCTGGTCACCATCCTGCCTATTGTAGCTTTCCAGGAGCCAGCCGGTCACTCCCAGCCATAGGCCCCCAAACACAAACCTCGGCCCGTTTCCCTGGCAAACAAAAGTAAGCTGTCCCGCTTCTGGATGGCAGATTGCAGGAGCCACTTGGTACTATCAAACCAGCCCAACTTGGAACTGGTGCCACCTTGGGTCTGGGAACCATGCTGCGTATCGCAGATTCTAAGGCGCCAGTCGGCCACTCCCAGCCACAAGCCCCCAAACACAAACAACGGCGCTTTTCTCTGGCAAACAAAACTCAACTGCCCCTCTTCTGGATGGCAAATTGCAGGACGCCCTTGGTACTATAAAAACAGCCCGACTTGGCACTGGTGCCACCTTGGGTCTGGGAACCATCCTGCGTATAGATCTTTTTAATGAGACAGCCGGCCACTCCCAGCCATATGCCCCCAAACACAACCCACGGCCCTTTCCTCTGGCAAACAAAACTCAGCTGCCCCGCTTCTGGATGGCAGATTGCAGGAGCCACTTCGTACTATCAAACCAGCAAGACTTGGCACTGGTGCCACCTTGGGTCTGGGAACCATCCTGCGTATTGTGGATTGTCAGGAGCCAGCTGAACATTCTCGGCCACAGACCCCAATCAAAAACAACGGCCCGTTTCACAGGCAAACAAAACTCAGCTGCCCCGCTTCTGGATGGGAGATTGCAGGAGGCACTTGACACTGTGAAACCAGCCCCACTTGGCACTGGTGCCACCTTGGGTCTGGGAACCATGCTGCGTATCATGGATTTTCAGGAGCCAGCCGGCCACTCCCAGCCATAGGCCCCCAAACAAAAACCACAGCCTTTTTCTCTGGCAAACAAAATTCAGCTGCCCCATTTCTGGATGGCAGATTGCAGGAGCCACTTGGGACTATCACACCAGCACAACATGGCACTGCTGCCACCTTGGATCTGGGAACCATCCTTCCTATCGTGGATTTTCAGGGGCCAGCCGGTCACTCTCAGCCATAGGCCCCAAACACAAACCACGGCCCTTTTCTCTGGAAAACAAAACTCAACTGCCCCTCTTCTGGATGGCAGATTGCAGGAGCCACTGGGTACTATGAAACTAGCCCTACTTGGCACTGGTGCCACCTTGGGTCTGGGAACCATGCTGCGTATCATGGATTTTCAGGAGCCAGCCGTCCACTGCCAGCCACAGGCCCCGAAACACAAACAACAGCCTTTTTCTCTGGGAAACAAAATTCAGCTGCCCCGCTTCTGGATGGCAGATTGCAGGAACCACTTGGTACTAACAAACCAGCCCGACTTGGCACTGGTGCCACCTTGGGTCTGGGAACCATCCTGCGTATCGTGGATTCTAAGGAGCCAGCTGGCCACTCCCAGCCACAGGCCCCAAAATACACACAACGGCGCTTTTCCCTGGAAAACAAAACTCGCCTGCCAACTTTTTGATGGCAGATTGCAGGAGCCACTTGGTACTATCAAACCAGCCCAACTTGGCACTGGTGCCACCATGGGTCTGGTCACCATCCTGCCTATCGTAGCTTTTCAGGAGCCAGCCGGTCACTCCCAGCCATAGGCCCCCAGAAAAAAACCTCGGTCCGTTTCCCTGGAAAACAAAAGTAAGCTACCCCGCTTCTGGATGGCAGATTGCAGGAGCCACTTGGTGCTATCAAACCACCCCGACTTGGCACTGGTGCCACCTTGGGTCTGGGAACCATCCTGCGTATCCTGTGTTCTAAGGAGCCAGCCGGCCACTCCCAGCCACAGTCCCCCAAACACAAACAACGGCGCTTTTCCCTGGAAAACAAAACTGACCTGCCAACTTTTTGATGGCAGATTGCAGGAGCCACTTGGTACTATCAAACCAGCCCAACTTGGCACTGGTGCCACCATGGGTCTGGTCACCATCCTGCCTATCGTAGCTTTTCAGGAGCCAGCCGGTCACTCCCAGCCATAGGTCCCCAGACAAATACCTCGGCCCGTTTCCCTGGCAAACAAAAGTAAGCTGCCCCGCTTCTGGATGGCAGATTGCAGGAGCCACTTGGTACTATCAAACCAGCCCAACTTGACACTGGTGCCACCTTGGCTCTGGGAACCATGCTGCGTAACCCGGATTCTAAGACGACAGGCAGCCACTGCCAGCCACAGGCCCCCAAACACAAACAACGGCGCTTTTCCCTGGAAAACAAAACTCGCCTGACAACTTTTAGATGGCAGATTGCAGGAGCCAGTTGGTACCATCAAACCAGCCCAACTTGGCACTGGTGCCACCTTGGGTCTGGGAACCATCCTGCCTATTGTTGCTTTTCAGGAGCCAGCCGGTCACTTCTAGCCCTAGGCCCCCAGTCATAAACCTCGGCCCGTTTCCCTGGCACACAAGTGTAAGCTACCCCGCTTCAGGATGGCAGATTGCAGGAGCCACTTTTCCCCATCAAACCAGCCCGACGTGGCACTGGTGCCACCTTGGGTCTGGGAACCATCCTGCGTATCGTGTGTTCTAAGGAGCCAGCCGGCCACTCCCAGCCACAGTCCCCCAAACACAAACAACGGCGCTTTTCCCTGGAAAACAAAACTGGCCTGCCAACTTTTTGATGGCAGATTGCAGGAGCCACTTGGTACTATCAAACCAGCCCAACTTGGCACTGGTGCCACCATGGGTCTGGTCACCATCCTGCCTATCGTAGCTTTTCAGGAGCCAGGCGGTCACTCCCAGCCATAGGCCCCCAGTCACAAACCTCGGCCCGTTTCCCTGGCAAACAAAAGTAAGCTGCCCCGCTTCTGCATGGCAGATTGCAGGTGCTATTTAGTACTATCAAACCAGCCCGACTTGGCACTGGTGCCACCTCTGGTCTGGGAACCATCCTGCCTATCGTGGATTTTCAGGGGCCAGACGGCCACTATCAGCCATATGCCCCCAAAAACAAACCACGGCCCTTTTCTCTGGCAAACAAAACTCAACTGCCCCTCTTCTGGATGGCAAATTTTAGGACGCACTTTGTACTACGAAAACCGCGCGACTTGGCACTGGTGCCACCTTGGGTCAGGGAACCATCCTGCCTATCGTAGCTTTTCAGGAGCCAGCCGGTCACTCCCAGCCATAGGTCCCCAGACAAATACCTCGGCCCGTTTCCCTGGCAAACAAAAGTAAGCTGCCCCGCTTCTGGATGGCAGATTGCAGGAGCCACTTGGTACTATCAAACCAGCCCAACTTGATACTGGTGCCACCTTGGCTCTGGGAACCATGCTGCGTAACCCGGATTCTAAGACGACAGGCAGCCACTGCCAGCCACAGGCCTCCAAACAAAATCAACGGCGCTTTTCCCTGGAAAACAAAACTCGCCTGACAACTTTTAGATGGCAGATTGCAGGAGCCAGTTGGTACCATCAAACCAGCCCAACTTGGCACTGGTGCCACCTTGGGTCTGGGAACCCTCCTGCCTATTGTTGCTTTTCAGGAGCCAGCCGGTCACTTCTAGCCCTAGGCCCCCAGTCATAAACCTCGGCCCGTTTCCCTGGCACACAAATGTAAGCTACCCCGCTTCAGGATGGCAGATTGCAGGAGCCACTTTTCACCATCAAACCAGCCTGACGTGGCACTGGTGCCACCTTGGGTCTGGGAACCATCCTGCGTATCGTGTGTTCTAAGGAGCCAGCCGGCCACTCCCACCCACAGTCCCCCAGACACAACAACGGCTCTTTTCCCTGGAAAACAAAACTGGCCTGCCAACTTTTTGATGGCAGATTGCAGGAGCCACTTGGTACTATCAAACCAGCCCAACTTGGCACTGGTGCCACCATGGGTCTGGTCACCATCCTGCCTATCGTAGCTTTTCAGGAGCCAGCCGGTCACTCCCAGCCATCGGCCCCCAGACACAAAGCTCGGCCCGTTTCCCTGGCAAACAAAAGTAAGCTGCCCCGCTTCTGCATGGCAGATTGCAGGTGCTATTTAGTACTATCAAACCAGCCCGACTTGGCACTGGTGCCACCTCTGGTCTGGGAACCATCCTGCCTATCGTGGATTTTCAGGGGCCAGACGGCCACTATCAGCCATATGCCCCCAAAAACAAACCACGGCCCTTTTCTCTGGTAAACAAAACTCAACTGCCCCTCTTCTGGATGGCAAATTTTAGGACGCACTTTGTACTACGAATACCGCCCGACTTGGCACTGGTGCCACCTTGGGTCAGGGAACCATCCTGCCTATCGTAGCTTTTTAAGGAGCCAGCAGGCCACGCCCAGCCATATAGCCCCAAAAACAAACCACGGACCATTTCTCTTGGAAACAAAAATCCGCTGCCCCGCGTCAGGATGGCAGACTGCAGGAGCCACTTTGCACCATCAAACCACCCCGACTTGGCACTGGTGCCATCTTGGATCTGGGAACCATCCTGCCTATCGTAGCTTTTCAGGAGCCAGCCGGTTACTCCCAACCATAGGCCCCCAGACAGAAAGCTCTGCCCGTTTCCCTGGCAAACAAAAGTAAGCTACCCCACTTCTGGATGGCAGATTGCAGGAGCCACTTGGTACTATCAAACCAGCCCAACTTGGCACTGGTGCCACCATGGGTCTGGTCACCATCCTGCCTATCGTAGCTTTTCAGGAGCCAGGCGGTCACTCCCAGCCATAGGCCCCCAGACAAATACCTCGGCCCGTTTCCCTGGCAAACAAATGTAAGCTGCCCCGCTTCTGGATGGCAGATTGCAGGAGCCACTGGGTACTATGAAACCAGCCCTACTTGGCACTGGTGCCACCTTGGGTCTGGGAACCATGCTGCATATCATGGATTTTCAGGAGCCAGCCGTCCACTGCCAGCCACAGGCCCCGAAACACAAACAACAGCCTTTTTCTCTGGCAAACAAAATTCAGCTGCCCCGCTTCTGGATGGCAGATTGCAGGAACCACTTGGTACTAACAAACCAGCCCGACTTGGCACTGGTGCCACCTTGGGTCTGGGAACCATCCTGCGTATCGTGGATTCTAAGGAGCCAGCTGGCCACTCCCAGCCACAGGCCCCAAAACACACACAACGGCACTTTTCCCTGGAAAACAAAACTCGCCTGCCAACTTTTTGATGGCAGATTGCAGGAGCCACTTTGCACCATCAAACCACCCCGACTTGGCACTGGTGCCATCTTGGATCTGGGAACCATCCTGCCTATCGTAGCTTTTCAGGAGCCAGCCGGTTACTCCCAACCATAGGCCCCCAGACAGAAAGCTCTGCCCGTTTCCCTGGCAAACAAAAGTAAGCTACCCCGCTTCTGGATGGCAGATTGCAGGAGCCACTTGGTACTATCAAACCAGCCCGACTTGGCACTGGTGCCACTTTGGGTCTGGGAACCATCCTGCGTAACGTAGATTCTAAGGCGCCAGGCGGCCACTCCCAGCCACAGGCCCCCAAATACAAACAACGGCGCTTTTCCCTGGAAAACAAAACTCGCCTGCCAGCTTTTTGATGGCAGATTGCAGGAGCCACTTGGTACTATCAAATCATCCCAACTTGGCACTGGTGCCACTATGGGTCTGGGAACCATCCTGCCAATTGTACCATTTCAGGAGCCGGCCGGTCACTCCCAGCAATAGGCCCCCATCACAAACCTCGGACCGTTTCCCTGGCAAACAAAATTAAGCTGCCCCGATTCTGGATGGCAGATTGCAGGAGCCACTTGGTAGTGTCAAAACAGCCCGACTTGGCACTGGTGCCACCTTGGGTCTGGGAACCATCCTGCGTATCGTGGATTCTAAGCAGCCACCCGGCCACTCCGTGCCACAGGCGCCCAAACACAAACAACGGCGCTTTTCCCTGGAAAACAAAACTCGCCTACCAACATTTGGATGGCAGATTGCAGGAGCCACTTGGTACTATCAAACCAGCCCAACTTGGCACTGGTGCCACCATGGGTCTGGTCACCATCCTGCCTATCGTAGCTTTTCAGGAGCCAGCCGGTCACTCCCAGCCATAAACCCCCAGACACAAACCTCGGCCCGTTTCCCTGGAAAACAAAAGTAAGCACCCCCGATCCTGGATGGCAGATTGCAGGAGCCACTTGGTAGTATCAAATTAGCCCAACTTGGCACTGGTGCCATCATGGGTCTGGTAAACATCCTGCCTATCTTAGCTTTTCAGGAGCCGGCCGGTCACTCCCTGCCATAGGCCCCCAGAGAAATACCTCGGCCCGTTTCCCTGGCAAACAAAAGTAAGCTGCCCCTCTTCTGGATGGCAGATTGCAGGAACCACTTGCTACTATCAAACCAGCCCAACTTGGCACTGGTGCCACCTTGGCTCTGGGAACCATGCTGCGTAACGTAGATTCTAAGAGGACAGGCGGACACTCCCAGCCACAGGCCTCTAAACAAAAACAACGGCGCGTTACCCTGGAAAACAAAACTCGCCTGCCAACTTTTTGATGGCAGATTGCAGGAGCCACTTGGTGCTATCAAACCAGCCCAACTTGGCACTGGTGCCACCATGGGTCTGGTCACCATCCTGCCTATCGTAGCTTTTCAGGAGCCAGCCGGTCACTCCCAGCCATAGGCCCCCAGACAAATACCTCGGCCCGTTTCCCTGGCAAACAAAAGTAAGCTGCCCCTCTTCTGGATGGCAGATTGCAGGAGCCACATGGTACTATCAAACCAGGCCAACATGGCACTG
Organism: Melospiza melodia melodia; assembly: GCF_035770615.1. Taxonomy (NCBI): domain Eukaryota; kingdom Metazoa; phylum Chordata; class Aves; order Passeriformes; family Passerellidae; genus Melospiza; species Melospiza melodia. Next base: position 39,420,318 of record NC_086199.1, on the reverse strand, counting down.
GTGCCACCTTGGCTCTGGGAACCATCCTGCCTATCGTGGATTTTCAGGCGCCAGCCGGCCACTCTCAGCCATATGCCCCAAAACACAAACCACGGCCCTTTTCTCTGGTAAACAAAACTCAACTGCCCCTCTTCTGGATGGCAAATTGCAGGAGCCACTTGGTACTACGAAAACAGCCCGACTTGGCAGTGATGCCACCTTGGGTCAGGGAACCATCCTGCGTATCGATGTTTTTAAGGAGTCAGCCGGCAACGTCCAGCCATATACCCCCAAAAAAAACCCACGGAACTTTTCTCCAGCAAGCAAAAATCTGCTGCCCCGCGTCTGGATGGCAGATTGCAGGAGCTATTTAGTATTATCAAACCAGCCCGACTTGGCACTGGTGCCACCATGGGTCTGGTCACCATCCTGCCTATCGTAGCTTTTCAGGAGCCAGTCGGTCACTCTCAGCCATAGGCCCCAAACACAAACCACGGCCCTTTTCTCTGGCAAACAAAACTCCACTGCCCCTCTTCTGGATGGCAAATTGCAGGACGCACTTGGTACTATAAAAACAGCCCGACTTGGCACTGGTGCCACCTTGGGTCTGGGAACCATCCTGCGTATCGATCTTTTTAATGAGACAGCCGGCCACTCCCAGCCATATGCCCCCAAACACAACCCACGGCCCTTTTCTCTGGCAAACAGAACTCAACTGCACCGCTTCTGGATGGCAGATTGCAGGAGCCACTTGGTACTATCAAACCAGCCCGACTTGGCACTGGTGCCACCTTGGGTCTGGGAACCATCCTGCGTATGGTGGATTCTAAGGAGCCAACCGGCCACTCCCAGCCACAGGCCCCCAACAAAAACCACGGCCCTTTTTTCTGGCAAACAAAACTTAGCTGCCTCACTTCTGGATGGCAGATTGCAGGAGCCACTTGGTGTAATCAAACCAGCCCGACTTGGCACTGGTGCCACCTTGGGTCTGGGAACCATCCTGCGTATCGTGGATTCTAAGGAGCCAGCCGGCCACTCCCAGCCACAGGCCCCCAAACAAAATCAACGGCGCTGTTCCCTGGAAAACAAAACACGCCTGCCAACTTTTTGATGGAGTTTGCAGGAGCCACTTGGTACTATCAAACCAGCCCGACTTGGCACTGGTGCCACCTTGGGTCTGGGAAACATCCTGCGTATCGTGGATTCTTAGGAGCCAGCCGGCCACTCCTAGCCACAGGCCCCCAGACAAAAACCTAGGCCTATTTCTCTGGCAAACAAAAGTAAGCTGCCCCGCTTCTGGATGGCAGATTGCAGGAGACACTTGGTACTATCAAACCAGCCCAACTTGGCACTGGTGCCACCTTGGATCTGGGAACCATGCTGTGTATCGTGGATATTCAGGGGCCAGCCGGCCACTCTCAGCCATATGTCCCCAAACAGAAACCTCGGCCCGTTTCTCTGGCAAACAAAACTCAACTGCCCCTCTTCTGGATGGCAAATTGCAGGATGAACTTGATACTAAAACCGCAGGCCGACTTGGTAGTGGTGACACCTTGGACCTGGGAACCATCATGCGTATCGAGCATTTTAAGGAGCCAGCCGGCCACTCCCAGCAATATGCCCCCGAAAACAATCCACGGAATTTTTCTCTGGCAAACAAAAATCAGCTGCCCCGCTTCTGGATGGCAGATTGCAGGAGCCACTTTGCACCATCAAACCAGCCCGACTTGGCACTGGTGCCACCTTGCATCTGGGAACCATGCTGCCTAGCGTGGATTTTCAGGAGCCAGCCGGCCACTCTCAGCCATAGGCCCCCAAACAAAACCCACGGCCCGTTTCCCTGGCAAACAAAATTAAGCTGCCCCGCTTCTGGATGGCAGATTGCAGGACGCACTTGGTAGTATCAAACCAGCCCGACTTGGCACTGGTGCCACCTTGGGTCTGGGAACCATCCTGCGTATTGTGGGTTCAAAGGAGCCAGCCGGCCACTCCCAGCCACAGGCCCCCAAATACAAACAACGGCGCTTTTCCCTGGAAAACAAAACTCGCCTGACAACTTTTTGATGGCAGATTGCAGGAGCCACTTGCTACTATCAAACCAGCCCAACTTGGCACTGGTGCCACCATGGGTCTGGTCACCATCCTGCCTATCGTAGCTTTTCAGGAGCCAGCCGGTCACTCCCAGCCATAGGTCCCCAGTCACAAACCTCGGCCCGTTTCCCTGGCAAACAAAAGTAAGCTGTCCCGCTTCTGGATGGCAGATTGCAGGAGCCACTTGGTACTATCAAACCAGCCCAACTTGGCATTGGTGCCACCTCTGGTCTGGGAACCATGCTGCGTAACACAGATTCTACGGCGCCAGTCGGCCACTCCCAGCCACAAGCTCCCAAACACAAACAACGGCGCTATTCTCTGGCAAACAAAACTCCACTGCCCCTCTTCTGGATGGCAAATTGCAGGACGCACTTGGTACTATAAAAACAGCCCGACTTGGCACTGGTGCCACCTTGGGTCTGGGAACCATCCTGCGTATCGATCTTTTTAATGAGACAGCCGGCCACTCCCAGCCATATGCCCCCAAACACAACCCACGGCCCTTTTCTCTGGCAAACAAAACTCAACTGCACCGCTTCTGGATGGCAGATTGCAGGAGCCACTTGGTACTATCAAACCAGCCCGACTTGGCACTGGTGCCACCTTGGGTCTGGGAACCATCCTGCGTATGGTGCATTCTAAGGAGCCAGCCGGCCACTCCCAGCCACAGGCCCCCAACAAAAACCACGGCCCTTTTATCTGGCAAACAAAACTTAGCTGCCTCACTTCTGGATGGCAGATTGCAGGAGCCACTTGGTGTAATCAAACCAGCCCGACTTGGCACTGGTGCCACCTTGGGTCTGGGAACCATCCTGCGTATCGTGGATTCTAAGGAGCCAGCCGGCCACTCCCAGCCACAGGCCCCCAAACAAAATCAACGGCGCTGTTCCCTGGAAAACAAAACACGCCTGCCAACTTTTTGATGGAGTTTGCAGGAGCCACTTGGTACTATCAAACCAGCCCGACTTGGCACTGGTGCCACCTTGGGTCTGGGAAACATCCTGCGTATCGTGGATTCTTAGGAGCCAGCCGGCCACTCCTAGCCACAGGCCCCCAGACAAAAACCTAGGCCTATTTCTCTGGCAAACAAAAGTAAGCTGCCCCGCTTCTGGATGGCAGATTGCAGGAGACACTTGGTACTATCAAACCAGTCCAACTTGGCACTGGTGCCACCTTGGATCTGGGAACCATGCTGTGTATCGTGGATATTCAGGGGCCAGCCGGCCACTCTCAGCCATATGTCCCCAAACAGAAACCTCGGCCCGTTTCTCTGGCAAACAAAACTCAACTGCCTCTCTTCTGGATGGCAAATTGCAGGATGAACTTGATACTAAAACCGCAGGCCGACTTGGTAGTGGTGACACCTTGGACCTGGGAACCATCATGCGTATCGAGCATTTTAAGGAGCCAGCCGGCCACTCCCAGCAATATGCCCCCAAAAACAATCCACGGAATTTTTCTCTGGCAAACAAAAATCAGCTGCCCCGCTTCTGGATGGCAGATTGCAGGAGCCACTTTGCACCATCAAACCAGCCCGACTTGGCACTGGTGCCACCTTGCATCTGGGAACCATGCTGCCTAGCGTGGATTTTCAGGAGCCAGCCGGCCACTCTCAGCCATAGGCCCCCAAACAAAACCCACGGCCCGTTTCCCTGGCAAACAAAATTAAGCTGCCCCGCTTCTGGATGGCAGATTGCAGGACGCACTTGGTAGTATCAAACCAGCCCGACTTGGCACTGGTGCCACCTTGGGTCTGGGAACCATCCTGCGTATTGTGGGTTCAAAGGAGCCAGCCGGCCACTCCCAGCCACAGGCCCCCAAATACAAACAACGGCGCTTTTCCCTGGAAAAAAAAACTGGCCTGCCAACTTTTTGATGGCAGATTGCAGGAGCCACTTGGTACTATCAAACCAGCCCAACTTGGCACTGGTGCCACCTCTGGTCTGGGAACCATGCTGCGTAACACAGATTCTAAGGCGCCAGTCGGCCACTCCCAGCCACAAGCCCCCAAACACAAACAACGGCGCTATTCTCTGGCAAACAAAACTCCACTGCCCCTCTTCTGGATGGCAAATTGCAGGACGCACTTGGTACTATAAAAACAGCCCGACTTGGCACTGGTGCCACCTTGGGTCTGGGAACCATCCTGCGTATCGATCTTTTTAATGAGACAGCCGGCCACTCCCAGCCATATGCCCCCAAACACAACCCACGGCCCTTTTCTCTGGCAAACAAAACTCAACTGCACCGCTTCTGGATGGCAGATTGCAGGAGCCACTTGGTACTATCAAACCAGCCCGACTTGGCACTGGTGCCACCTTGGGTCTGGGAACCATCCAGCCTATCGTGGATTTTAAGGAGCCAGCCGGCTACTCCCAGCCACAGGCCCCCAACAAAAACCACGGCCCATTTTTCTGGCAAACAAAACTTAGCTGCCTCAATTCTGGATGGCAGATTGCAGGAGCCACTTGGTGTAATCAAACCAGCCCGACTTGGCACTGGTGCCACCTTGGGTCTGGGAACCATCCTGCGTATCGTGGATTCTAAGGAGCCAGCCGGCCACTCCCAGCCACAGGTCCCCAAACAAAATCAACGGCGCTGTTCCCTGGAAAACAAAACACGCCCGCCAACATTTTGATGGAGTTTGCAGGAGCCACTTGGTACTATCAAACCAGCCTGACTTGGCACTGGTGCCACCTTGGGTCTGGGAACCATCCTGCGTATCGTGGATTCTAAGGAGCCAGCCGGCCACTCCTAGCCACAGGCCCCCAGACAAAAACCTAGGCCTATTTCTCTGGCAAACAAAAGTAAGCTGCCCCGCTTCTGGATGGCAGATTGCAGGAGACACTTGGGACTATCAAACCAGCCCAACTTGGCACTGGTGCCACCTTGGATCTGGGAACCATGCTGTGTATCGTGGATATTCAGGGGCCACCCGGCCACTCTCAGCCATATGTCCCCAAACAGAAACCTCGGCCCGTTTCTCTGGCAAACAAAACTCAACTGCCCGTCTTCTGGATGGCAAATTGCAGGATGAACTTGATAATAAAACCGCAGGCCGACTTGGTAGTGGTGACACCTTGGGCCTGGGAACCATCATGCGTATCGAGCATTTTAAGGAGCCAGCCGGCCACTCCCAGCAATATGCCCCCAAAAACAATCCACGGAATTTTTCTCTGGCAAACAAAAATCAGCTGCCCCGCTTCTGGATGGCAGATTGCAGGAGCCACTTTGCACCATCAAACCAGCCCGACTTGGCACTGGTGCCACCTTGCATCTGGGAACCATGCTGCCTAGCGTGGATTTTCAGGAGCCAGCCGGCCACTCTCAGCCATAGGCCCCCATACAAAACCCACGGCCCGTTTCCCTGGCAAACAAAATTAAGCTGCCCCGCTTCTGGATGGCAGATTGCAGGACGCACTTGGTAGTATCAAACCAGCCCGACTTGGCACTGGTGCCACCTTGGGTCTGGGAACCATCCTGCGTATCATGGATTTTCAGGAGCCAGCCGTCCACTGCCAGCCACAGGCCCCGAAACACAAACAACAGCCCGTTTCCCTGGCAAACAAAATTCAGCTGCCCCGCTTCTGCATGGCAGATTGCAGGAACCACTTGGTACTAACAAACCAGCCCGACTTGGCACTGGTGCCACCTTGGGTCTGGGAACCATCCTGCGTATCGTGGATTCTAAGGAGCCAGCTGGCCACTCCCAGCCACAGGCCCCAAAACACACACAACGGTGCTTTTCCCTGGAAAACAAAACTCGCCTGCCAAACATTTGATGGCAGATTGCAGGAGCCACTTGGTATTATCAAACCAGCCCAACTTGGCACTGGTGCCACCATGGGTCTGGTCACCATCCTGCCTATCGTAGCTTTTCAGGTGCCAGCCAGCCACCCCCAGCCAGAGGCCCCTAGACAAATATTACGGCCCATATCCCTGGCAAACAAAAGTAAGCTGCCCCGCTTCTGGATGGCAGATTGCAGGAGCCACTTTGCACCATCAAACCAGCCCAACTTGGCACTGGTGCCACCTCTGGTCTGGGAACCATCCTGCGTATCGTGGGTTCTAAGGAGCCAGCTGGCCACTCCCAGCCACAGGCCCCCAAACACAAACAACGGCGCTTTTCCCTGGAAAACAAAACTCGCCTGCCAACTTTTTGATGGCAGATTGCCGGAGCCACTTGGTACTATCAAACCAGCCCAACTTGGCACTGGTGCCACCATGGGTCTGGTCACCATCCTGCCTATCGTAGCTTTTCAGGAGCCAGCCGGTCACTCACAGCCATAGGCCCCCAGACACAAACCTCGGCCCGTTTCCCTGGCAAACAAAAGTAAGCTGCCCCGCTTCTGCATGGCAGATTGCAGGAGCTATTTAGTACTATCAAACCAGCCCGACTTGGCACTGGTGACACCTCTGGTCTGGGAACCATCCTGCCTATCGTGGATTTTCAGGGGCCAGCCGGCCACTCTCAGCCATATGCCCCCAAAAACAAACCACGGCCCTTTTCTCTGGCAAACAAAACTCAACTGCCCCTCTTCTGGATGGCAAATTTTAGGACGCACTTTGTACTACGAAAACCGCCCGACGTGGCACTGGTGCCACCTTGTGTCAGGGAACCATCCTGCATATCGAGCTTTTTAAGGAGCCAGCCGGCCACGCCCAATCATATACCCCCAAAAACAAACCACGGACCATTTCTCATGGAAACAAAAATCCGCTGCCCCGCGTCTGGATGGCAGATTGCAGGAGCCACTTTGCACCATCAAACCAGCCCGACTTGGCACTGGTGCCACCTTGGGTCTGGGAACAATCCTGCATATCGTGGATTCTAAGGAGCCAGCCGGCCACTCCCAGCCACAGGCCCCCAAACACAAACAACGGCGCTTTTCCCTGGAAAACAAAACTCGCCTGCCAGCTTTTTGATGGCAGATTGCCTGAGCCACTTGGTACTATCAAATCATCCCAACTTGGCACTGGTGCCACTACGGGTCTGGGAACCATCCTGCCTATTGTAGCATTTCAGGAGCCAGCCGGTCACTCCCAGCCATAGGCCCCCAGACACAAACCTCGGACCGTTTCCCTGGCAAACAAAATTAAGCTGCCCCGATTCTGGATGGCAGATTGCAGGAGCCACTTGGTAGTGTCAAACCAGCCCGACTTGGCACTGGTGCCACCTTGGGTCTGGGAACCATCCTGCGTATCGTGGATTCTAAGCAGCCACCCGGCCACTCCCAGCCACAGGCCCCCAAACACAAACAACGGCGCTTTTCCCTGGAAAACAAAACTCGCCTGCCAACATTTTGATGGCAGATTGCAGGAGCCACTTGGTGCTATCAAACCAGCCCAACTTGGCACTGGTGCCACCATGGGTCTGGTCACCATCCTGCCTATCGTAGCTTTTCAGGAGCCAGCCGGTCACTCCCAGCCATAGACCCCCAGACACAAACCTCGGCCCGTTTCCCTGGAAAACAAAAGTAAGCTGCCCCGATTCTGGATGGCAGATTGCAGGTGCCACTTGGTACTATCAAATCAGCCCAACTTGGCACTGGTGCCACCATGGGTCTGGTAAACATCCTGCCTATCGTAGCTTTTCAGGAGCCAGCCGGTCACTCCCTGCCATAGGCCCCCAGACACAAACCTCGGCCCGTTTCCCTGGCAAACAAAAGTAAACTGCCCCGCTTTTGGATGGCAGATTGCAGGATGCATTTGGTACTACCAAACCTGCCCGACTTGGCCCTCGTGCCACCTTGGCTCTGGGAACCATGCTGCGTAACGTAGATTCTACGAGGACAGGCGGCCACTCCCAGCCACAGGCCTCTAAACAAAAACAACGGCGCTTTTCCCTGGAAAACAAAACTCGCCTGCCAAATTTTTGATGGCAGATTGCAGGAGCCACTTGGTACTATCAAACCAGCCCAACTTGGTACTGGTGCCACCATGGGTCTGGTCACCATCCTGCCTATCGTAGCTTTTCAGGAGCCAGCCGGTCACTCCCAGCCATAGGCCCCCAGACAAATATCTCGGCCCGTTTCCCTGGCAAACAAAAGTAAGCTTCCCCGCTTCTGGATGGCAGATTACAGCAGCCACATGGTACTATCAAACCAGGCCAACATGGCACTGGTGCCACCTTGGCTCTGGGAACCATCCTGCCTATCGTGGATTTTCAGGGGCCAGCCGGCCACTCTCAGCCATATGCCCCCAAACACATACCACGGCCCTTTGCTCTGGCAAACAAAACTCAACTGCCCCTCTTCTGGATGGCAAATTGCAGGACGCACTTGGTACTACGAAAACAGCCCGACTTGGCAGTGATGCCACCTTGGGTCAGGGAACAATCCTGCGTATCGATCTTTTTAAGGAGCCAGCCGGCCACATCCAGCCATATACCCCCAAAAAAAAACCACGGAACTTTTCTCCAGCAAACAAAAATCCGCTGCCCCACGTCTGAATGGCAGATTTCAGGAGCTATTTAGTATTATCAAACCAGCCCGACTTGGCACTGCTGCCACCATGAGTCTGGTAACCATCCTGCCTATCGTAGCTTTTCAGTAGCCAGCCGGTCACTCCCAGCCATAGGCCCCCAGACACAAACCTCGGCCCGTTTCCCTGGGAAACAAAAGTAAGCTGACCCGCGTCTGGATGGCAGATTGCAGGAGCCACTTGGTACTATAAAAGCAGCCCAACTTGGCACTGGTGCCACCTTGGCTCTGGGAACCATCCTGCGTATCCTGGGTTCAAAGGAGGCAGCCGGCCACTCCCAGCCACAGGCCTCTAAACAAGAACAACGGCGCTTTTCCCTGGAAAACAAAAGTCGCCTGACAACTTTTTGATGGCAGATTGCAGGAGCCACTTGATACTATCAAACCAGCCCAACTTGGCACTGGTGCCACCATGGGTCTGGTCACCATCCTGCCTATCGTAGCTTTTCAGGAGCCAGCCGCTCACTCCCAGCCATAGGCTCCCAGACAAATATCTTGGCCCGTTTCCCTGGCAAACAAAAGTAAGCAGCCCCGCTTCTGGATGGCAGATTGCAGGAGCCACATGGTACTATCAAACCAGGCCAACATGGCACTGGTGCCACCTCTGGTCTGGGAACCATCCTGCGTATCGTGGATTCTAAGGAGACAGCTGGCCACTCCCAGCCACAGGCCCCCAAACACAAACAACGGCGCTTTTCCCTGGAAAACAAAACTCGCTTGCCAACTTTTTGATGGCAGATTGCAGGAGCCACTTGGTACTATCAAACCACCCCAACTTGGCAACAAGTGGTTCCTGCAATCTGACATCCAGAAGCGGGGCAGCTTACATTTGTTTGCCAGGGAAATGGACCGTTGTTTGTGTTTGGAGGCGTATGGCTGGGAGTGGCCGACTGGCTCCTTAAAATCCACGATACGCAGCATGGTTCCCAGACCAGAGGTGGCACCAGTGCCAAGTCGGCCTGGTTTGATAGTACAAAGTGGCTCCTGCAATCTGCCATCCAGAAGCGGGGCAGCTTACTTTTGTTTGCCAGGGAAACGGGCCGGGCTTTCTGTCTCGGGGCCTATGGCAGGGAGTGACCGGCTGGCTCCTGAAAAGCTACGATAGGCAGGATGGTGACCAGACCCATGGTGGCACCAGTGCCAAGTTGGGCTGGTTTGATAGTACCAAGTGGCTCCTGCAATCTGCCATCAAAATGTTGGCAGGCGAGTTTTGTTTTCCAGGGAAAAGCGCCATTGTTTGTGTTTGGGGACCTGTGGTTGGGAGTGCCCGGCTGGCTCCTTAGAAACCACGATACGCATCATGGTTACCAGACAAGAGGTGCCACCAGTGCCAAGTTGTGCTAGTTTGATACTTCCAAGTGGTTCCTGCAATCTGCCATCCAGAAGCGGGGCAGCTTACTTTTGTTTGCCACGGAAACGGGCCGTTGTTTGTGTTTGGGGGCCTGTGGCTGGGAGTGGCCGACTGGCTCCTTAGAATTCACGATACGCAGGATGGGTCCCAGACCAGAGGTGGCACCAGTGCCAAGTCGGGCTGGTTTGATAGTACCAAGTGGCTCCTGCAATCTGCCATCCAGAAGCGGGGCAGCTTACTTTTGTTTGCCAGGGAAACGGGCCGAGGTTTGTGACTGGGGACCTATGGCTGGGAGTGACCGGCTGGCTCCTGAAAAGTTACGATAGGCAGGATTGTGACCAGACCCATGGTGGCACCAGTGCCAAGTTGGGCTGGTTTGATAGTACCAAGTGGCTCCTGTAATCTGCCATCAAATAGTTGGTAGGCGAGTTTTGTTTTCCAGGGAATAGCGCCGTTGTTTGTGTTTGGGGGCCTGTGGTAGGGAGTGGCCGGCTGGCTAATTAGAATCCACGATACGCAGGATGGTTCCCAGACCAGAGGTGGCACCAGTGCCAAGACGGGCTAGTTTGATGGTGCAAAGTGGCTCCTGCAATCTGCCATCCAGAAGCGGGGTAGCTTACTTTTGTTTGCCAGGGAAACGGGCCGAGCGTTTTGTCTGGGGGCCTATGGCGGGGAGTGACCGGCTGGCTCCTGAAAAGCTACGATAGGCAGGATGGTGACCAGACCCATGGTGGCACCAGTGCCAAGTTGGGCTGATTTGATAAAACCAAGTGGCTCCTGCAATCTGCCATCAAAAAGTTGGGAGGAGAGTTTTGTTTTCCAGGGAAAAGCGCCGTTGTTTGTGTTTGGGGGCCTGTGGCTGGGAGTGGCCGGCTGGCTCCTTAGAATCCACGATACGCAGCATGGTATCCAGACCCAAGGTGGCACCAGTGCCAAGTTTTGCTGGTTTGATAGTACCAAGTGGTTCCTGCAATCTGCCATCCAGAAGTAGGGCAGCTTACTTTTGTTTGCCAGGGAAACGGGCCGAGGTTTTTGTCTGGGGGCCTATGGCTGGGAGTGACCGGCTGGCTCCTGAAAAGCTACGATAGGCAGGATGGTGACCAGACCCATGGTGGCACCAGTCCCAAGTTGGGCTGATTTGATAGTACCAAGTGGCTCCTGCAATCTGCCTTCAAAATTTGGCAGGCGAGTTTTTATTTTCCAGGGAAAAGCGCCGTTGTTTGTGTTTGGGGGCCTGTGGCTGGGAGTGGCCGGCTGGCTGCTTAGAATCCACGATACGCAGGATGGTTCCCAGACCCAAGGTGGCACCAGTGCCAAGTCGGGCTAGTATGATGGTGCAAAGTGGCTCCTGCAATCTGCCATCCAGAAGCGGGGCAGCTTACTTTTGTTTGCCAGGGAAACGGGCCGAGCTTTGTGTCAGGGGTCCTATGGCTGGGAGTGACCGGCTGGCTCCTGAAAAGCTACGATAGGCAGGATGGTGACCAGACCCATGGTGGCACCAGTGCCATGTTCGGCTGATTTCATAGTACCAAGTGGCTCCTGCAATCTGCCATCAAAAAGTCGGCAGGCGAGTTTTGTTTTCCAGGGAAAAGCTCCGTTGTTTGTGTCTGCGGGCCTGTGGCTGGAGTGGCCGGCTGGCTCCTTAGAATCCACGATACGCAGGATGGTTCCCAGACCCAAGGTGGCACCAGTGCCAAGTTGGGCTGGTTTGATAGTACCAAGTGGTTCCTGCAATCTGCCATCAAAAAGTTGGCAGGCGAGTTTTGTTTTCCAGGGAAAAGCGTCGTATTTGTGTTTGGGGGCCTGTGGCTGGCAGTGGACGGCTGGCTCCTTAGAATCCACGATACGCAGGATGGTTCCCAGACCCAAGGTGGCACCAGTCCCAAGTTGGGCTGGTTTGATAGTAGCAAGTGGTTCCTGCAATCTGCCATCCAGAAGCGGGGCAGCTTACTTTTGTTTGCCAGGGAAACGGGCCGAGGTTTTTCTCTGGGGGCCTATGGCAGGGAGGGACCGGCTGGCTCCTGAAAAGCTACGATAGGCAGGATGGTGACCAGACCCATGGTGGCACCAGTGCCAAGTTGGGCTGATTTGATAGTAGCAAGTGGCTCCTGCAATCTGCCATCAAAATGTTGGCAGGCGAGTTTTGTTTTCCAGGGAAAAGCGCCGTTGTTTGTGTTTGGTGGCCTGTGGCTGGGAGTGACCGGCTGGCTCCTTAGAATCCACGATACGCAGGATGGTTCCCAGTCCTGAGGTGGCACCAGTGCCAAGTTGGGCTGGTTTGATAGTACCAAGTGGTTCCTGCAATCTGCCATCCAGAAGCGGTGCAGCTTACTTTAGTTTGCCAGGGAAACGGGCCGAGGTTTTTATCTGGGGGCCTATGGCTTGGAGTGACTGGCTAGGTCCTGAAAAGCTACGATAGGCAGGATGGTAACCAGATCCATGGTGGCACCAGTGCCAAGTGTGGCTGGTTTGATAGTACCAAGTGGCTCCTGCAATCTGCCATCAAAAAGTTGGCAGGCAAGTTTGTTATCCAGGGAAAAGCGCCGTTGTTTTTGTTTGGGGGCCTGTGGCTGGGAGTGGCCGGATGGCTAATTAGAATCCACGATACGCAGCATGGTTCCCAGACCTGAGGTGGCACCAGTGCCAAGTTGGGCTGGTTTGATACTACCAAGTGCGTCCTGCAATCTGCCATCCAGAAGCGGGGCAGCTTACTTTTGTTTGCCAGGGAAACGGGCCGAGGTTTTGTCTGGGGGCCTATGGCAGGGAGTGACCGGCTGGCTCCTGAAAAGCTACGATAGGCAGGATGGTGACCAGACCCATGGTGGCACCAGTGCCAAGTTGGGCTGGTTTGATAGTACCAAGTGGCTCCTGCAATCTGCCATCAAAATGTTGGCAGGCGAGTTTTGTTTTCCAGGGAAAAGCGCCGTTGTTTGTGTTTAGGGGCCTGTGGCTGGGAGTGGCCGTCTGGCTCCTTAGAATCCAAAATACGCAGGATGGTTCCCAGACCTGAGGTGGCACCAGTGCCAAGTTGGGCTGGTTTGATTGTAGCAAATGGTTCCTGCAATCTACCATCCAGAAGCGGGGCAGCTTACTTTTGTTTGCCAGGGAAACGGGCCGAGCTTTGTGTCTGGGGGCCTATGGCTGGGAGTGACCGGCTGGCTCCTGAAAAGCTACGATAGGCAGGATGGTGACCAGACCCATGTTGGCACCAGTGCCATGTTCGGCTGATTTCATAGTACCAAGTGGCTCCTGCAATCTGCCATCGAAATGTTGGCAGGCGAGTTTTGTTTTCCAGGGAAAAGCGCCGTTGTTTGTGTCTGCGGGCCTGTGGCTGGAGTGGCCGGCTGGCTCCTTAGAATCCACAATACGCAGCATGGTTCCCAGACCCAAGGTGGCACCAGTGCCAAGTTGGGCTGGTTTGATAGTACCAAGTGGTTCCTGCAATCTGCCATCAAAAAGTTGTCAGGCGAGTTTTGTTTTCCCGGCAAAATCGCCGTTGTTTTTGTTTGGGGGCCTGTGGCTGGGAGTGGCCGGCTGGCTCCTTAGGATCCACAATACCCAGGATGGTTCCCAGACCAGAGGTGGCACCAGTACCAAGTCGGGCTGGTTTGATAATAACAAGTGGATCCTGCAATCTGCCATCCAGAAGCGGGGCAGCTTACTTTTGTTTGCCAGGGAAACGGGCCGAGCTTTGTGTCTGGGGGCCTATGGCTGGGAGTGACCGGCTGGCTCCTGAAAAGCTACGATAGGCAGGATGGTGACCAGACCCATGGTGGCACCAGTGCCAAGTTGGGCTGGTTTGATAGTACCAAGTGGCTCCTGCAATCTGCCATCAAAAAGTTGGCAGGCGAGTTTTGTTTTCCAGGGAAAAGCGCCGTTGTGTGTGTTTTGGGGCCTGTGGCTGGGAGTGGCCAGCTGGCTCCTTAGAATCCACGATACGCAGGATGGTTCCCAGACCCAAGGTGGCACCAGTGCCAAGTCGGGCTGGTTTGTTAGTACCAAGTGGTTCCTGCAATCTGCCATCCAGAAGCGGGGCAGCTGAATTTTGTTTGCCAGAGAAAAAGGCTGTTGTTTGTGTTTCGGGGCCTGTGGCTGGCAGTGGACGGCTGGCTCCTGAAAATCCATGATACGCAGCATGGTTCCCAGACCCAAGGTGGCACCAGTGCCAAGTCGGGCTGGTTTCATAGTACCCAGTGGCTCCTGCAATCTGCCATCCAGAAGAGGGGCAGTTGAATTTTGTTTTCCAGAGAAAAGGGCCGTGGTTTGTGTTTGGGGCCTATGGCTGAGAGTGACCGGCTGGCTCCTGAAAAGCTACGATAGGCAGGATGGTGACCAGACCGATGGTGGCACCAGTGCCAAGTCGGGCTGGTTTGATAATAGTAAATACCTCCTGCAATCTGCCATCCAGACGCGGGGCAGCGGATTTTTGCTTGCTGGAGAAAAGTTCCGTGGGTTTTTTTTGGGGGTATATGGCTGGACGTTGCCGGCTGACTCCTTAAAAACATCGATACGCAGGATGGTTCCCTGACCCAAGGTGGCATCACTGCCAAGTCGGGCTGTTTTCGTAGTACCAAGTGGCTCCTGCAATTTGCCATCCAGAAGAGGGGGAGTTGAGTTTTGTTTACCAGAGAAAAGGGCCGTGGTTTGTGTTTGGGGGCATATGGCTGAGAGTGGCCGGCTGGCGCCTGAAAATCCACGATAGGCAGGATCGTTCCCAGAGCCAAGGTGGCACCAGTGCCAAGTTGGGCTGGTTTGATAGTACCAAGTGGCTCCTGCAATCTGCCATCCAGAAGCGGGGTAGCTTACTTTTGTTTGCCAGGGAAACGGGCAGAGCTTTCTGTCTGGGGGCCTATGGCTGGGAGTGACCGGCTGGCTCCTGAAAAGCTACGATAGGCAGGATGGTTCCCTGACCCAAGGTGGCACCAGTGCCAAGTCGCGCGGTTTTCGTAGTACAAAGTGCGTCCTAAAATTTGCCATCCAGAAGAGGGGCAGTTGAGTTTTGTTTGCCAGAGAAAAGGGCCGTGGTTTGTTTTTGAGGGCATATGGCTGATAGTGGCCGTCTGGCCCCTGAAAATCCACGATAGGCAGGATGGTTCCCAGACCAGAGGTGGCACCAGTGCCAAGTCGGGCTGGTTTGATAGTACTAAATAGCACCTGCAATCTGCCATGCAGAAGCGGGGCAGCTTACTTTTGTTTGCCAGGGAAACGGGCCGAGGTTTGTGTCTGGGGTCTATGGCTGGGAGTGACCGGCTGGCTCCTGAAAAGCTACGATAGGCAGGATGGTGACCAGACCCATGGTGGCACCAGTGCCAAGTTGGGCTGGTTTGATAGTACCGAGTGGCTCCTGCAATCTGCCATCAAAAAGTTGGCAGGCCAGTTTTGTTTTCCAGGGAAAAGCGCCGTTGTTTGTGTTTGGGGGACTGTGGCTGGGAGTGGCCGGCTGGCTCCTTAGAACACACGATACGCAGGATGGTTCCCAGACCCAAGGTGGCACCAGTGCCACGTCGGGCTGGTTTGATGGTGAAAAGTGGCTCCTGCAATCTGCCATCCTGAAGCGGGGTAGCTTACATTTGTGTGCCAGGGAAACGGGCCTAGGTTTATGACTGGGTGCCTAGGGCTAGAAGTGACCGGCTGGCTCCTGAAAAGCAACAATAGGCAGGATGGTTCCCAGACCCAAGGTGGCACCAGTGCCAAGTTGGGCTGGTTTGATGGTACCAACTGGCTCCTGCAATCTGCCATCTAAAAGTTGTCAGGCGAGTTTTGTTTTCCAGGGAAAAGCGCCGTTGATTTTGTTTGGAGGCCTGTGGCTGGCAGTGGCTGCCTGTCGTCTTAGAATCCGGGTTACGCAGCATGGTTCCCAGAGCCAAGGTGGCACCAGTGTCAAGTTGGGCTGGTTTGATAGTACCAAGTGGCTCCTGCAATCTGCCATCCAGAAGCGGGGCAGCTTACTTTTGTTTGCCAGGGAAACGGGCCGAGGTATTTGTCTGGGGACCTATGGCTGGGAGTGACCGGCTGGCTCCTGAAAAGCTACGATAGGCAGGATGGTGACCAGACCCATGGTGGCACCAGTGCCAAGTTGGGCTGGTTTGATAGTACCAAGTGGCTCCTGCAATCTGCCATCAAAAAGTTGGCAGGTCAGTTTTGTTTTCCAGGGAAAAGCGCCGTTGTTTGTGTTTGGGGGACTGTGGCTGGGAGTGGCCGGCTGGCTCCTTAGAACACAGGATACGCAGGATGGTTCCCAGACCCAAGGTGGCACCAGTGCCAAGTCGGGGTGGTTTGATAGCACCAAGTGGCTCCTGCAATCTGCCATCCAGAAGCGGGGCAGCTTACTTTTGTTTTCCAGGGAAACGGACCGAGGTTTTTTTCTGGGGGCCTATGGCTGGGAGTGACCGGCTGGCTCCTGAAAAGCTACGATAGGCAGGATGGTGACCAGACCCATGGTGGCACCAGTGCCAAATTGGGCTGGTTTGATAGTACCAAGTGGCTCCTGCAATCTGCCATCAAAAAGTTGGCAGGCGAGTTTTGTTTTCCAGGGAAAAGCGCCGTTGTGTGTATTTTGGGGCCTGTGGCTGGGAGTGGCCAGCTGGCTCCTTAGAATCCACGATACGCAGGATGGTTCCCAGACCCAAGGTGGCACCAGTGCCAAGTCGGGCTGGTTTGTTAGTACCAAGTGGTTCCTGCAATCTGCCATCCAGAAGCGGGGCAGCTGAATTTTGTTTGCCAGAGAAAAAGGCTGTTGTTTGTGTTTCGGGGCCTGTGGCTGGCAGTGGACGGCTGGCTCCTGAAAATCCATGATACGCAGCATGGTTCCCAGACCCAAGGTGGCACCAGTGCCAAGTAGAGCTAGTTTCATAGTACCCAGTGGCTCCTGCAATCTGCCATCCAGAAGAGGGGCAGTTGAGTTTTGTTTTCCAGAGAAAAGGGCCTTGGTTTGTGTTTGGGGCCTATGGCTGAGAGTGACCGGCTGGCCCCTGAAAATCCACGATAGGAAGGATGGTTCCCAGATCCAAGGTGGCAGCAGTGCCATGTTGTGCTGGTGTGATAGTCCCAAGTGGCTCCTGCAATCTGCCATCCAGAAATGGGGCAGCTGAATTTTGTTTGCCAGAGAAAAAGGCTGTGGTTTTTGTTTGGGGGCCTATGGCTGGGAGTGGCCGGCTGGCTCCTGAAAATCCATGATACGCAGCATGGTTCCCAGACCCAAGGTGGCACCAGTGCCAAGTGGGGCTGGTTTCACAGTGTCAAGTGCCTCCTGCAATTTGCCATCCAGAAGAGGGGCAGCTGAGTTTTGTTTGCCTGTGAAACGGGCCGTTGTTTTTTATTGGGGTCTGTGGCCGAGAATGTTCAGCTGGCTCCTGACAATCCACAATACGCAGGATGGTTCCCAGACCCAAGGTGGCACCAGTGCCAAGTCTTGCTGGTTTGATAGTACGAAGTGGCTCCTGCAATCTGCCATCCAGAAGCGGTGCAGTTGAGTTTTGTTTGCCAGAGGAAAGGGCCGTGGGTTGTGTTTGGGGGCATATGGCTGGGAGTGGCCGGCTGTCTCATTAAAAAGATCTATACGCAGGATGGTTCCCAGACCCAAGGTGGCACCAGTGCCAAGTCGGGCTGTTTTTATAGTACCAAGTGCGTCCTGCAATTTGCCATCCAGAAGAGGGGCAGTTGAGTTTTGTTTGCCAGAGAAAAGCGCCGTTGTTTGTGTTTGGGGGCTTGTGGCTGGGAGTGGCCGACTGGCGCCTTAGAATCTGCGATACGCAGCATGGTTCCCAGACCCAAGGTGGCACCAGTTCCAAGTTGGGCTGGTTTGATAGTACCAAGTGGCTCCTGCAATCTGCCATCCAGAAGCGGGACAGCTTACTTTTGTTTGCCAGGGAAACGGGCCGAGGTTTGTGTTTGGGGGCCTATGGCTGGGAGTGACCGGCTGGCTCCTGGAAAGCTACAATAGGCAGGATGGTGACCAGACCCATGGTGGCACCAGTGCCAAGTTGGGCTGGTTTGATAGTACCAAGTTGCTCCTGCAATCTGCCATCAAAAAGTTGGCAGGCGAGTTTTGTTTTCCAGGGAAAAGCGCCGTTGTTTGTGTTTGGGGGCCTGTGGCTGGGAGTGGCCGGCTGGCTCCTTAGAATCCACGATACGCAGGATGGTTCCCAGACCCAAGGTGGCACCAGTGCTAAGTCGGGCTGGTTTGATACTACCAAGTGGTTCCTGCAATCTGCCATCCAGAAGCAGGGCAGCTTACTTTTGTTTGCCAGGGAAACGGGCCGTGGGTTTTGTTTGGGGGCATATAGCTTAGAGTGGCCCGCTGGCCCCTGAAAATCCACGCTAGGCAGCATGGTTCCCAGATGCAAGGTGGCACCAGTGCCAAGTCGGGCTGGTTTGATGGTGCAAAGTGGCTCCTGCAATCTGCCATCCAGAAGCGGGGCAGCTGATTTTTGTTTGCCAGAGAAAAATTCCGTGGATTGTTTTTGGGGGCATATTGCTGGGAGTGGCCGGCTGGCTCCTTAAAATGCTCGATACGCATGATGGTTCCCAGGCCCAAGGTGTCACCACTACCAAGTCGGCCTGCGGTTTTAGTATCAAGTTCATCCTGCAATTTGCCATCCAGAAGAGGGGCAGTTGAGTTTTGTTTGCCAGAGAAACGGGCCGAGGTTTCTGTTTGGGGACATATGGCTGAGAGTGGCCGGCTGGCCCCTGAAAATCCACGATACACAACATGGTTCCCAGATCCAAGGTGGCACCAGTGCCAAGTTGGGCTGGTTTGATAGTCCCAAGTGTCTCCTGCAATCTGCCATCCAGAAGCGGGGCAGCTTGCTTTTGTTTGCCAGAGAAATAGGCCTAGGTTTTTGTTTGGGGGCCTGTGGCTAGGAGTGGCCTGCTGGCTCCTAAGAATCCACGATACGCAGGATGTTTACCAGACCCATGGTGGCACCAGTGCCAAGTTGGGCTGGTTTGATAGTACCAAGTGGCTCCTGCAAACTCCATCAAAAGGTTGGCAGGCGTGTTTTGTTTTCCAGGGAACAGCGCCGTTGATTTTGTTTGGGGGCCTGTGGCTGGGAGTGGCCGGCTGGCTCCTTAGAATCCACGATACGCAGGATGGTTCCCAGACCCAAGGTGACACCAGTGCCAAGTCGGGCTGGTTTGATTACACCAAGTGGCTCCTGCAATCTGCCATCCATAAGTGAGGCAGCTAAGTTTTGTTTGCCAGAAAAAAGGGCCGTGGTTTTTGTTGGGGGCCTGTGGCTGGGAGTAGCCGGCTGGCACCTTAAAATCCACGATAGGCAGGATGGTTCCCAGACCCAAGGTGGTACCAGTGCCAAGTCGGGCTGGTTTGATAGTACCAAGTGGCTCCTGCAATCTGCCATCCAGAAGCGGGGCAGCTTACTTTTGTTTGCCAGGGAAACGGGCCGAGCTTTGTGTCTCGGGGCCTATGGCAGGGAGTGACCGGCTGGCTCCTGAAAAGCTACGAT
Organism: Melospiza melodia melodia; assembly: GCF_035770615.1. Lineage (NCBI taxonomy): Eukaryota > Metazoa > Chordata > Aves > Passeriformes > Passerellidae > Melospiza > Melospiza melodia. The sequence continues at coordinate 39,400,948 of NC_086199.1, read as the reverse complement.
AGGCAGGATGGTGACCAGACCCATGGTGGCACCAGTGCCAAGTTGGGCTGGTTTGATAGTACCAAGTGGCTCCTGCAATCTGCCATCAAAAAGTTGGCAGGCGAGTTTTGTTTTCCAGGGAAAAGCGCCGTTGTGTGTGTTTTGGGGCCTGTGGCTGGGAGTGGCCAGCTGGCTCCTTAGAATCCACGATACGCAGGATGGTTCCCAGACCCAAGGTGGCACCAGTGCCAAGTCGGGCTGGTTTGTTAGTACCAAGTGGTTCCTGCAATCTGCCATCCAGAAGCGGGGCAGCTGAATTTTGTTTGCCAGAGAAAAAGGCTGTTGTTTGTGTTTCGGGGCCTGTGGCTGGCAGTGGACGGCTGGCTCCTGAAAATCCATGATACGCAGCATGGTTCCCAGACCCAAGGTGGCACCAGTGCCAAGTAGGGCTGGTTTCATAGTACCCAGTGGCTCCTGCAATCTGCCATCCAGAAGAGGGGCAGTTGAGTTTTGTTTTCCAGAGAAAAGGGCCGTGGTTTGTGTTTGGGGCCTATGGCTGAGAGTGACCGGCTGGCCCCTGAAAATCCACGATAGGAAGGATGGTTCCCAGATCCAAGGTGGCACCAGTGCCATGTTGTGCTGGTGTGATAGTCCCAAGTGGCTCCTGCAATCTGCCATCCAGAAGCGGGGCAGCTTACTTTTGTTTGCCAGAGAAAAAGGCTGTGGTTTTTGTTTGGGGGCCTATGGCTGGGAGTGGCCGGCTGGCTCCTGAAAATCCATGATACGCAGCATGGTTCCCAGACCCAAGGTGGCACCAGTGCCAAGTGGGGCTGGTTTCACAGTGTCAAGTGCCTCCTACAATCTCCCATCCAGAAGCGGGGCAGCTGAGTTTTGTTTGCCTGTGAAACGGGCCGTTGTTTTTGATTGGGGTCTGTGGCCGAGAGTGTCCAGCTGGCTCCTGACAATCCACAATACGCAGGATGGTTCCCAGACCCAAGGTGGCACCAGTGCCAAGTCGTGCTGGTTTGATAGTACCAAGTGCGTCCTGCAATTTGCCATCCAGAAGAGGGGCAGTTGAGTTTTGTTTGCCAGAGAAAAGCGCCGTTGTTTGTGTTTGGGGTCTTGTGGCTGGGAGTGGCCGACTGGCGCCTTAGAATCTGCGATACGCAGCATGGTTCCCAGACCCAAGGTGGCACCAGTGCCAAGTCGGGCTGGTTTGATAGTACCAAGTGGCTCCTGCAATCTGCCATCCAGAAGCGGGGCAGCTTACTTTTGTTTGCCAGGGAAACGAGACGAGGTTTGTGACTGGGGGCCTATGGCTGGGAGTGACCGGCTGGCTCCTGGAAAGCTACAATAGGCAGAATGGTTACCAGACCCATGGTGGCACCAGTGCCAAGTTGGGCTGGTTTGATAGTACCAAGTTGCTCCTGTAATCTGCCATCAAAAAGTTGGCAGGCGAGTTTTGTTTTCCAGGGAAAAGCGCCGTTGTTTGTATTTGGGGGCCTGTGGCTGGGAGTGGCCGGCTGGCTCCTTAGAATCCACGATACGCAGGATGGTTCCCAGACCCAAGGTGGCACCAGTGCAAAGTCGGGCTGGTTTGATACTACCAAGTGGTTCCTGCAATCTGCCATCCAGAAGCGGGGCAGCTTACTTTTGTTTGCCAGGGAAACGGGCCGTGGGTTTTGTTTGGGGGCATATAGCTGAGAGTGGCCGGCTGGCCCCTGAAAATCCACGCTAGGCAGCATGGTTCCAGGATGCAAGGTGGCACCAGTGCCAAGTCGGGCTGGTTTGATGGTGCAAAGTGGCTCCTGCAATCTGCCATCCAGACGCGGGGCAGCTGATTTTTGTTTGCCAGAGAAAAAGGCCTAGGTTTTTGTTTGGGGGCCTGTGGCTAGGAGTGGCCGGCTGGCTCCTAAGAATCCACGATACGCAGGATGTTTCCCAGACCCATGGTGGCACCAGTGCCAAGTTGGGCTGGTTTGATAGTACCAAGTGGCTCCTGCAAACTCCATCAAAAAGTTGGCAGGCGTGTTTTGTTTTCCAGGGAACAGCGCCGTTGATTTTGTTTGGGGGCCTGTGGCTGGGAGTGGCCGGCTGGCTCCTTAGAATCCACGATACGCAGGATGGTTCCCAGACCCAAGGTGGCACCAGTGCCAAGTAAGGCTGGTTGTATGGTTCAAAGTGACTCCTGCAATCTGCCATCCAGAAGTGGGACAGCTGATTTTTTTTTGCCAGAGAAAAGGTCCGTGGTTTCTTTTTGGGGCATACGGCTGGGAATTGCCGGCTGGCTCCTTAAAATGCTCGATACGCAGGATGGTTCCCAGAGCCAAGGTGGCACCACTGCCAAGTCGGGCTCTTTTTGTAGTACCAAGTGCGTCCTGCAATTTGCCATCCAGAAGAGGGGCAGTTGAGTTTTGTTTGCCAGAGAAAAGGGCCGAGGTTTGTGTTTGGGAGCATATGGCTGGGAATGACCGGCTGGCCCCTGAAAATCCACGATACGCCGGATGGTTCCCAGATCCAAGATGGTACCATTACCAAGTCGGGCTGCTTTGATAGTCCCAAGTGGCTCCTGCAAACTGCCATCCAGAAGCGGGGCAGCTGAGTTTGGTTTGCCAGGGAAATGGGCCGTTGTTTGTGTTTGGGGGCCTGTGGCTGGGAGTGTTCGGCTGGTTCCTGAATATGTACGATACGCAGGATTGTTCCCAGATCCAAGGTGGCAGCAGTGCCATGTTGTGCTGGTGTGATAGTCCCAAGTGGCTCCTGCAATCTGCCATCCAGAAGTGGGGCAGCTGATTTTTGTTTGCCAGAGAAAAGGTCCGTGGTTTCTGTTTGGGGGCATATGGCTGAGAGTGGCCGGCTGGCCCCTGAAAATCCACGATACACAGGATGGTTCCCAGATCCAAGGTGGCACCTGTGCCAAGTCGGGCTGATTTGATAGTACTAAGTAGCTCCTGCAATCTGCCATCCAGAAGCGGGGCAGCTTACTTTTGTTTGCCAGGGAAACGGGCCGAGGTTTCTGTTTGGGGGCCTATGGCTGGGAGTGACCGGCTGGCTCCTGAAAAGCTACAATAGGCAGGATGGTTCCCAGAGCCAAGGTGGCACCAGTGCCAAGTCGGGCTGTTTTTATAGTACCAAGTGCGTCCTGCAATTTGCCATCCAGAAGAGGGGCAGTTGAGTTTTGTTTGCCAGAGAAAAGCGCCGTTGTTTGTGTTTGGGGGCTTGTGGCTGGGAGTGGCCGACTGGCGCCTTAGAATCTGCGATACGCAGCATGGTTCCCAGACCCAAGGTGGCACCAGTTCCAAGTTGGGCTGGTTTGATAGTACCAAGTGGCTCCTGCAATCTGCCATCCAGAAGCGGGACAGCTTACTTTTGTTTGCCAGGGAAACGGGCCGAGGTTTGTGTTTGGGGGCCTATGGCTGGGAGTGACCGGCTGGCTCCTGGAAAGCTACAATAGGCAGGATGGTGACCAGACCCATGGTGGCACCAGTGCCAAGTTGGGCTGGTTTGATAGTACCAAGTTGCTCCTGCAATCTGCCATCAAAAAGTTGGCAGGCGAGTTTTGTTTTCCAGGGAAAAGCGCCGTTGTTTGTGTTTGGGGGCCTGTGGCTGGGAGTGGCCGGCTGGCTCCTTAGAATCCACGATACGCAGGATGGTTCCCAGACCCAAGGTGGCACCAGTGCTAAGTCGGGCTGGTTTGATACTACCAAGTGGTTCCTGCAATCTGCCATCCAGAAGCAGGGCAGCTTACTTTTGTTTGCCAGGGAAACGGGCCGTGGGTTTTGTTTGGGGGCATATAGCTTAGAGTGGCCCGCTGGCCCCTGAAAATCCACGCTAGGCAGCATGGTTCCCAGATGCAAGGTGGCACCAGTGCCAAGTCGGGCTGGTTTGATGGTGCAAAGTGGCTCCTGCAATCTGCCATCCAGAAGCGGGGCAGCTGATTTTTGTTTGCCAGAGAAAAATTCCGTGGATTGTTTTTGGGGGCATATTGCTGGGAGTGGCCGGCTGGCTCCTTAAAATGCTCGATACGCATGATGGTTCCCAGGCCCAAGGTGTCACCACTACCAAGTCGGCCTGCGGTTTTAGTATCAAGTTCATCCTGCAATTTGCCATCCAGAAGAGGGGCAGTTGAGTTTTGTTTGCCAGAGAAACGGGCCGAGGTTTCTGTTTGGGGACATATGGCTGAGAGTGGCCGGCTGGCCCCTGAAAATCCACGATACACAACATGGTTCCCAGATCCAAGGTGGCACCAGTGCCAAGTTGGGCTGGTTTGATAGTCCCAAGTGTCTCCTGCAATCTGCCATCCAGAAGCGGGGCAGCTTGCTTTTGTTTGCCAGAGAAATAGGCCTAGGTTTTTGTTTGGGGGCCTGTGGCTAGGAGTGGCCTGCTGGCTCCTAAGAATCCACGATACGCAGGATGTTTACCAGACCCATGGTGGCACCAGTGCCAAGTTGGGCTGGTTTGATAGTACCAAGTGGCTCCTGCAAACTCCATCAAAAGGTTGGCAGGCGTGTTTTGTTTTCCAGGGAACAGCGCCGTTGATTTTGTTTGGGGGCCTGTGGCTGGGAGTGGCCGGCTGGCTCCTTAGAATCCACGATACGCAGGATGGTTCCCAGACCCAAGGTGACACCAGTGCCAAGTCGGGCTGGTTTGATTACACCAAGTGGCTCCTGCAATCTGCCATCCATAAGTGAGGCAGCTAAGTTTTGTTTGCCAGAAAAAAGGGCCGTGGTTTTTGTTGGGGGCCTGTGGCTGGGAGTAGCCGGCTGGCACCTTAAAATCCACGATAGGCAGGATGGTTCCCAGACCCAAGGTGGTACCAGTGCCAAGTCGGGCTGGTTTGATAGTACCAAGTGGCTCCTGCAATCTGCCATCCAGAAGCGGGGCAGCTTACTTTTGTTTGCCAGGGAAACGGGCCGAGCTTTGTGTCTCGGGGCCTATGGCAGGGAGTGACCGGCTGGCTCCTGAAAAGCTACGATAGGCAGGATGGTGACCAGACCCATGGTGGCACCAGTGCCAAGTTGGGCTGGTTTGATAGTACCAAGTGGCTCCTGCAATCTGCCATCAAAAAGTTGGCAGGCGAGTTTTGTTTTCCAGGGAAAAGCGCCGTTGTGTGTGTTTTGGGGCCTGTGGCTGGGAGTGGCCAGCTGGCTCCTTAGAATCCACGATACGCAGGATGGTTCCCAGACCCAAGGTGGCACCAGTGCCAAGTCGGGCTGGTTTGTTAGTACCAAGTGGTTCCTGCAATCTGCCATCCAGAAGCGGGGCAGCTGAATTTTGTTTGCCAGAGAAAAAGGCTGTTGTTTGTGTTTCGGGGCCTGTGGCTGGCAGTGGACGGCTGGCTCCTGAAAATCCATGATACGCAGCATGGTTCCCAGACCCAAGGTGGCACCAGTGCCAAGTAGGGCTGGTTTCATAGTACCCAGTGGCTCCTGCAATCTGCCATCCAGAAGAGGGGCAGTTGAGTTTTGTTTTCCAGAGAAAAGGGCCGTGGTTTGTGTTTGGGGCCTATGGCTGAGAGTGACCGGCTGGCCCCTGAAAATCCACGATAGGAAGGATGATTCCCAGATCCAAGGTGGCACCAGTGCCATGTTGTGCTGGTGTGATAGTCCCAAGTGGCTCCTGCAATCTGCCATCCAGAAGCGGGGCAGCTTACTTTTGTTTGCCAGAGAAAAAGGCTGTGGTTTTTGTTTGGGGGCCTATGGCTGGGAGTGGCCGGCTGGCTCCTGAAAATCCATGATACGCAGCATGGTTCCCAGACCCAAGGTGGCACCAGTGCCAAGTGGGGCTGGTTTCACAGTGTCAAGTGCCTCCTACAATCTCCCATCCAGAAGCGGGGCAGCTGAGTTTTGTTTGCCTGTGAAACGGGCCGTTGTTTTTGATTGGGGTCTGTGGCCGAGAGTGTCCAGCTGGCTCCTGACAATCCACAATACGCAGGATGGTTCCCAGACCCAAGGTGGCACCAGTGCCAAGTCGTGCTGGTTTGATAGTACCAAGTGCGTCCTGCAATTTGCCATCCAGAAGAGGGGCAGTTGAGTTTTGTTTGCCAGAGAAAAGCGCCGTTGTTTGTGTTTGGGGTCTTGTGGCTGGGAGTGGCCGACTGGCGCCTTAGAATCTGCGATACGCAGCATGGTTCCCAGACCCAAGGTGGCACCAGTGCCAAGTCGGGCTGGTTTGATAGTACCAAGTGGCTCCTGCAATCTGCCATCCAGAAGCGGGGCAGCTTACTTTTGTTTGCCAGGGAAACGAGACGAGGTTTGTGACTGGGGGCCTATGGCTGGGAGTGACCGGCTGGCTCCTGGAAAGCTACAATAGGCAGAATGGTTACCAGACCCATGGTGGCACCAGTGCCAAGTTGGGCTGGTTTGATAGTACCAAGTTGCTCCTGTAATCTGCCATCAAAAAGTTGGCAGGCGAGTTTTGTTTTCCAGGGAAAAGCGCCGTTGTTTGTATTTGGGGGCCTGTGGCTGGGAGTGGCCGGCTGGCTCCTTAGAATCCACGATACGCAGGATGGTTCCCAGACCCAAGGTGGCACCAGTGCCAAGTCGGGCTGGTTTGATACTACCAAGTGGTTCCTGCAATCTGCCATCCAGAAGCGGGGCAGCTTACTTTTGTTTGCCAGGGAAACGGGCCGTGGGTTTTGTTTGGGGGCATATAGCTGAGAGTGGCCGGCTGGCCCCTGAAAATCCACGCTAGGCAGCATGGTTCCAGGATGCAAGGTGGCACCAGTGCCAAGTCGGGCTGGTTTGATGGTGCAAAGTGGCTCCTGCAATCTGCCATCCAGAAGCGGGGCAGCTGATTTTTGTTTGCCAGAGAAAAAGGCCTAGGTTTTTGTTTGGGGGCCTGTGGCTAGGAGTGGCCGGCTGGCTCCTAAGAATCCACGATACGCAGGATGTTTCCCAGACCCATGGTGGCACCAGTGCCAAGTTGGGCTGGTTTGATAGTACCAAGTGGCTCCTGCAAACTCCATCAAAAAGTTGGCAGGCGTGTTTTGTTTTCCAGGGAACAGCGCCGTTGATTTTGTTTGGGGGCCTGTGGCTGGGAGTGGCCGGCTGGCTCCTTAGAATCCACGATACGCAGGATGGTTCCCAGACCCAAGGTGGCACCAGTGCCAAGTAAGGCTGGTTGTATGGTTCAAAGTGACTCCTGCAATCTGCCATCCAGAAGTGGGACAGCTGATTTTTTTTTGCCAGAGAAAAGGTCCGTGGTTTCTTTTTGGGGCATACGGCTGGGAATTGCCGGCTGGCTCCTTAAAATGCTCGATACGCAGGATGGTTCCCAGAGCCAAGGTGGCACCACTGCCAAGTCGGGCTCTTTTTGTAGTACCAAGTGCGTCCTGCAATTTGCCATCCAGAAGAGGGGCAGTTGAGTTTTGTTTGCCAGAGAAAAGCGCCGAGGTTTGTGTTTGGGAGCATATGGCTGGGAATGACCGGCTGGCCCCTGAAAATCCACGATACGCCGGATGGTTCCCAGATCCAAGATGGTACCATTACCAAGTCGGGCTGCTTTGATAGTCCCAAGTGGCTCCTGCAAACTGCCATCCAGAAGCGGGGCAGCTGAGTTTTGTTTGCCAGGGAAATGGGCCGTTGTTTGTGTTTGGGGGCCTGTGGCTGGGAGTGTTCGGCTGGTTCCTGAATATGTACGATACGCAGGATTGTTCCCAGATCCAAGGTGGCAGCAGTGCCATGTTGTGCTGGTGTGATAGTCCCAAGTGGCTCCTGCAATCTGCCATCCAGAAGTGGGGCAGCTGATTTTTGTTTGCCAGAGAAAAGGTCCGTGGTTTCTGTTTGGGGGCATATGGCTGAGAGTGGCCGGCTGGCCCCTGAAAATCCACGATACACAGGATGGTTCCCAGATCCAAGGTGGCACCTGTGCCAAGTCGGGCTGATTTGATAGTACTAAGTAGCTCCTGCAATCTGCCATCCAGAAGCGGGGCAGCTTACTTTTGTTTGCCAGGGAAACGGGCCGAGGTTTCTGTTTGGGGGCCTATGGCTGGGAGTGACCGGCTGGCTCCTGAAAAGCTACAATAGGCAGGATGGTTCCCAGAGCCAAGGTGGCACCAGTGCCAAGTTGGGCTGGTTTGATAGTACCAAGTGGCTCCTGCAATCTGCCATCCAGAAGCAGGGCAGCTGAGTTTTGTTTGCCAGAGAAAAGGGCTTGGTTTGTGTTTGGGGGCATATGGCTGTGTGTGGCCAGCTGGCTCCTTAAAATGCACGATATGCAACATGGCTCCCAGACCCATAGTGGCACCAGTGCCAAGTTGGGCTGGTTTGATAGTACCAAGTGGCTCCTGCAATCTTCCATGATCACGTGGAGAAATACTTTCTGGTTTCAGCCATATGCTCTTTCTTCTCTCCCTCAACTTCTCTATCACCTCTCATCTGGTTCACATGCGCTGTCTTCAAGGTCCACAGGCTACTTTTCACAGAATCTTCTGGCCTGATGAAGTAAGAATGATGAATAGAACAGAGCTGGGATCTATTTTCCAGTTTGGATAAAATGCATTCTGCACACAAATCCAAGGAGAACGTGCTGCCCCAATGCCCAGAAAATCTTTCACTCCTGCTAGTGTTCTACGTCAACCGCAACTTAGTCTGAAAGAAAAGCTTTTTCTCTGAGAGCATCTGAGAGGTTTGCATGAAGCACTGATATCTGACATATGCAATTTTGAATAGGAGAGGAAAAAGAAAATGGCAAGGAGTTTTTAATTTTAGTGGTTTCAATTTTAATTTCCGTGCACTTTTTCAAAACTTGTCAGCTCAAATGCCCATCAACATCTTTTAGTCATCTGTAAGTCAGTATTCATATAAAATGTGCTTCAAATCCAAAGAATTTCAAATTTGCACTCCAAGCTTCTATGCCTAGATTTATGATTTCCTACACATATTAGATGAAAGGAAGGCCTTTTTTACTGTGGGAGTGCTGGAACACTGGAACAGGTTGCCCAGAGAAGTTGTGGGTGTCCCATCCCTGAAAGTATTCAAGGTCACCTTGGACGGGGCTTGGAGCAGCAACAGAGAAGCTTGATGGTAGAGAAACAAAGTTGGACTATAGAAGAAACTCGGATTGAAGTATAGGATCAAGTTTTCTCTCAGCTCTTGGGGTAAATTCAAAGTTGTACAAAATGACATTTATCTGTGCTATTCACTACTGTAACAGAAAGTTTCATGAAAACTGTACAGAAGATAGTAAATTTTAAAAGAGATAAGAATTACAGCATAAAATCCATGGGATAGGTTACAACATGAGACACTCTCTAAGAGAAAATCTCTGTGTTTCAGCACTTCATCGGGGTAAGATTTCATGAAGTGCCAAAGAAGGCGGCAAAATATCATTCGGGACATTATTTACTGGAATTCAGCCTGGCCATTAGTAGGAACTGCCTTTGAACATATCATGTAGATATACCACACACGCTTTCCCTTCACTGAAAAATTACTGTTTACAACAAATAAGCAATTGACGATCAAAATTGATTGAAAGCATCTTAAACATGTCAAGTATTTCATTGTAGATGATCTGTGATCCAAATGCTTCTTCCACCTTCGAGAGGGACAGAAGAATTCTTCCATATCATGATGGTTTAAAATTGTATCAACCAATGTTTTCTGCTGAAAAGATATCATCTATTTTTTTCTATTTTTGGAAGAAAATATTCCTAGACATACAACAGGTGAGAACTAAGTAATTTTAAAGAAACAAATGAAATGAAAATATTCTGTAAATAGAATGAAATGAAAAGCTGTGTTTTAAATAGGAGCTAAATATTAAACAGAATTTTTGTACCAGGCATTTGAATTACTGCACCAGCTCTTTTGCCCATCAAGAGAGGCATTTAGCATTTCAGTCTTTTCCAAGGTGTTCATGATCTGCTATGCTGATCTCTGTGTGTGCCTAGGTGTGTGTGGAGGGGGGGGCATATGAAGGGGAGTGTGTATGTTTGCTTTACAATTGTTGTGGCAGATTCATGCCTCAGCTCCACATTTTGTTTTAAAAAGGTCACACCGAGTGGATATGAAGTTTACTATCAACAAGAGATCGATTCCCAAATCATCCATTTGACTCTCCCTTATAAATCATGTGCTTTGTTGCATATTTTATCAAATATACTTTCAAGCCAGATGGAGGAAGGAGGATGTGGGAATCCCTCCACCATCTTGCAACTTTTATGTAAGTAGGTTTTCAAGAAAATCATCATTTCTCTTTTAAATATGTCTGGAACAGGCATGATGGTAGTGTCAACCTGTTGGAGTTTTTGTTGCTGGAAGAAGTTGTACAAAAGGATTGGTTTTTACATTGACCAGTTACTGAATCAAGCGCAGGAATACATTGGAAATTTAGCTGGGGGTTCCTTTTCCCAGCAGACTACTTCTAGAACGAGCTTGTACACTGAAGCTGACTCTTTTGCTCTCTTTTTGTTTCTTTCCTATTTTCTTGGCTTCTTTGCCACTATCTAGACAATTTTGGAACTTTGTTCCCAACTAAAATGGTTTCAATAGTCTGATTGTGATCATACATTTTTACAAGGAATTTTTAAAATCTTTCCTTGAGTCCAGAAAGTCAAGGACTTAGATCTTTTTCTTCCCTTATCAATATTGCCATGAAATTGATAAATAAAGACCAACTCTTTATTTTTGTTTTTAACCCACGTAGATAATTCCCATCCATTAATCCATTTTGTGGACCAATAGCTGCCATTCTGATGGAAGCTGTCACTTCTTAACAATAGGCATTCTGTGACTATGTTGACTGCACTTTGGGTGAAGATCCTAACTGGTCTTAGATATACATAGGGAGAAATTTGCTCAGCCAGTGTCAGTCTTAAGCATGCGTATCAGAAGATCTTTCTAGAGCTGGGAATTTTCCCATGAAAGGGATTCAGTTAGGGAAGAGACACTTGTGCCAGAGTTTTACATTCTTCTTGAACACTGCTTAAGGAACTTAGATGCCATGTCCATTTGGATCTCTGTCTGCACAGAACTTTGTCATGCCAGTGCTTTGAAATGCATCTTGAAGAGAATTCACTAGCACAGAATGAAAGAGAGTGGAAGGGGTTGGTGGGGCTAACCAGGCCCAACCCCCCTGCCTAAACCAGGATACCTAGAGCCTCTTGCCCAGGATTCTATCTGGGTGTACTTTTAATGTCTTCAAAGATCCAGGCTCCACAATCTTTCTGGGCAGTCTGTGCCGTGGTTCAGTCACCCTGACAGTAAAGAAACATTTACTGATGTTCAAAGGCAATCTCCTGTATTTCAGTGTGTGCCCACTGCCTCTTGTCTTTTCCCTCAGCATCACTGAAAAGACACTGATTCCCTCCCCTTTGCACTATTGCTTCCATATGTATGTGTGATGCCATGTAGAGGTATGTCAAAAACCTCCCTGAAGCCCAGGCAGATAATATTCCCTTCATCTACCAGTCAAGTTGATTCATCAGAGGAGTTTAAAGTGATGTTCAGCATGAAATTCCCCTGAAAAATCATGCTAACTACATTATTTGGTCATCTGTCATGTGCCTGGCAAGGATTTCCAGGAAGAGCTGCTTCATCAACTTCCTGGGGATAAAAAAGAGGCTGGCTGGTTTGTACTATGGCGAGTCCTCTTAATTGCCTTTTTTGAAGATGGGTGTCATTTGCTAACATCCACTCTTTAGCCTCTGTTGTCGTCTACATCTTAGCAAAACGCTTTTCCACTATGTCTGGCTAGGAAAAACTGTGCCAGCACAGAAAACATCTCCCATCGTGTTCTAGAAGTTGCACGGATGTCTGCCAAGTGTTTGGCAGGAAGAAAAGAAAAGTTGTTCAAAACAGCTTCCAATCGAATGTTCCTGTGATTGGAAAAGTCAGGAGAGTGCAAAGGTACTGTTTTCTATCAGTTGGCAAGGTGCGCACACAATCCCAGTGTTGTACAGCTTGCTTCTTCACCTTCCCGAAGCTGCCGCTCTCGCCGGCTGCCGGAGCCCAAGAAGCGGCTTCTTCGCGCAAAGACGATTGTGCCGCTCACAGTGCTCTCCTTAGCGCGGCTTCTGCCGAAAGACGCCCGGCAGCGGCTCTTACCTCCGGAGAGCATCCTACCTTCGTCTTTAGCTCCTCTTCTCATCTACACCTCGGCAAAAAGCTTTTCCACTATGTCTGGCTAGGAAAAACTGTGCCAGCACAGAAAACATCTCCCATCGTGTTCTAGAAGTTGCACGGATGTCTGCCAAGTGTTTGGCAGGAAGAAAAGAAAAGTTGTCCAAAACAGCTTCCAATCGAATGTTCCTGTGATTGGAAAAGTCAGGAGAGTGCAAAGGTACTGTTTTCTATCAGTTGGCAAGGTGCGCACACAATCCCAGTGTTGTACAGCTTGCTTCTTCACCTTCCCGAAGCTGCCGCTCTCGCCGGCTGCCGGAGCCCAAGAAGCGGCTTCTTCGCGCAAAGACGATTGTGCCGCTCACAGTGCTCTCCTTAGCGCGGCTTCTGCCGAAAGACGCCCGGCAGCGGCTCTTACCTCCGGAGAGCATCCTACCTTCGTCTTTCGCGTCTTTTGTAGTCTACATCTTAGCAAAACGCTTCTCCACTATGTCTGGCTAGGAAAAACTGTGCCAGCACAGAAAACATCTCCCATCGTGTTCTAGAAGTTGCACGGATGTCTGCCAAGTGTTTGGCAGGAAGAAAAGAAAAGTTGTCCAAAACAGCTTCCAATCGAATGTTCCTGTGATTGGAAAAGTCAGGAGAGTGCAAAGGTACTGTTTTCTATCAGTTGGCAAGGTGCGCACACAATCCCAGTGTTGTACAGCTTGCTTCTTCACCTTCCCGAAGCTGCCGCTCTCGCCGGCTGCCGGAGCCCAAGAAGCGGCTTCTTCGCGCAAAGACGATTGTGCCGCTCACAGTGCTCTCCTTAGCGCGGCTTCTGCCGAAAGACGCCCGGCAGCGGCTCTTACCTCCGGAGAGCATCCTACCTTCGTCTTTCGCGTCTTTTGTAGTCTACACCTCGGCAAAACGCTTTTCCACTATGTCTGGCTAGGAAAAACTGTGCCAGCACAGAAAACATCTCCCATCGTGTTCTAGAAGTTGCACGGATGTCTGCCAAGTGTTTGGCAGGAAGAAAAGAAAAGTTGTCCAAAACAGCTTCCAATCGAATGTTCCTGTGATTGGAAAAGTCAGGAGAGTGCAAAGGTACTGTTTTCTATCAGTTGGCAAGGTGCGCACACAATCCCAGTGTTGTACAGCTTGCTTCTTCACCTTCCCGAAGCTGCCGCTCTCGCCGGCTGCCGGAGCCCAAGAAGCGGCTTCTTCGCGCAAAGACGATTGTGCCGCTCACAGGGCTCTCCTTAGCGCGGCTTCTGCCGAAAGACGCCCGGCAGCGGCTCTTAACTCCGGAGAGCATCCTACCTTCGTCTTTCGCGTCTTTTGTAGTCTACACCTCGGCAAAACGCTTTTCCACTATGTCTGGCTAGGAAAAACTGTGCCAGCACAGAAAACATCTCCCATCGTGTTCTAGAAGTTGCACGGATGTCTGCCAAGTGTTTGGCAGGAAGAAAAGAAAAGTTGTTCAAAACAGCTTCCAATCGAATGTTCATGTGATTGGAAAAGTCAGGAGAGTGCAAAGGTACTGTTTTCTATCAGTTGGCAAGGTGCGCACACAATCCCAGTGTTGTACAGCTTGCTTCTTCACCTTCCCGAAGCTGCCGCTCTCGCCGGCTGCCGGAGCCCAAGAAGCGGCTTCTTCGCGCAAAGACGATTGTGCCGCTCACAGTGCTCTCCTTAGCGCGGCTTCTGCCGAAAGACGCCCGGCAGCGGCTCTTACCTCCGGAGAGCATCCTACCTTCGTCTTTCGCGTCTTATGTAGTCTACACCTCGGCAAAAAGCTTTTCCACTATGTCTGGCTAGGAAAAACTGTGCCAGCACAGAAAACATCTCCCATCGTGTTCTAGAAGTTGCACGGATGTCTGCCAAGTGTTTGGCAGGAAGAAAAGAAAAGTTGTCCAAAACAGCTTCCAATCGAATGTTCCTGTGATTGGAAAAGTCAGGAGAGTGCAAAGGTACTGTTTTCTATCAGTTGGCAAGGTGCGCACACAATCCCAGTGTTGTACAGCTTGCTTCTTCACCTTCCCGAAGCTGCCGCTCTCGCCGGCTCCCGGAACCGAAGAAGCGGCTTCTTCGCGCAAAGACGATTGTGCCGCTCACAGGGCTCTCCTTAGCGCGGCTTCTGCCGAAAGACGCCCGGCAGCGGCTCTTAACTCCGGAGAGCATCCTACCTTCGTCTTTCGCGTCTTATGTAGTCTACATCTTAGCAAAACGCTTTTCCACTATGTCTGGCTAGGAAAAACCGTGCCAGCCCAGAAAACATCTCCCATCGTGTTCTAGAAGTTGCACGGATGTCTGCCAAGTGTTTGGCAGGAAGAAAAGAAAAGTTGTCCAAAACAGCTTCCAATCGAATGTTCCTGTGATTGGAAAAGTCAGGAGAGTGCAAAGGTACTGTTTTCTATCAGTTGGCAAGGTGCGCACACAATCCCAGTGTTGTACAGCTTGCTTCTTCACCTTCCCGAAGCTGCCACTCTCAGGAGGTAAGAGCCGCTGCCGGGCGTCTTTCGGCAGAAGCCGCGCTAAGGAGAGCACTGTGAGCGGCACAATCGTCTTTGCGCGAAGAAGCCGCTTCTTGGGCTCCGGCAGCCGGCGAGAGCGGCAGCTTCGGGAAGGTGAAGAAGCAAGCTGTACAACACTGGGATTGTGTGCGCACCTTGCCAACTGATAGAAAACAGTACCTTTGCACTCTCCTGACTTTTCCAATCACAGGAACATTCGATTGGAAGCTGTTTTGGACAACTTTTCTTTTCTTCCTGCCAAACACTTGGCAGACATCCGTGCAACTTCTAGAACACGATGGGAGATGTTTTCTGTGCTGGCACAGTTTTTCCTAGCCAGACATAGTGGAGAAGCGTTTTGCTAAGATGTAGACTACAAAAGACGCGAAAGACGAAGGTAGGATGCTCTCCGGAGGTAAGAGCCGCTGCCGGGCGTCTTTCGGCAGAAGCCGCGCTAAGGAGAGCACTGTGAGCGGCACAATCGTCTTTGCGCGAAGAAGCCGCTTCTTGGGCTCCGGCAGCCGGCGAGAGCGGCAGCTTCGGGAAGGTGAAGAAGCAAGCTGTACAACACTGGGATTGTGTGCGCACCTTGCCAACTGATAGAAAACAGTACCTTTGCACTCTCCTGACTTTTCCAATCACAGGAACATTCGATTGGAAGCTGTTTTGGACAACTTTTCTTTTCTTCCTGCCAAACACTTGGCAGACATCCGTGCAACTTCTAGAACACGATGGGAGATGTTTTCTGTGCTGGCACAGTTTTTCCTAGCCAGACATAGTGGAGAAGCGTTTTGCTAAGATGTAGACTACAAAAGACGCGAAAGACGAAGGTAGGATGCTCTCCGGAGGTAAGAGCCGCTGCCGGGCGTCTTTCGGCAGAAGCCGCGCTAAGGAGAGCACTGTGAGCGGCACAATCGTCTTTGCGCGAAGAAGCCGCTTCTTCGGTTCCGGGAGCCGGCGAGAGCGGCAGCTTCGGGAAGGTGAAGAAGCAAGCTGTACAACACTGGGATTGTGTGCGCACCTTGCCAACTGATAAAAAACAGTACCTTTGCACTCTCCTGACTTTTCCAATCACAGGAACATTCGATTGGAAGCTGTTTTGGACAACTTTTCTTTTCTTCCTGCCAAACACTTGGCAGACATCCGTGCAACTTCTAGAACACGATGGGAGATGTTTTCTGTGCTGGCACAGTTTTTCCTAGCCAGACATAGTGGAAAAGCTTTTTGCCGAGGTGTAGACTACAAAAGACGCGAAAGACGAAGGTAGGATGCTCTCCGGAGGTAAGAGCCGCTGCCGGGCGTCTTTCGGCAGAAGCCGCGCTAAGGAGAGCACTGTGAGCGGCACAATCGTCTTTGCGCGAAGAAGCCGCTTCTTGGGCTCCGGCAGCCGGCGAGAGCGGCAGCTTCGGGAAGGTGAAGAAGCAAGCTGTACAACACTGGGATTGTGTGCGCACCTTGCCAACTGATAGAAAACAATACCTTTGCACTCTCCTGACTTTTCCAATCACAGGAACATTCGATTGGAAGCTGTTTTGGACAACTTTTCTTTTCTTCCTGCCAAACACTTGGCAGACATCCGTGCAACTTCTAGAACACGATGGGAGATGTTTTCTGTGCTGGCACAGTTTTTCCTAGCCAGACATAGTGGAAAAGCGTTTTGCTAAGATGTAGACTACAAAAGACGCGAAAGACGAAGGTAGGATGCTCTCCGGAGGTAAGAGCCGCTGCCGGGCGTCTTTCGGCAGAAGCCGCGCTAAGGAGAGCACTGTGAGCGGCACAATCGTCTTTGCGCGAAGAAGCCGCTTCTTGGGCTCCGGCAGCCGGCGAGAGCGGCAGCTTCGGGAAGGTGAAGAAGCAAGCTGTACAACACTGGGATTGTGTGCGCACCTTGCCAACTGATAGAAAACAGTACCTTTGCACTCTCCTGACTTTTCCAATCACAGGAACATTCGATTGGAAGCTGTTTTGGACAACTTTTCTTTTCTTCCTGCCAAACACTTGGCAGACATCCGTGCAACTTCTAGAACACGATGGGAGATGTTTTCTGTGCTGGCACAGTTTTTCCTAGCCAGACATAGTGGAAAAGCGTTTTGCTAAGATGTAGACTACAAAAGACGCGAAAGACGAAGGTAGGATGCTCTCCGGAGGTAAGAGCCGCTGCCGGGCGTCTTTCGGCAGAAGCCGCGCTAAGGAGAGCACTGTGAGCGGCACAATCGTCTTTGCGCGAAGAAGCCGCTTCTTCGGTTCCGGGAGCCGGGAAGAGCGGCAGCTTCGGGAAGGTGAAGAAGCAAGCTGTACAACACTGGGATTGTGTGCGCACCTTGCCAACTGATAGAAAACAGTACCTTTGCACTCTCCTGACTTTTCCAATCACAGGAACATTCGATTGGAAGCTGTTTTGGACAACTTTTCTTTTCTTCCTGCCAAACACTTGGCAGACATCCGTGCAACTTCTAGAACACGATGGGAGATGTTTTCTGTGCTGGCACAGTTTTTCCTAGCCAGACATAGTGGAAAAGCTTTTTGCCGAGGTGTAGACTACATAAGACGCGAAAGACGAAGGTAGGATGCTCTCCGGAGGTAAGAGCCGCTGCCGGGCGTCTTTCGGCAGAAGCCGCGCTAAGGGGAGCACTGTGAGCGGCACAATCGTCTTTGCGCGAAGAAGCCGCTTCTTGGTCTCCGGGAGCCGGCGAGAGCGGCAGCTTCGGGAAGGTGAAGAAGCAAGCTGTACAACACTGGGATTGTGTGCGCACCTTGCCAACTGATAGAAAACAATACCTTTGCACTCTCCTGACTTTTCCAATCACAGGAACATTCGATTGGAAGCTGTTTTGGACAACTTTTCTTTTCTTCCTGCCAAACACTTGGCAGACATCCGTGCAACTTCTAGAACACGATGGGAGATGTTTTCTGTGCTGGCACAGTTTTTCCTAGCCAGACATAGTGGAAAAGCGTTTTGCTAAGATGTAGACTACAAAAGACGCGAAAGACGAAGGTAGGATGCTCTCCGGAGGTAAGAGCCGCTGCCGGGCGTCTTTCGGCAGAAGCCGCGCTAAGGAGAGCACTGTGAGCGGCACAATCGTCTTTGCGCGAAGAAGCCGCTTCTTGGGCTCCGGCAGCCGGCGAGAGCGGCAGCTTCGGGAAGGTGAAGAAGCAAGCTGTACAACACTGGGATTGTGTGCGCACCTTGCCAACTGATAGAAAACAGTACCTTTGCACTCTCCTGACTTTTCCAATCACAGGAACATTCGATTGGAAGCTGTTTTGGACAACTTTTCTTTTCTTCCTGCCAAACACTTGGCAGACATCCGTGCAACTTCTAGAACACGATGGGAGATGTTTTCTGTGCTGGCACAGTTTTTCCTAGCCAGACATAGTGGAAAAGCGTTTTGCTAAGATGTAGACTACATAAGACGCGAAAGACGATGGTAGGATGCTCTCCGGAGGTAAGAGCCGCTGCCGGGCGTCTTTCGGCAGAAGCCGCGCTAAGGAGAGCCCTGTGAGCGGCACAATCGTCTTTGCGCGAAGAAGCCGCTTCTTGGGCTCCGGCAGCCGGCGAGAGCGGCAGCTTCGGGAAGGTGAAGAAGCAAGCTGTACAACACTGGGATTGTGTGCGCACCTTGCCAACTGATAGAAAACAGTACCTTTGCACTCTCCTGACTTTTCCAATCACAGGAACATTCGATTGGAAGCTGTTTTGGACAACTTTTCTTTTCTTCCTGCCAAACACTTGGCAGACATCCGTGCAACTTCTAGAACACGATGGGAGATGTTTTCTGTGCTGGCACAGTTTTTCCTAGCCAGACATAGTGGAAAAGCGTTTTGCTAAGATGTAGACTACAAAAGACGCGAAAGACGAAGGTAGGATGCTCTCCGGAGGTAAGAGCCGCTGCCGGGCGTCTTTCGGCAGAAGCCGCGCTAAGGAGAGCACTGTGAGCGGCACAATCGTCTTTGCGCGAAGAAGCCGCTTCTTGGGCTCCGGCAGCCGGCGAGAGCGGCAGCTTCGGGAAGGTGAAGAAGCAAGCTGTACAACACTGGGATTGTGTGCGCACCTTGCCAACTGATAGAAAACAGTACCTTTGCACTCTCCTGACTTTTCCAATCACAGGAACATTCGATTGGAAGCTGTTTTGGACAACTTTTCTTTTCTTCCTGCCAAACACTTGGCAGACATCCGTGCAACTTCTAGAACACGATGGGAGATGTTTTCTGTGCTGGCACAGTTTTTCCTAGCCAGACATAGTGGAAAAGCGTTTTGCTAAGATGTAGACTACAAAAGACGCGAAAGACGAAGGTAGGATGCTCTCCGGAGGTAAGAGCCGCTGCCGGGCGTCTTTCGGCAGAAGCCGCGCTAAGGAGAGCACTGTGAGCGGCACAATCGTCTTTGCGCGAAGAAGCCGCTTCTTCGGTTCCGGGAGCCGGCAAGAGCGGCAGCTTCGGGAAGGTGAAGAAGCAAGCTGTACAACACTGGGATTGTGTGCGCACCTTGCCAACTGATAGAAAACAGTACCTTTGCACTCTCCTGACTTTTCCAATCACAGGAACATTCGATTGGAAGCTGTTTTGGACAACTTTTCTTTTCTTCCTGCCAAACACTTGGCAGACATCCGTGCAACTTCTAGAACACGATGGGAGATGTTTTCTGTGCTGGCACAGTTTTTCCTAGCCAGACATAGTGGAAAAGCTTTTTGCCGAGGTGTAGACTACATAAGACGCGAAAGACGAAGGTAGGATGCTCTCCGGAGGTAAGAGCCGCTGCCGGGCGTCTTTCGGCAGAAGCCGCGCTAAGGGGAGCACTGTGAGCGGCACAATCGTCTTTGCGCGAAGAAGCCGCTTCTTGGTCTCCGGGAGCCGGCGAGAGCGGCAGCTTCGGGAAGGTGAAGAAGCAAGCTGTACAACACTGGGATTGTGTGCGCACCTTGCCAACTGATAGAAAACAATACCTTTGCACTCTCCTGACTTTTCCAATCACAGGAACATTCGATTGGAAGCTGTTTTGGACAACTTTTCTTTTCTTCCTGCCAAACACTTGGCAGACATCCGTGCAACTTCTAGAACACGATGGGAGATGTTTTCTGTGCTGGCACAGTTTTTCCTAGCCAGACATAGTGGAAAAGCGTTTTGCTAAGATGTAGACTACAAAAGACGCGAAAGACGAAGGTAGGATGCTCTCCGGAGGTAAGAGCCGCTGCCGGGCGTCTTTCGGCAGAAGCCGCGCTAAGGAGAGCACTGTGAGCGGCACAATCGTCTTTGCGCGAAGAAGCCGCTTCTTGGGCTCCGGCAGCCGGCGAGAGCGGCAGCTTCGGGAAGGTGAAGAAGCAAGCTGTACAACACTGGGATTGTGTGCGCACCTTGCCAACTGATAGAAAACAGTACCTTTGCACTCTCCTGACTTTTCCAATCACAGGAACATTCGATTGGAAGCTGTTTTGGACAACTTTTCTTTTCTTCCTGCCAAACACTTGGCAGACATCCGTGCAACTTCTAGAACACGATGGGAGATGTTTTCTGTGCTGGCACAGTTTTTCCTAGCCAGACATAGTGGAAAAGCGTTTTGCTAAGATGTAGACTACATAAGACGCGAAAGACGATGGTAGGATGCTCTCCGGAGGTAAGAGCCGCTGCCGGGCGTCTTTCGGCAGAAGCCGCGCTAAGGAGAGCCCTGTGAGCGGCACAATCGTCTTTGCGCGAAGAAGCCGCTTCTTGGGCTCCGGCAGCCGGCGAGAGCGGCAGCTTCGGGAAGGTGAAGAAGCAAGCTGTACAACACTGGGATTGTGTGCGCACCTTGCCAACTGATAGAAAACAGTACCTTTGCACTCTCCTGACTTTTCCAATCACAGGAACATTCGATTGGAAGCTGTTTTGGACAACTTTTCTTTTCTTCCTGCCAAACACTTGGCAGACATCCGTGCAACTTCTAGAACACGATGGGAGATGTTTTCTGTGCTGGCACAGTTTTTCCTAGCCAGACATAGTGGAGAAGCGTTTTGCTAAGATGTAGACTACAAAAGACGCGAAAGACGAAGGTAGGATGCTCTCCGGAGGTAAGAGCCGCTGCCGGGCGTCTTTCGGCAGAAGCCGCGCTAAGGAGAGCACTGTGAGCGGCACAATCGTCTTTGCGCGAAGAAGCCGCTTCTTGGGCTCCGGCAGCCGGCGAGAGCGGCAGCTTCGGGAAGGTGAAGAAGCAAGCTGTACAACACTGGGATTGTGTGCGCACCTTGCCAACTGATAGAAAACAGTACCTTTGCACTCTCCTGACTTTTCCAATCACAGGAACATTCGATTGGAAGCTGTTTTGGACAACTTTTCTTTTCTTCCTGCCAAACACTTGGCAGACATCCGTGCAACTTCTAGAACACGATGGGAGATGTTTTCTGTGCTGGCACAGTTTTTCCTAGCCAGACACAGTGGAAAAGCTTTTTGCCGAGGTGTAGATGAGAAGAGGAGCTAAAGAGTGGATGTTAGCAAATGACACCCATCTTCAAAAAAGGCAATTAAGAGGACTCGCCATAGTACAAACCAGCCAGCCTCTTTTTTATCCCCAGGAAGTTGATGAAGCAGCTCTTCCTGGAAATCCTTGCCAGGCACATGACAGATGACCAAATAATGTAGTTAGCATGATTTTTCAGGGGAATTTCATGCTGAACATCACTTTAAACTCCTCTGATGAATCAACTTGACTGGTAGATGAAGGGAATATTATCTGCCTGGGCTTCAGGGAGGTTTTTGACACACCTCTACATGGCATCACACATACATATGGAAGCAATAGTGCAAAGGGGAGGGAATCAGTGTCTTTTCAGTGATGCTGAGGGAAAAGACAAGAGGCAGTGGGCACACACTGAAATACAGGAGATTGCCTTTGAACATCAGTAAATGTTTCTTTACTGTCAGGGTGACTGAACCACGGCACAGACTGCCCAGAAAGATTGTGGAGCCTGGATCTTTGAAGACATTAAAAGTACACCCAGATAGAATCCTGGGCAAGAGGCTCTAGGTATCCTGGTTTAGGCAGGGGGGTTGGGCCTGGTTAGCCCCACCAACCCCTTCCACTCTCTTTCATTCTGTGCTAGTGAATTCTCTTCAAGATGCATTTCAAAGCGCTGGCATGACAAAGTTCTGTGCAGACAGAGATCCAAATGGACATGGCATCTAAGTTCCTTAAGCAGTGTTCAAGAAGAATGTAAAACTCTGGCACAAGTGTCTCTTCCCTAACTGAATCCCTTTCATGGGAAAATTCCCAGCTCTAGAAAGATCTTCTGATACGCATGCTTAAGACTGACACTGGCTGAGCAAATTTCTCCCTATGTATATCTAAGACCAGTTAGGATCTTCACCCAAAGTGCAGTCAACATAGTCACAGAATGCCTATTGTTAAGAAGTGACAGCTTCCATCAGAATGGCAGCTATTGGTCCACAAAATGGATTAATGGATGGGAATTATCTACGTGGGTTAAAAACAAAAATAAAGAGTTGGTCTTTATTTATCAATTTCATGGCAATATTGATAAGGGAAGAAAAAGATCTAAGTCCTTGACTTTCTGGACTCAAGGAAAGATTTTAAAAATTCCTTGTAAAAATGTATGATCACAATCAGACTATTGAAACCATTTTAGTTGGGAACAAAGTTCCAAAATTGTCTAGATAGTGGCAAAGAAGCCAAGAAAATAGGAAAGAAACAAAAAGAGAGCAAAAGAGTCAGCTTCAGTGTACAAGCTCGTTCTAGAAGTAGTCTGCTGGGAAAAGGAACCCCCAGCTAAATTTCCAATGTATTCCTGCGCTTGATTCAGTAACTGGTCAATGTAAAAACCAATCCTTTTGTACAACTTCTTCCAGCAACAAAAACTCCAACAGGTTGACACTACCATCATGCCTGTTCCAGACATATTTAAAAGAGAAATGATGATTTTCTTGAAAACCTACTTACATAAAAGTTGCAAGATGGTGGAGGGATTCCCACATCCTCCTTCCTCCATCTGGCTTGAAAGTATATTTGATAAAATATGCAACAAAGCACATGATTTATAAGGGAGAGTCAAATGGATGATTTGGGAATCGATCTCTTGTTGATAGTAAACTTCATATCCACTCGGTGTGACCTTTTTAAAACAAAATGTGGAGCTGAGGCATGAATCTGCCACAACAATTGTAAAGCAAACATACACACTCCCCTTCATATGCCCCCCCCTCCACACACACCTAGGCACACACAGAGATCAGCATAGCAGATCATGAACACCTTGGAAAAGACTGAAATGCTAAATGCCTCTCTTGATGGGCAAAAGAGCTGGTGCAGTAATTCAAATGCCTGGTACAAAAATTCTGTTTAATATTTAGCTCCTATTTAAAACACAGCTTTTCATTTCATTCTATTTACAGAATATTTTCATTTCATTTGTTTCTTTAAAATTACTTAGTTCTCACCTGTTGTATGTCTAGGAATATTTTCTTCCAAAAATAGAAAAAAATAGATGATATCTTTTCAGCAGAAAACATTGGTTGATACAATTTTAAACCATCATGATATGGAAGAATTCTTCTGTCCCTCTCGAAGGTGGAAGAAGCATTTGGATCACAGATCATCTACAATGAAATACTTGACATGTTTAAGATGCTTTCAATCAATTTTGATCGTCAATTGCTTATTTGTTGTAAACAGTAATTTTTCAGTGAAGGGAAAGTGTGTGTGGTATATCTACATGATATGTTCAAAGGCAGTTCCTACTAATGGCCAGGCTGAATTCCAGTAAATAATGTCCCGAATGATATTTTGCCGCCTTCTTTGGCACTTCATGAAATCTTACCCCGATGAAGTGCTGAAACAAAGAGATTTTCTCTTAGAGAGTGTCTCATGTTGTAACCTATCCCATGGATTTTATGCTGTAATTCTTATCTCTTTTAAAATTTACTATCTTCTGTACAGTTTTCATGAAACTTTCTGTTACAGTAGTGAATAGCACAGATAAATGTCATTTTGTACAACTTTGAATTTACCCCAAGAGCTGAGAGAAAACTTGATCCTATACTTCAATCCGAGTTTCTTCTATAGTCCAACTTTGTTTCTCTACCATCAAGCTTCTCCTTTGTTGCTGCTCCAAGCCCCGTCCAAGGTGACCTTGAATACTTTCAGGGATGGGACACCCACAACTTCTCTGGGCAACCTGTTCCAGTGTTCCAGCACTCCCACAGTAAAAAAGGCCTTCCTTTCATCTAATATGTGTAGGAAATCATAAATCTAGGCATAGAAGCTTGGAGTGCAAATTTGAAATTCTTTGGATTTGAAGCACATTTTATATGAATACTGACTTACAGATGACTAAAAGATGTTGATGGGCATTTGAGCTGACAAGTTTTGAAAAAGTGCACGGAAATTAAAATTGAAACCACTAAAATTAAAAACTCCTTGCCATTTTCTTTTTCCTCTCCTATTCAAAATTGCATATGTCAGATATCAGTGCTTCATGCAAACCTCTCAGATGCTCTCAGAGAAAAAGCTTTTCTTTCAGACTAAGTTGCGGTTGACGTAGAACACTAGCAGGAGTGAAAGATTTTCTGGGCATCGGGGCAGCACGTTCTCCTTGGATTTGTGTGCAGAATGCATTTTATCCAAACTGGAAAATAGATCCCAGCTCTGTTCTATTCATCATTCTTACTTCATCAGGCCAGAAGATTCTGTGAAAAGTAGCCTGTGGACCTTGAAGACAGCGCATGTGAACCAGATGAGAGGTGATAGAGAAGTTGAGGGAGAGAAGAAAGAGCATGAGGCTGAAACCAGAAAGTATTTCTCCACGTGATCATGGAAGATTGCAGGAGCCACTTGGTACTATCAAACCAGCCCAACTTGGCACTGGTGCCACCTTGGGTCTGGGAGCCATGTTGCATATCGTGCATTTTAAGGAGCCAGCTGGCCACACCCAGCCATATGCCCCCAAACACAAACCAAGGCCCTTTTCTCTGGCAAACAAAACTCAGCTGCCCTGCTTCTGGATGGCAGATTGCAGGAACCACTTGGTACTATCAAACCAGCCCAACTTGGCACTGGTGCCACCATGGGTCTGGTCACCATCCTGCCTATTGTAGCTTTTCAGGAGCCAGCCGGTCACTCTCAGCCATAGGCCCCCAAACACAAACCTCGGCCCGTTTCCCTGGCAAACAAAAGTAAGCTGTCCCGCTTCTGGATGGCAGATTGCAGGAGCTACTTAGTACTATCAAATCAGCCCGACTTGGCACAGGTGCCACCTTGGATCTGGGAACCATCCTGTGTATCGTGGATTTTCAGGGGCCAGCCAGCCACTCTCAGCCATATGCCCCCAAAAACAAACCACGGACCTTTTCTCTGGCAAACAAAACTCAACTGCCCCTCTTCTGGATGGCAAATTTTAGGACGCACTTTGTACTACGAAAACCGCCCGACGTGGCACTGGTGCCACCTTGTGTCAGGGAACCATCCTGCATATCGAGCTTTTTAAGGAGCCAGCCGGCCAGGCCCAGCCATATACCCCCAAAAACAAACCACGGACCATTTCTCATGGAAACAAAAATCCGCTGCCCCGCGTCTGGATGGCAGATTGCAGGAGCCACTTTGCACCATCAAACCAGCCCGACTTGGCACTGGTGCCACCTTGGGTCTGGGAACAATCCTGCGTATCGTACATATTCAGGAACCAGCCGAACACTCCCAGCCACAGGCCCCCAAACACAAACAACGGCCCATTTCCCTGGCAAACAAAACTCAGCTGCCCCGCTTCTGGATGGCAGTTTGCAGGAGCCACTTGGGACTATCAAACCAGCCCGACTTGGCACTGGTGCCACCTTGGGTCTGGGAACCATCCTGCGTATGGTGGATTCTAAGGAGCCAGCCGGCCACTCCCAGCCACAGGCCCCCAACAAAAACCACGGCCCTTTTTTCTGGCAAACAAAACTTAGCTGCCTCACTTCTGGATGGCAGATTGCAGGAGCCACTTGGTGTAATCAAACCAGCCCGACTTGGCACTGGTGCCACCTTGGGTCTGGGAACCATCCTGCGTATCGTGGATTCTAAGGAGCCAGCCGGCCACTCCCAGCCACAGGCCCCCAAACAAAATCAACGGCGCTGTTCCCTGGAAAACAAAACACGCCTGCCAAGTTTTTGATGGAGTTTGCAGGAGCCACTTGGTACTATCAAACCAGCCCGACTTGGCACTGGTGCCACCTTGGGTCTGGGAAACATCCTGCGTATCGTGGATTCTTAGGAGCCAGCCGGCCACTCCTAGCCACAGGCCCCCAGACAAAAATCTAGGCCTATTTCTCTGGCAAACAAAAGTAAGCTGCCCCGCTTCTGGATGGCAGATTGCAGGAGACACTTGGTACTATCAAACCAGCCCAACTTGGCACTGGTGCCACCTTGGATCTGGGAACCATGCTGTGTATCGTGGATATTCAGGGGCCAGCCGGCCACTCTCAGCCATATGTCCCCAAACAGAAACCTCGGCCCGTTTCTCTGGCAAACAAAACTCAACTGCCCCTTTTCTGGATGGCAAATTGCAGGATGAACTTGATACTAAAACCGCAGGCCGACTTGGTAGTGGTGACACCTTGGACCTGGGAACCATCATGCGTATCGAGCATTTTAAGGAGCCAGCCGGCCACTCCCAGCAATATGCCCCCAAAAACAATCCACGGAATTTTTCTCTGGCAAACAAAAATCAGCTGCCCCGCTTCTGGATGGCAGATTGCAGGAGCCACTTTGCACCATCAAACCAGCCCGACTTGGCACTGGTGCCACCTTGCATCTGGGAACCATGCTGCCTAGCGTGGATTTTCAGGAGCCAGCCGGCCACTCTCAGCCATAGGCCCCCAAACAAAACCCACGGCCCGTTTCCCTGGCAAACAAAATTAAGCTGCCCCGCTTCTGGATGGCAGATTGCAGGACGCACTTGGTAGTATCAAACCAGCCCGACTTGGCACTGGTGCCACCTTGGGTCTGGGAACCATCCTGCGTATTGTGGGTTCAAAGGAGCCAGCCGGCCACTCCCAGCCACAGGCCCCCAAATAAAAACAACGGCGCTTTTCCCTGGAAAACAAAACTCGCCTGCCAACTTTTTGATGGCAGATTGCAGGACCCACTTGGTACTATCAAACCAGCCCAACTTGGCACTGGTGCCACCATGGGTCTGGTCACCATCCTGCCTATCGTAGCTTTTCAGGAGCCAGCCGGTCACTCCCAGCCATAGGTCCCCAGTCACAAACCTCGGCCCGTATCCCTGGCAAACAAAAGTAAGCTGCCCCGCTTCTGGATGGCAGATTGCAGGAGCCACTTGGTACTATCAAACCAGCCCAACTTGGCACTGGTGCCACCTCTGGTCTGGGAACCATGCTGCGTAACACAGATTCTAAGGCGCCAGTCGGCCACTCCCAGCCACAAGCCCCCAAACACAAACAACGGCGCTATTCTCTGGCAAACAAAACTCCACTGCCCCTCTTCTGGATGGCAAATTGCAGGACGCACTTGGTACTATAAAAACAGCCCGACTTGGCACTGGTGCCACCTTGGGTCTGGGAACCATCCTGCGTATCGATCTTTTTAATGAGACAGCCGGCCACTCCCAGCCATATGCCCCCAAACACAACCCACGGCCCTTTTCTCTGGCAAACAAAACTCAACTGCACCGCTTCTGGATGGCAGATTGCAGGAGCCACTTGGTACTATCAAACCAGCCCGACTTGGCACTGGTGCCACCTTGGGTCTGGGAACCATCCTGCGTATGGTGGATTCTAAGGAGCCAGCCGGCCACTCCCAGCCACAGGCCCCCAACAAAAACCACGGCCCTTTTTTCTGGCAAACAAAACTTAGCTGCCTCACTTCTGGATGGCAGATTGCAGGAGCCACTTGGTGTAATCAAACCAGCCCGACTTGGCACTGGTGCCACCTTGGGTCTGGGAACCATCCTGCGTATCGTGGATTCTAAGGAGCCAGCCGGCCACTCCCAGCCACAGGCCCCCAAACAAAATCAACGGCGCTGTTCCCTGGAAAACAAAACACGCCTGCCAACTTTTTGATGGAGTTTGCAGGAGCCACTTGGTACTATCAAACCAGCCCGACTTGGCACTGGTGCCACCTTGGGTCTGGGAAACATCCTGCGTATCGTGGATTCTAAGGAGCCAGCCGGCCACTCCTAGCCCCAGGCCCCCAGACAAAAACCTAGGCCTATTTCTCTGGCAAACAAAAGTAAGCTGCCCCGCTTCTGGATGGCAGATTGCAGGAGACACTTGGTACTATCAAACCAGCCCAACTTGGCACTGGTGCCACCTTGGATCTGGGAACCATGCTGTGTATCGTGGATATTCAGGGGCCAGCCGGCCACTCTCAGCCATATGTCCCCAAACAGAAACCTCGGCCCGTTTCTCTGGCAAACAAAACTCAACTGCCCCTCTTCTGGATGGCAAATTGCAGGATGAACTTGATACTAAAACCGCAGGCCGATTTGGTAGTGGTGACACCTTGGACCTGGGAACCATCATGCGTATCGAGCATTTTAAGGAGCCAGCCGGCCACTCCCAGCAATATGCCCCCAAAAACAATCCACGGAATTTTTCTCTGGCAAACAAAAATCAGCTGCCCCGCTTCTGGATGGCAGATTGCAGGAGCCACTTTGCACCATCAAACCAGCCCGACTTGGCACTGGTGCCACCTTGCATCTGGGAACCATGCTGCCTAGCGTGGATTTTCAGGAGCCAGCCGGCCACTCTCAGCCATAGGCCCCCAAACAAAACCCACGGCCCGTTTCCCTGGCAAACAAAATTAAGCTGCCCCGCTTCTGGATGGCAGATTGCAGGACGCACTTGGTAGTATCAAACCAGCCCGACTTGGCACTGGTGCCACCTTGGGTCTGGGAACCATCCTGCGTATTGTGGGTTCAAAGGAGCCAGCCGGCCACTCCCAGCCACAGGCCCCCAAATACAAACAACGGCGCTTTTCCCTGGAAAACAAAACTCACCTGACAACTTTTTGATGGCAGATTGCAGGAGCCACTTGGTACTATCAAACCAGCCCAACTTGGCACTGGTGCCACCATGGGTCTGGTCACCATCCTGCCTATCGTAGCTTTTCAGGAGCCAGCCAGCCACCCCCAGCCAGAGGCCCCTAGACAAATATTTCCGCCCGTTTCCCTGGCAAACAAAAGTAAGCTACCCCGCTTCTGGATGGCAGATTGCAGGAGCCACTTTGCACCATCAAACTAGCCCGACTTGGCACTGGTGCCACCTCAGCTCTGGGAACCATCCTGCGTATCGTTCATTGTAAGGAGCCAGCCGGCCACTCCAGCCACAGGCCCCCAGACACAAACAACGGCGCTTTTCCCTGGAAAACAAAACTCGCCTGCCAACTTTTTGATGGCAGATTGCAGGAGCCACTTGCTACTATCAAATCAGCCCAACTTGGCACTGGTGCCACCATGGGTCTGGTCACCATCCTGCCTATCGTAGCTTTTCAGGAGCCAGCCGGTCACTCGCAGCCATAGGCCCCCAGACACAAAACTCGGCCCGTTTCCCTGGCAAACAAAAGTAAGCTACCCCGCTTCTGGATGGCAGATTGCAGGAGCCACTTTGCACCATCAAACTAGCCCGACTTGGCACTGGTGCCACCTCTGGTCTGGGAACCATCCTGCGTATCGTGGATTCTAAGGAGCCAGCCGGTCACTCCCACCCACAGGCCCCCAAACACAAACAACGGCACTTTTCCCTGGAAAACAAAACTCGCCTGCCAACATTTTGATGGCAGATTGCAGGAGCCACTTGGTACTATCAAACCAGCCCAACTTGGCACTGGTGCCACCATGGGTCTGGTCACCATCCTGCCTATCGTAGCTTTTCAGGAGCCAGCCGGTCACTCCCAGCCATAGGCCCCCAGACAAAAACCTCGGCCCGTTTCCCTGGCAAACAAAAGTAAGTCACCCCGCTTCTGGATGGAAGATTGCAGGAGCCACTTTGCACCATCAAACCAGCCCGACTTGGCACTGGTGCCACCTCTGGTCTGGGAACCATCCTGCGTATCATGGATTCTAAGGAGCCAGCCGGCCACTCCCAGCCAGAGGCCCCCGAACACAAACAACGGCGCTTTTCCCTGGATAACAAACTCGCCTGCCAACATTTTGATGGCAGATTGCAGGAGCCACTTGGTACTATCAAACCAGCCCAACTTGGCACTGGTGCCACCATGGGTCTGGTCACCATCCTGCCTATCGTAGCTTTTCAGGAGCCAGCCGGTCACTCCCAGCCATAGGCCCTGAGACACAAACCTCGGCCCGTTTCCCTGGCAAACAAAAGTAAGCTGCCCCGCTTCTGGATGGTAGATTGCAGGACGCACTTGGTACTATCAAACCAGCCCAACTTGGCACTGGTGCCACCTCTGGTCTGGGAACCATCCTGCGTATCGTGGATTCTAAGGAGCCAGCCGGCCACTCCCAGCCACAGGCCCCCAAACAGAAACAACGGCGCTTTTCCCTGGAAAACAAAACTCGCCTGCCAACTTTTTGATGGCAGATTGCAGGAGCCACTTGGTACTATCAAATCAGCCCAACTTGGCACTGGTGCCACCATGGGTCTGGTCACCATCCTGCCTATCGTAGCTTTTCAGGAGCCAGCCGGTCACTCCCAGCTATAGGCCCCCAGACACAAACCTCGGCCCGTTTCCCTGGCAAACAAAAGTAAGCTGCTCCGCTTCTGGATGGCAGATTGCAGGAACCACTTTGCACCATCAAACTAGCCCGACTTGGCACTGGTGCCACCTCTGGTCTGGGAACCATGCTGTGTATTGTGGATTCTAAGGAGCCATCCGTCCACTCCCAGCCACAGGCCCCCAAACACAAACAACGGCGCTTTTCCCTGGAAAACAAAACTCGCCTGCCAACTTTTTGATGGCAGATTGCAGGAGCCACTTGGTACTATCAAACCAGCCCAACTTGGCACTGGTGCCACCATGGGTCGGGTCACCATCCTGCCTATCGTAGCTTTTCAGGAGCCAGCCGGTCACTCCCAGCCATAGGCCCCCAGACAAAAACCTCGGCCCGTTTCCCTGGCAAACAAAAGTAAGCTGCCCCGCTTCTGGATGGCAGATTGCAGGACGCACTTGGTAGTATCAAACCAGCCCGACTTGGCACTGGTGCCACCTCTGGTCTGGGAACCATCCTGCGTATCGTTCATTGTAAGGAGCCAGCCGGCCACTCCCAGCCACAGGCCCCCAGACACAAACAACGGCGCTTTTCCCTGGAAAACAAAACTCGCCTGCCAACTTTTTGATGGCAGATTGCAGGAGCCACTTGGTACTATCAAATCAGCCCAACTTGGCACTGGGGCCACCATGGGTCTGGTCACCATCCTGCCTATCGTAGCTTTTCAGGAGCCAGCCGGTCACTCGCAGCCATAGGCCCCCAGACACAAAACTCGGCCCGTTTCCCTGGCAAACAAAAGTAAGCTACCCCGCTTCTGGATGGCAGATTGCAGGAGCCACTTTGCACCATCAAACTGGCCCGACTTGGCACTGGTGCGACCTCTGGTCTGGGAACCATCCTGCGTATCGTGGATTCTAAGGAGCCAGCCGGCCACTCCCACCCACAGGCCCCCAAACAAAAACAACGGCGCTTTTCCCTGGAAAACAAAACTCGCCTGCCAATTATTTGATGGCAGATTGCAGGAGCCACTTGGTACTATCAAACCAGCCCAACTTGGCACTGGTGCCACCATGGGTCTGGTCACCATCCTGCCTATCGTAGCTTTTCAGGAGCCAGCCGGTCACTCCCAGCCATAGGCCCCCAGACACAAACCTCGGCCCGTTTCCCTGGCAAACAAAAGTAAGCTACCCCGCTTCTGGATGGCAGATTGCAGGACGCACTTGATAGTATCAAACCAGCCCGACTTGGCACTGGTGCCACCTCAGGTCTGGGAACCATGCTGCGTATCGTGGATTCTAATTAGCCATCTGGCCACTCCCACCCACAGGCCCCCAAACAAAAACAACGGCGCTTTTCCGTGGAGAACAAACCTCGCCTGCCAAATTTTGATGGCAGATTGCCAGAGCCACTTGGTACTATCAAACCAGCCCAACTTGACACTGGTGCCACCATGGGTCTGGTCACCATCCTGCCTATCGTAGCTTTTCAGGAGCCAGCCGGTCACTCCCAGCCATAGGCCCCCAGACAAAAACCTTGGCCCGTTTCCCTGGCAAACAAAAGTAAGTTATCCCGCTTCTGGATGGCAGATTGCAGGAGCCACTTTTCACCATCAAACCAGCCCGACTTGGCACTGGTGCCACCTCTGGTCTGGGAACCATCCTGCGTATCGTGGATTCTAAGGAGCCAGCCGGCCACTCCCAGCCACAGGCCCCCAAACACAAACCACAGCGCTTTTCCCTGGAAAACAAAACTCGCCTGCCAACTTTTTGATGGCAGATTGCAGGAGCCACTTGGTACTATCAAACCAGCCCAACTTGGCACTGGTGCCACCATGGATCTGGTCACCATCCTGCCTATCGTAGCTTTTCAGGAGCCAGCCGGTCACTCGCAGCCATAGGCCCCCAGACAAAAACCTCGGCCCGTTTCCCTGGCAAACAAAAGTAAGTTATCCCGCTTCTGGATGGCAGATTGCAGGAGCCACTTTTCACCATCAAACCAGCCCGACTTGGCACTGGTGCCACCTCTGGTCTGGGAACCATCCTGCGTATCGTGGATTCTAAGGAGCCAGCCGGCCACTCCCACCCACAGGCCCCCAAACAGAAACAACGGCACTTTTCCCTGGATAACAAACTCGCCTGCCAAATTTTTGATGGCAGATTGCAGGAGCCACTTGGTACTATCAAACCAGCCCAACTTGGCACTGGTGCCACCATGGGTCTGGTCACCATCCTGCCTATCGTAGCTTTTCAGGAGCCAGCCGGTCACTCCCAGCCATAGGCCCCCAGACACAAACCTCGGCCCGTTTCCCTGGCAAACAAAAGTAAGCTGCCCCGCTTCTGGATGGCAGATTGCAGGAACCACTTGGTAGTATCAAACCAGCCCGACTTGGCACTGGTGCCACGTCTGGTCTGGGAACCATCCTGCGTATCGTGGTTCTAAGGAGCCATCCGTCCACTCCCAGCCACAGGCCCCCAAACACAAACAACGGCGCTTTTCGCTGAAAAACAAAACTCGCCTGCCAACATTTTGATGGCAGATTGCAGGAGCCACTTGGTACTATCAAATCAGCCCAACTTGGCACTGGTGCCACCATGGGTCTGGTCACCATCCTGCCTATCGTAGCTTTTCAGGAGCCAGCCGGTCACTCGCAGCCATAGGCCCCCAGAAACAATACTCGGCCCGTTTCCCTGGCAAACAAAAGTAAGCTGCCCCGCTTCTGGATGGCAGATTGCAGGAGCCACTTTTCACCATCAAACCAGCCCGACTTGGCACTGGTGTCACCTCTGGTCTGGGAACCATGCTGCGTATCGTGGATTCTAATTAGCCATCTGGCCACTCCCACCCACAGGCCCCCAAACACAAACAACGGCGGTTTTCCCTGGAAAACAAACCTCGCCTGCCAAATTTTGATGGCAGATTGCAGGAGCCACTTGGT
This sequence comes from Melospiza melodia melodia, assembly GCF_035770615.1. Taxonomy (NCBI): domain Eukaryota; kingdom Metazoa; phylum Chordata; class Aves; order Passeriformes; family Passerellidae; genus Melospiza; species Melospiza melodia. The sequence goes on along the minus strand of NC_086199.1, from coordinate 39,367,827 downwards.
ACTATCAAACCAGCCCAACTTGGCACTGGTGCCACCATGGATCTGGTCACCATCCTGCCTATCGTAGCTTTTCAGGAGCCAGCCGGTCACTCCAAGCCATAGGCCCCCAGACACAAACCTCGGCCCGTTTCCCTGGCAAACAAAAGTAAGCTGCCCCGCTTCTGGATGGCAGATTGCAGGAACCACTTGGTACTATCAAACCAGCCCAACTTGGCACTGGTGCCACCTTGGGTCTGGGAACCATCCTGCGTATCGTGGATTCTAAGGAGCCAGCCGGTCACTCCCAGCCACAGGCCACCAAACACAAACAACGGCGCTTTTCCCTGGAAAACAAAACTCGCCTGCCAACATTTTGATGGCAGATTGCAGGAGCCACTTGGTACTATCAAATCAGCCCAACTTGGCACTGGTGCCACCATGGGTCTGGTAAACATCCTGCCTATCGTAGCTTTTCAGGAGCCAGCCGGTCCCTCCCTGCCATAGGCCCCCAGAGAAAAACCTCGGCCCGTTTCCCTGGCAAACAAAAGTAAGCTACCCCGCTTCTGGATGGCAGATTGCAGGAGCCACTTTGCACCATCAAACTAGCCCGACTTGGCACTGGTGCCACCTCAGGTCTGGGAACCATCCTGCGTATCGTTCATTGTAAGGAGCCAGCCGGCCACTCCCAGCCACAGGCCCCCAAACACAAACAACGGTGCTTTTCCCTGGAAAACAAAACTCGCCTGCCAACTTTTTGATGGCAGATTGCAGGAGCCACTTGGTACTATCAAATCAGCCCAACTTGGCACTGGTGCCACCATGGGTCTGGTCACCATCCTGCCTATCGTAGCTTTTCAGGAGCCAGCCGGTCACTCGCAGCCATAGGCCCCCAGACACAAAACTCGGCCCGTTTCCCTGGCAAACAAAAGTAAGCTACCCCGCTTCTGGATGGCAGATTGCAGGAGCCACTTTGCACCATCAAACTGGCCCGACTTGGCACTGGTGCGACCTCTGGTCTGGGAACCATCCTGCGTATCGTGGATTCTAAGGAGCCAGCCGGTCACTCCCACCCACAGGCCCCCAAACAGAAACAACGGCACTTTTCCCTGGAAAACAAAACTCGCCTGCCAACATTTTGATGGCAGATTGCAGGAGCCACTTGGTACTATCAAACCAGCCCAACTTGGCACTGGTGCCACCATGGGTCTGGTCACCATCCTGCCTATCGTAGCTTTTCAGGAGCCAGCCGGTCACTCCCAGCCATAGGCCCCCAGACAAAAACCTCGGCCCGTTTCCCTGGCAAACAAAAGTAAGTTATCCCGCTTCTGGATGGCAGATTGCAGGAGCCACTTTGCACCATCAAACCAGCCCGACTTGGCACTGGTGCCACCTCTGGTCTGGGAACCATCCTGCGTATCGTGGATTCTATGGAGCCAGCCGGCCACTCCCAGCCACAGGCCCCCAAACACAAACGACAGCGCTTTTCCCTGGAAAACAAAACTCACCTGACAACTTTTTGATGGCAGATTGCAGGAGCCACTTGGTACTATCAAACCAGCCCAACTTGGCACTGGTGCCACCATGGGTCTTGGAACCATCCTGCCTATCGTAGCTTTTCAGGAGCCAGGCGGTCACTCCCAGCCATAGGCCCTGAGACACAAACCTCGGCCCGTTTCCCTGGCAAACAAAAGTAAGCTGCCCCGCTTCTGGATGGCAGATTGCAGGACGCACTTGGTACTATCAAACCAGCCCAACTTGGCACTGGTGCTACCTCTGGTCTGGGAACCATGCCGCGTATCGTGGATTCTAAGGAGCCAGCCGGCCACTCCCAGCCACAGGCCCCCAAACAGAAACAACGGCGCTTTTCCCTGGAAAACAAAACTCGCCTGCCAACATTTTCATGGCAGATTGCAGGAGCCACTTGGTACTATCAAATCAGCCCAACTTGGCACTGGTGCCACCATGGGTCTGGTCACCATCCTGCCTATCGTAGCTTTTCAGGAGCCAGCCGGTCACTCGCAGCCATAGGCCCCCAGACACAAACCTCGGCCAGTTTCCCTGGCAAACAAAAGTAAGCTACCCCGCTTCTGGATGGCAGATTGCAGGAACCACTTTGCACCATCAAACTAGCCCGACTTGGCACTGGTGCCACCTCTGGTCTGGGAACCATGCTGCGTATCGTGGATTCTAAGGAGCCATCCGTCCACTCCCAGACACAGGCCCCCAAACACAAACAACAGCGCTTTTCCCTGGAAAACAAAACTCGCCTGCCAACTTTTTGATGGCAGATTGCAGGAGCCACTTGGTACTATCAAACCAGCCCAACTTGGCACTGGTGCCACCATGGGTCTGGTCACCATCCTGCCTATCGTAGCTTTTCAGGAGCCAGCCGGTCACTCGCAGCCATAGGCCCCCAGACACAATGCTCGGCCCGTTTCCCTGGCAAACAAAAGTAAGCTGCCCCGCTTCTGGATGGCAGATTGCAGGACGCACTTGGTAGTATCAAACCAGCCCGACTTGGCACTGGTGCCACCTCTGGTCTGGGAACCATCCTGCGTATCGTGGATTCTAAGCAGCCAGCCGGCCACTCCCAGCCACAGGCCCCCAAACACAAACAACGGCGCTTTTCCCTGGAAAACAAAACTCGCCTGCCAACATTTTGATGGCAGATTGCAGGAGCCACTTGGTACTATCAAATCAGCCCAACTTGGCACTGGTGCCACCATGCGTTTGGTCACCATCCTGCCTATCGTAGCTTTTCAGGAGCCAGACGGTCACTCCCAGCTATAGGCCCCCAGACAAAAACCTCCGCCCGTTTCCCTGGCATACAAAAGTAAGCTGCCCCGCTTCTGGATGGCAGATTGCAGGAACAACTTGGTACTATCAAACCAGCCCGACTTGGCACTGGTGCCACCTCTGGTCTGGGAACCATCCTGCGTATCGTGGTTCTAAGGAGCCATCCGTCCACTCCCAGCCACAGGCCCCCAAACACAAACAACGGCGCTTTTCCCTGGAAAACAAAACTCGCCTGCCAACTTTTTGATGGCAGATTGCAGGAGCCACTTGGTACTATCAAACCAGCCCAACTTGGCACTGGTGCCACCATGGATCTGGTCACCATCCTGCCTATCGTAGCTTTTCAGGACCTAGGCGGTCACTCCAAGCCATAGGCGCCCAGACAAAAAGCTCGGCCCGTTTCCCTGGCAAACAAAGTAAGCTGCCCCGCTTCTGGATGGCAGATTGCAGGAACCACTTGGTACTATCAAACCAGCCCGACTTGGCACTGGTGCCACCTTGGGTCTGGGAACCATCCTGCGTATCGTGGATCCTAAGGAGCCAGCCGGTCACTCCCAGCCACAGGCCCCCAAACACAAACAACGGCGCTTTTCCCTGGAAAACAAAACTCGCCTGCCAACATTTTGATTGCAGATTGCAGGAGCCACTTGCTACTATCAAATCAGCCCAACTTGGCACTGGTGCCACCATGGGTCTGGTCACCATCCTGCCTATCGTAGCTTTTCAGGAGCCAGCCGGTCCCTCCCTGCCATAGGCCCCCAGAGAAAAACCTCGGCCCGTTTCCCTGGCAAACAAAAGTAAGCTACCCCGCTTCTGGATGGCAGATTGCAGGAGCCACTTTGCAACATCAAACTAGCCCGACTTGGCACTGGTGCCACCTCAGGTCTGGGAACCATCCTGCGTATCGTTCATTCTAAGGAGCCAGCCGGCCACTCCAGCCACAGGCCCCCAGACACAAACAACGGCGCTTTTCCCTGGAAAACAAAACTCGCCTGCCAACATTTAGATGGCAGATTGCAGGAGCCACTTGGTACTATCAAATCAGCCCAACTTGGCACTGGTGCCACCATGGGTCTGGTCACCATCCTGCCTATCGTAGCTTTTCAGGACCTAGCAGGTCACTCCCAGCCATAGGCGCCCAGACACAAAACTCGGCCCGTTTCCCTGGCAAACAAAAGTAAGCTGCCCCGCTTCTGGATGGCAGATTTCCGGAGCCACTTGGTACTATCAAACCAGCCCGACTTGGCACTGGTGTCACCTCAGGTCTGGGAACCATCCTGCGTATCGTTCATTGTAAGGAGCCAGCCGGCCACTCCCAGCCACAGGCCCCCAGACACAAACAACGGCGCTTTTCCCTGGAAAACAAAACTCGCCTGCCAACTTTTTGATGGCAGATTGCAGGAGCCACTTGGTGCTATCAAATCAGCCCAACTTGGCACTGGTGCCACCATGGGTCTGGTCACCATCCTGCCTATCGTAGCTTTTCAGGAGCCAGCCGGTCACTCGCAGCCATAGGCCCCCAGACAAAAACCTCGGCCCGTTTCCCTGGCAAACAAAAGTAAGCTACCCCGCTTCTGGATGGCAGATTGCAGGAGCCACTTCGCACCATCAAACTGGCCCGACTTGGCACTGGTGCGACCTCTGGTCTGGGAACCATCCTGCGTATCGTGGATTCTAAGGAGCCAGCCGGTCACTCCCACCCACAGGCCCCCAAACACAAACAACGGCACTTTTCTCTGGAAAACAAAACTCGCCTGCCAACATTTTGATGGCAGATTGCAGGAGCCACTTGGTACTATCAAACCAGCCCAACTTGGCACTGGTGCCACCATGGGTCTGGTCACCATCCTGCCTATCGTAGCTTTTCAGGAGCCAGCCGGTCACTCCCAGCCATAGGCCCCCAGACAAAAACCTCGGCCCGTTTCCCTGGCAAACAAAAGTAAGTTATCCCGCTTCTGGATGGCAGATTGCAGGAGCCACTTTTCACCATCAAACCAGCCCGACTTGGCACTGGTGCCACCTCTGGTCTGGGAACCATCCTGCGTATCGTGGATTCTAAGGAGCCAGCCGGCCACTCCCAGCCACAGGCCCCCAAACACAAACAACGGCGCTTTTCCCTGGATAACAAACTCGCCTGCCAACTTTTTGATGGCAGATTGCAGGAGCCACTTGGTACTATCAAACCAGCCCAACTTGGCACTGGTGCCACCATGGGTCTGGGAACCATCCTGCCTATCGTAGCTTTTCAGGAGCCAGGCGGTCACTCCCAGCCATAGGCCCCCAGACAAAAACCTCGGCCCGTTTCCCTGGCAAACAAAAGTAAGCTGCCCCGCTTCTGGATGGCAGATTGCAGGACGCACTTGGTACTATCAAACCAGCCCAACTTGGCACTGGTGCCACCTCTGGTCTGGGAACCATGCCGCGTATCGTGGATTCTAAGGAGCCAGCCGGCCACTCCCAGCCACAGGCCCCCAAACAGAAACAACGGCGCTTTTCCCTGGAAAACAAAACTCGCCTGCCAACTTTTTCATGGCAGATTGCAGGAGCCACTTGGTACTATCAAATCAGCCCAACTTGGCACTGGTGCCACCATGGGTCTGGTCACCATCCTGCCTATCGTAGCTTTTCAGGAGCCAGCTGGTCACTCCCAGCCATAGGCCCCCAGACAAAAACCTCGGCCCGTTTCCCTGGCAAACAAAAGTAAGCTACCCCGCTTCTGGATGGCAGATTGCAGGAACCACTTTGCACCATCAAACTAGCCCGACTTGGCACTGGTGCCACCTCTGGTCTGGGAACCATCCTGCGTCTCGGGGATTCTAAGGAGCCATCCGTCCACTCCCAGACACAGGCCCCCAAACACAAACAACGGCGCTTTTCCCTGGAAAACAAAACTCGCCTGACAAATTTTGATGGCAGATTGCAGGAGCCACTTGGCACTATCAAACCAGCCCAACTTGGCACTGGTGCCACCATGGATCTGGTCACCATCCTGCCTATCGTAGCTTTTCAGGACCTAGCCGGTCACTCCAAGCCATAGGCGCCCAGACAAAAAGCTCGGCCCGTTTCCCTGGCAAACAAAGTAAGCTGCCCCGCTTCTGGATGGCAGATTGCAGGAACCACTTGGTACTATCAAACCAGCCCAACTTGGCACTGGTGCCACCTTGGGTCTGGGAACCATCCTGCGTATCGTGGATTCTAAGGAGCCAGCCGGTCACTCCCAGCCACAGGCCCCCAAACAAAAACAACGGCGCTTTTCCCTGGAAAACAAAACTCGCCTGCCAACATTTTGATGGCAGATTGCAGGAGCCACTTGGTACTATCAAATCAGCCCAACTTGGCACTGGTGCCACCATGGGTCTGCTCACCATCCTGCCTATCGTAGCTTTTCAGGACCTAGCAGGTCACTCCCAGCCATAGGCGCCCAGACACAAAACTCGGCCCGTTTCCCTGGCAAACAAAAGTAAGCTGCCCCGCTTCTGGATGGCAGATTTCCGGAGCCACTTGGTACTATCAAACCAGCCCGACTTGGCACTGGTGCCACCTCTGGTCTGGGAACCATGCTGCGTATCGTTGATTCAAAGGAGCCAGCCGGCCACTCCCAGCCACAGGCCCCCAAACACAAACAACGGCGCTTTTCCCTGGAAAACAAAACTCGCCTGCCAACATTTTGATGGCAGATTGCAGGAGCCACTTGCTACTATCAAATCAGCCCAACTTGGCACTGGTGCCACCATGGGTCTGGTCACCATCCTGCCTATCGTAGCTTTTCAGGAGCCAGCCGGTCCCTCCCTGCCATAGGCCCCCAGAGAAAAACCTCGGCCCGTTTCCCTGGCAAACAAAAGTAAGCTACCCCGCTTCTGGATGGCAGATTGCAGGAGCCACTTTGCACCATCAAACTAGCCCGACTTGGCACTGGTGCCACCTCAGGTCTGGGAACCATCCTGCGTACCGTTCATTGTAAGGAGCCAGCCGGCCACTCCCAGCCACAGGCCCCCAAACACAAACAACGGCACTTTTCCCTGGATAACAAACTCGCCTGCCAAATTTTTGATGGCAGATTGCAGGAGCCACTTGGTACTATCAAACCAGCCCAACTTGGCACTGGTGCCACCATGGGTCTGGTCACCATCCTGCCTATCGTAGCTTTTCAGGAGCCAGGCGGTCACTCCCAGCCATAGGCCCCCAGACACAAACCTCGGCCCGTTTCCCTGGCAAACAAAAGTAAGCTGCCCCGCTTCTGGATGGCAGATTGCAGGAACCACTTGGTAGTATCAAACCAGCCCGACTTGGCACTGGTGCCACGTCTGGTCTGGGAACCATCCTGCGTATCGTGGTTCTAAGGAGCCATCCGTCCACTCCCAGCCACAGGCCCCCAAACAAAAACAACGGCGCTTTTCGCTGAAAAACAAAACTCGCCTGCCAACATTTTGATGGCAGATTGCAGGAGCCACTTGGTACTATCAAATCAGCCCAACTTGGCACTGGTGCCACCATGGGTCTGGTCACCATCCTGCCTATCGTAGCTTTTCAGGAGCCAGCCGGTCACTCGCAGCCATAGGCCCCCAGAAACAATACTCGGCCCGTTTCCCTGGCAAACAAAAGTAAGCTGCCCCGCTTCTGGATGGCAGATTGCAGGAGCCACTTTTCACCATCAAACCAGCCCGACTTGGCACTGGTGTCACCTCAGGTCTGGGAACCATCCTGCGTATCGTTCATTGTAAGGAGCCAGCCGGCCACTCCCAGCCACAGGCCCCCAAACACAAACAACGGTGCTTTTCCCTGGAAAACAAAACTCGCCTGCCAACTTTTTGATGGCAGATTGCAGGAGCCACTTGGTACTATCAAATCAGCCCAACTTGGCACTGGTGCCACCATGGGTCTGGTCACCATCCTCCTATCGTAGCTTTTCAGGAGCCAGCCGGTCACTCGCAGCCATAGGCCCCCAGACACAAAACTCGGCCCGTTTCCCTGGCAAACAAAAGTAAGCTACCCCGCTTCTGGATGGCAGATTGCAGGAGCCACTTCGCACCATCAAACTGGCCCGACTTGGCACTGGTGCGACCTCTGGTCTGGGAACCATCCTGCGTATCGTGGATTCTAAGGAGCCAGCCGGTCACTCCCACCCACAGGCCCCCAAACACAAACAACGGCACTTTTCCCTGGAAAACAAAACTCGCCTGCCAACATTTTGATGGCAGATTGCAGGAGCCACTTGGTACTATCAAACCAGCCCAACTTGGCACTGGTGCCACCATGGGTCTGGTCACCATCCTGCCTATCGTAGCTTTTCAGGAGCCAGCCGGTCACTCCCAGCCATAGGCCCCCAGACAAAAACCTCGGCCCGTTTCCCTGGCAAACAAAAGTAAGTTATCCCGCTTCTGGATGGCAGATTGCAGGAGCCACTTTTCACCATCAAACCAGCCCGACTTGGCACTGGTGCCACCTCTGGTCTGGGAACCATCCTGCGTATCGTGGATTCTATGGTGCCAGCCGGCCACTCCCAGCCACAGGCCCCCAAACACAAACGACAGCGCTTTTCCCTGGAAAACAAAACTCGCCTGCCAACTTTTTGATGGCAGATTGCAGGAGCCACTTGGTACTATCAAACCAGCCCAACTTGGCACTGGTGCCACCATGGGTCTTGGAACCATCCTGCCTATCGTAGCTTTTCAGGAGCCAGGCGGTCACTCCCAGCCATAGGCCCTGAGACACAAACCTCGGCCCGTTTCCCTGGCAAACAAAAGTAAGCTGCCCCGCTTCTGGATGGCAGATTGCAGGACGCACTTGGTACTATCAAACCAGCCCAACTTGGCACTGGTGCTACCTCTGGTCTGGGAACCATGCCGCGTATCGTGGATTCTAAGGAGCCAGCCGGCCACTCCCAGCCACAGGCCCCCAAACAGAAACAACGGCGCTTTTCCCTGGAAAACAAAACTCGCCTGCCAACATTTTCATGGCAGATTGCAGGAGCCACTTGGTACTATCAAATCAGCCCAACTTGGCACTGGTGCCACCATGGGTCTGGTCACCATCCTGCCTATCGTAGCTTTTCAGGAGCCAGCCGGTCACTCCCAGCCATAGGCCCCCAGACACAAACCTCGGCCAGTTTCCCTGGCAAACAAAAGGAAGCTACCCCGCTTCTGGATGGCAGATTGCAGGAGCCACTTTGCACCATCAAACTAGCCCGACTTGGCACTGGTGCCACCTCAGGTCTGGGAACCATCCTGCGTATCGTTCATTGTAAGGAGCCAGCCGGCCACTCCCAGCCACAGGCCCCCAAACACAAACAACGGTGCTTTTCCCTGGAAAACAAAACTCGCCTGCCAACTTTTTGATGGCAGATTGCAGGAGCCACTTGGTACTATCAAATCAGCCCAACTTGGCACTGGTGCCACCATGGGTCTGGTCACCATCCTCCTATCGTAGCTTTTCAGGAGCCAGCCGGTCACTCGCAGCCATAGGCCCCCAGACACAAAACTCGGCCCATTTCCCTGGCAAACAAAAGTAAGCTACCCCGCTTCTGGATGGCAGATTGCAGGAGCCACTTTGCACCATCAAACTGGCCCGACTTGGCACTGGTGCGACCTCTGGTCTGGGAACCATCCTGCGTATCGTGGATTCTAAGGAGCCAGCCGGTCACTCCCACCCACAGGCCCCCAAACACAAACAACGGCACTTTTCCCTGGAAAACAAAACTCGCCTGCCAACATTTTGATGGCAGATTGCAGGAGCCACTTGGTACTATCAAACCAGCCCAACTTGGCACTGGTGCCACCATGGGTCTGGTCACCATCCTGCCTATCGTAGCTTTTCAGGAGCCAGCCGGTCACTCCCAGCCATAGGCCCCCAGACAAAAACCTCGGCCCGTTTCCCTGGCAAACAAAAGTAAGTTATCCCGCTTCTGGATGGCAGATTGCAGGAGCCACTTTTCACCATCAAACCAGCCCGACTTGGCACTGGTGCCACCTCTGGTCTGGGAACCATCCTGCGTATCGTGGATTCTATGGAGCCAGCCGGCCACTCCCAGCCACAGGCCCCCAAACACAAACGACAGCGCTTTTCCCTGGAAAACAAAACTCGCCTGCCAACTTTTTGATGGCAGATTGCAGGAGCCACTTGGTACTATCAAACCAGCCCAACTTGGCACTGGTGCCACCATGGGTCTTGGAACCATCCTGCCTATCGTAGCTTTTCAGGAGCCAGGCGGTCACTCCCAGCCATAGGCCCTGAGACACAAACCTCGGCCCGTTTCCCTGGCAAACAAAAGTAAGCTGCCCCGCTTCTGGATGGCAGATTGCAGGACGCACTTGGTACTATCAAACCAGCCCAACTTGGCACTGGTGCTACCTCTGGTCTGGGAACCATGCCGCGTATCGTGGATTCTAAGGAGCCAGCCGGCCACTCCCAGCCACAGGCCCCCAAACAGAAACAACGGCGCTTTTCCCTGGAAAACAAAACTCGCCTGCCAACATTTTCATGGCAGATTGCAGGAGCCACTTGGTACTATCAAATCAGCCCAACTTGGCACTGGTGCCACCATGGGTCTGGTCACCATCCTGCCTATCGTAGCTTTTCAGGAGCCAGCCGGTCACTCCCAGCCATAGGCCCCCAGACACAAACCTCGGCCAGTTTCCCTGGCAAACAAAAGTAAGCTACCCCGCTTCTGGATGGCAGATTGCAGGAACCACTTTGCACCATCAAACTAGCCCGACTTGGCACTGGTGCCACCTCTGGTCTGGGAACCATGCTGCGTATCGTGGATTCTAAGGAGCCATCCGTCCACTCCCAGACACAGGCCCCCAAACACAAACAACAGCGCTTTTCCCTGGAAAACAAAACTCGCCTGCCAACTTTTTGATGGCAGATTGCAGGAGCCACTTGGTACTATCAAACCAGCCCAACTTGGCACTGGTGCCACCATGGGTCTGGTCACCATCCTGCCTATCGTAGCTTTTCAGGAGCCAGCCGGTCACTCGCAGCCATAGGCCCCCAGACACAATGCTCGGCCCGTTTCCCTGGCAAACAAAAGTAAGCTGCCCCGCTTCTGGATGGCAGATTGCAGGACGCACTTGGTAGTATCAAACCAGCCCGACTTGGCACTGGTGCCACCTCTGGTCTGGGAACCATCCTGCGTATCGTGGATTCTAAGCAGCCAGCCGGCCACTCCCAGCCACAGGCCCCCAAACACAAACAACGGCGCTTTTCCCTGGAAAACAAAACTCGCCTGCCAACATTTTGATGGCAGATTGCAGGAGCCACTTGGTACTATCAAATCAGCCCAACTTGGCACTGGTGCCACCATGCGTTTGGTCACCATCCTGCCTATCGTAGCTTTTCAGGAGCCAGACGGTTACTCCCAGCTATAGGCCCCCAGACAAAAACCTCCGCCCGTTTCCTTGGCATACAAAAGTAAGCTGCCCCGCTTCTGGATGGCAGATTGCAGGAACAACTTGGTACTATCAAACCAGCCCGACTTGGCACTGGTGCCACCTCTGGTCTGGGAACCATCCTGCGTATCGTGGTTCTAAGGAGCCATCCGTCCACTCCCAGCCACAGGCCCCCAAACACAAACAACGGCGCTTTTCCCTGGAAAACAAAACTCGCCTGCCAACTTTTTGATGGCAGATTGCAGGAGCCACTTGGTACTATCAAACCAGCCCAACTTGGCACTGGTGCCACCATGGATCTGGTCACCATCCTGCCTATCGTAGCTTTTCAGGACCTAGCCGGTCACTCCAAGCCATAGGCGCCCAGACAAAAAGCTCGGCCCGTTTCCCTGGCAAACAAAGTAAGCTGCCCCGCTTCTGGATGGCAGATTGCAGGAACCACTTGGTACTATCAAACCAGCCCGACTTGGCACTGGTGCCACCTTGGGTCTGGGAACCATCCTGCGTATCGTGGATTCTAAGGAGCCAGCCGGTCACTCCCAGCCACAGGCCCCCAAACAGAAACAACGGCGCTTTTCCCTGGAAAACAAAACTCGCCGGCCAACATTTTCATGGCAGATTGCAGGAGCCACTTGGTACTATCAAATCAGCCCAACTTGGCACTGGTGCCACCATGGGTCTGGTCACCATCCTGCCTATCGTAGCTTTTCAGGAGCCAGCCGGTCACTCCCAGCCATAGGACCCCAGACACAAACCTCGGCCCGTTTCCCTGGCAAACAAAAGTAAGCTACCCCGCTTCTGGATGGCAGATTGCAGGAACCACTTTGCACCATCAAACTAGCCCGACTTGGCACTGGTGCCACCTCTGGTCTGGGAACCATGCTGCGTATCGTGGATTCTAAGGAGCCATCCGTCCACTCCCAGACACAGGCCCCCAAACAAAAACAACAGCGCTTTTCCCTGGAAAACAAAACTCGCCTGCCAACTTTTTGATGGCAGATTGCAGGAGCCACTTGGTACTATCAAACCAGCCCAACTTGGCACTGGTGCCACCATGGGTCTGGTCACCATCCTGCCTATCGTAGCTTTTCAGGAGCCAGCCGGTCACTCGCAGCCATAGGCCCCCAGACACAATGCTCGGCCCGTTTCCCTGGCAAACAAAAGTAAGCTGCCCCGCTTCTGGATGGCAGATTGCAGGACGCACTTGGTAGTATCAAACCAGCCCGACTTGGCACTGGTGCGACCTCTGGTCTGGGAACCATCCTGCGTATCGTGGATTCTAAGCAGCCAGCCGGCCACTCCCAGCCACAGGCCCCCAAACACAAACAACGGCGCTTTTCCCTGGAAAACAAAACTCGCCTGCCAACATTTTGATGGCAGATTGCAGGAGCCACTTGGTACTATCAAATCAGCCCAACTTGGCACTGGTGCCACCATGCGTTTGGTCACCATCCTGCCTATCGTAGCTTTTCAGGAGCCAGACGGTCACTCCCAGCTATAGGCCCCCAGACAAAAACCTCGGCCCGTTTCCCTGGCAAACAAAAGTAAGCTGCCCCGCTTCTGGATGGCAGATTGCAGGAACAACTTGGTACTATCAAACCAGCCCGACTTGGCACTGGTGCCACCTCTGGTCTGGGAACCATCCTGCGTATCGTGGTTCTAAGGAGCCAGCTGGCCACTCCCAGCCACAGGCCCCCAAACACAAACAACGGCGCTTTTCCCTGGAAAACAAAACTCGCCTGCCAACTTTTTGATGGCAGATTGCAGGAGCCACTTGGTACTATCAAACCAGCCCAACTTGGCACTGGTGCCACCATGGATCTGGTCACCATCCTGCCTATCGTAGCTTTTCAGGACCTAGCCGGTCACTCCAAGCCATAGGCGCCCAGACAAAAAGCTCGGCCCGTTTCCCTGGCAAACAAAGTAAGCTGCCCCGCTTCTGGATGGCAGATTGCAGGAACCACTTGGTACTATCAAACCAGCCCGACTTGGCACTGGTGCCACCTTGGGTCTGGGAACCATCCTGCGTATCGTGGATTCTAAGGAGCCAGCCGGCCACTCCAGCCACAGGCCCCCAAACACAAACAACGGCGCTTTTCCCTGGAAAACAAAACTCGCCTGCCAACATTTAGATGGCAGATTGCAGGAGCCACTTGGTACTATCAAATCAGCCCAACTTGGCACTGGTGCCACCTTGGGTCTGGTCACCATCCTGCCTATCGTAGCTTTTCAGACCTAGCAGGTCACTCCCAGCCATAGGCGCCCAGACACAAAGCTCGGCCCGTTTCCCTGGCAAACAAAAGTAAGCTGCCCCGCTTCTGGATGGCAGATTTCCGGAGCCACTTGGTACTATCAAACCAGCCCGACTTGGCACTGGTGCCACCTCAGGTCTGGGAACCATCCTGCGTATCGTTCATTGTAAGGAGCCAGCCGGCCACTCCCAGCCACAGGCCCCCAAACACAAACAACGGCGCTTTTCCCTGGAAAACAAAACTCGCCTGCCAACTTTTTGATGGCAGATTGCAGGAGCCACTTGGTGCTATCAAATCAGCCCAACTTGGCACTGGTGCCACCATGGGTCTGGTCACCATCCTGCCTATCGTAGCTTTTCAGGACCTAGCCGGTCACTCGCAGCCATAGGACCCCAGACACAAAACTCGGCCCGTTTCCCTGGCAAACAAAAGTAAGCTACCCCGCTTCTGGATGGCAGATTGCAGGAGCCACTTCGCACCATCAAACTGGCCCGACTTGGCACTGGTGCGACCTCTGGTCTGGGAACCATCCTGCGTATCGTGGATTCTAAGGAGCCAGCCGGTCACTCCCACCCACAGGCCCCCAAACACAAACAACGGCACTTTTCCCTGGAAAACAAAACTCGCCTGCCAACATTTTGATGGCAGATTGCAGGAGCCACTTGGTACTATCAAACCAGCCCAACTTGGCACTGGTGCCACCATGGGTTTGGTCACCATCCTGCCTATCGTAGCTTTTCAGGAGCCAGGCGGTCACTCCCAGCCATAGGCCCTGAGACACAAACCTCGGCCCGTTTCCCTGGCAAACAAAAGTAAGCTGCCCCGCTTCTGGATGGCAGATTGCAGGACGGACTTGGTACTATCAAACCAGCCCAACTTGGCACTGGTGCCACCTCTGGTCTGGGAACCATGCCGCGTATCGTGGATTCTAAGGAGCCAGCCGGCCACTCCCAGCCACAGGCCCCCAAACAAAAACAACGGCGCTTTTCCCTGGAAAACAAAACTCGCCTGACAAATTTTGATGGCAGATTGCAGGAGCCACTTGGCACTATCAAACCAGCCCAACTTGGCACTGGTGCCACCATGGGTCTGGTCACAATCCTGCCTATCGTAGCTTTTCAGGAGCCAGCCGGTCACTCGCAGCCATAGGCCCCCAGACACAATGCTCGGCCCGTTTCCCTGGCAAACAAAAGTAAGCTGCCCCGCTTCTGGATGGCAGATTGCAGGACGCACTTGGTAGTATCAAACCAGCCCGACTTGGCACTGGTGCCACCTCTGGTCTGGGAACCATCCTGCGTATCGTGGATTCTAAGCAGCCAGCCGGCCACTCCCAGCCACAGGCCCCCAAACACAAACAACGGCGCTTTTCCCTGGAAAACAAAACTCGCCTGCCAACATTTTGATGGCAGATTGCAGGAGCCACTTGGTACTATCAAATCAGCCCAACTTGGCACTGGTGCCACCATGCGTTTGGTCACCATCCTGCCTATCGTAGCTTTTCAGGAGCCAGACGGTCACTCCCAGCTATAGGCCCCCAGACAAAAACCTCGGCCCGTTTCCCTGGCAAACAAAAGTAAGTTGCCCCGCTTCTGGATGGCAGATTGCAGGAGCCACTTTTGACCATCAAACCAGCCCGACTTGGCACTGGTGCCACCTCTGGTCTGGGAACCATCCTGCGTATCGTGGATTCTATGGAGCCAGCCGGCCACTCCCAGCCACAGGCCCCCAAACAAAAACGACAGCGCTTTTCCCTGGAAAACAAAACTCGCCTGCCAACTTTTTGATGGCAGATTGCAGGAGCCACTTGGTACTATCAAACCAGCCCAACTTGGCACTGGTGCCACCATGGGTCTGGGAACCATCCTGCCTATCGTAGCTTTTCAGGAGCCAGCCGGTCACTTCCAGCCATAGGCCCTGAGACACAAACCTCGGCCCGTTTCCCTGGCAAACAAAAGTAAGCTGCCCTGCTTCTGGATGGCAGATTGCAGGACGCACTTGGTACTATCAAACCAGCCCAACTTGGCACTGGTGCCACCTCTGGTCTGGGAACCATGCCGCGTATCGTGGATTCTAAGGAGCCAGCCGGCCACTCCCAGCCACAGGCCCCCAAACAGAAACAACGGCGCTTTTCCCTGGAAAACAAAACTCGCCGGCCAACATTTTCATGGCAGATTGCAGGAGCCACTTGGTACTATCAAATCAGCCCAACTTGGCACTGGTGCCACCATGGGTCTGGTCACCATCCTGCCTATCGTAGCTTTTCAGGAGCCAGCCGGTCACTCCCAGCCATAGGCCCCCAGACACAATGCTCGGCCCGTTTCCCTGGCAAACAAAAGTAAGCTACCCCGCTTCTGGATGGCAGATTGCAGGAACCACTTTGCAGCATCAAACTAGCCCGACTTGGCACTGGTGCCACCTCTGGTCTGGGAACCATGCTGCGTATCGTGGATTCTAAGGAGCCATCCGTCCACTCCCAGACACAGGCCCCCAAACACAAACAACAGCGCTTTTCCCTGGAAAACAAAACTCGCCTGCCAACTTTTTGATGGCAGATTGCAGGAGCCACTTGGTACTATCAAACCAGCCCAACTTGGCACTGGTGCCACCATGGGTCTGGTCACCATCCTGCCTATCGTAGCTTTTCAGGAGCCAGCCGGTCACTCGCAGCCATAGGCCCCCAGACACAATGCTCGGCCCGTTTCCCTGGCAAACAAAAGTAAGCTGCCCCGCTTCTGGATGGCAGATTGCAGGACGCACTTGGTAGTATCAAACCAGCCCGACTTGGCACTGGTGCGACCTCTGGTCTGGGAACCATCCTGCGTATCGTGGATTCTAAGCAGCCAGCCGGCCACTCCCAGCCACAGGCCCCCAAACACAAACAACGGCGCTTTTCCCTGGAAAACAAAACTCGCCTGCCAACATTTTGATGGCAGATTGCAGGAGCCACTTGGTACTATCAAATCAGCCCAACTTGGCACTGGTGCCACCATGCGTTTGGTCACCATCCTGCCTATCGTAGCTTTTCAGGAGCCAGACGGTCACTCCCAGCTATAGGCCCCCAGACAAAAACCTCGGCCCGTTTCCCTGGCAAACAAAAGTAAGCTGCCCCGCTTCTGGATGGCAGATTGCAGGAACAACTTGGTACTATCAAACCAGCCCGACTTGGCACTGGTGCCACCTCTGGTCTGGGAACCATCCTGCGTATCGTGGTTCTAAGGAGCCAGCCGGCCACTCCCAGCCACAGGCCCCCAAACACAAACAACGGCGCTTTTCCCTGGAAAACAAAACTCGCCTGCCAACTTTTTGATGGCAGATTGCAGGAGCCACTTGGTACTATCAAACCAGCCCAACTTGGCACTGGTGCCACCATGGATCTGGTCACCATCCTGCCTATCGTAGCTTTTCAGGACCTAGCCGGTCACTCCAAGCCATAGGCGCCCAGACAAAAAGCTCGGCCCGTTTCCCTGGCAAACAAAGTAAGCTGCCCCGCTTCTGGATGGCAGATTGCAGGAACCACTTGGTACTATCAAACCAGCCCGACTTGGCACTGGTGCCACCTTGGGTCTGGGAACCATCCTGCGTATCGTGGATTCTAAGGAGCCAGCCGGCCACTCCAGCCACAGGCCCCCAAACACAAACAACGGCGCTTTTCCCTGGAAAACAAAACTCGCCTGCCAACATTTAGATGGCAGATTGCAGGAGCCACTTGGTACTATCAAATCAGCCCAACTTGGCACTGGTGCCACCTTGGGTCTGGTCACCATCCTGCCTATCGTAGCTTTTCAGACCTAGCAGGTCACTCCCAGCCATAGGCGCCCAGACACAAAGCTCGGCCCGTTTCCCTGGCAAACAAAAGTAAGCTGCCCCGCTTCTGGATGGCAGATTTCCGGAGCCACTTGGTACTATCAAACCAGCCCGACTTGGCACTGGTGCCACCTCAGGTCTGGGAACCATCCTGCGTATCGTTCATTGTAAGGAGCCAGCCGGCCACTCCCAGCCACAGGCCCCCAAACACAAACAACGGCGCTTTTCCCTGGAAAACAAAACTCGCCTGCCAACTTTTTGATGGCAGATTGCAGGAGCCACTTGGTGCTATCAAATCAGCCCAACTTGGCACTGGTGCCACCATGGGTCTGGTCACCATCCTGCCTATCGTAGCTTTTCAGGAGCCAGCCGGTCACTCGCAGCCATAGGACCCCAGACACAAAACTCGGCCCGTTTCCCTGGCAAACAAAAGTAAGCTACCCCGCTTCTGGATGGCAGATTGCAGGAGCCACTTCGCACCATCAAACTGGCCCGACTTGGCACTGGTGCGACCTCTGGTCTGGGAACCATCCTGCGTATCGTGGATTCTAAGGAGCCAGCCGGTCACTCCCACCCACAGGCCCCCAAACACAAACAACGGCACTTTTCCCTGGAAAACAAAACTCGCCTGCCAACATTTTGATGGCAGATTGCAGGAGCCACTTGGTACTATCAAACCAGCCCAACTTGGCACTGGTGCCACCATGGGTTTGGTCACCATCCTGCCTATCGTAGCTTTTCAGGAGCCAGGCGGTCACTCCCAGCCATAGGCCCTGAGACACAAACCTCGGCCCGTTTCCCTGGCAAACAAAAGTAAGCTGCCCCGCTTCTGGATGGCAGATTGCAGGACGCACTTGGTACTATCAAACCAGCCCAACTTGGCACTGGTGCCACCTCTGGTCTGGGAACCATGCCGCGTATCGTGGATTCTAAGGAGCCAGCCGGCCACTCCCAGCCACAGGCCCCCAAACAAAAACAACGGCGCTTTTCCCTGGAAAACAAAACTCGCCTGACAAATTTTGATGGCAGATTGCAGGAGCCACTTGGCACTATCAAACCAGCCCAACTTGGCACTGGTGCCACCATGGATCTGGTCACCATCCTGCCTATCGTAGCTTTTCAGGAGCCAGCCGGTCACTCGCAGCCATAGGCCCCCAGACACAATGCTCGGCCCGTTTCCCTGGCAAACAAAAGTAAGCTGCCCCGCTTCTGGATGGCAGATTGCAGGACGCACTTGGTAGTATCAAACCAGCCCGACTTGGCACTGGTGCCACCTCTGGTCTGGGAACCATCCTGCGTATCGTGGATTCTAAGCAGCCAGCCGGCCACTCCCAGCCACAGGCCCCCAAACACAAACAACGGCGCTTTTCCCTGGAAAACAAAACTCGCCTGCCAACATTTTGATGGCAGATTGCAGGAGCCACTTGGTACTATCAAATCAGCCCAACTTGGCACTGGTGCCACCATGCGTTTGGTCACCATCCTGCCTATCGTAGCTTTTCAGGAGCCAGACGGTCACTCGCAGCCATAGGCCCCCAGACACAATGCTCGGCCCGTTTCCCTGGCAAACAAAAGTAAGCTGCCCCGCTTCTGCATGGCAGATTGCAGGAGCCACTTGGTACTATCAAACCAGCCCGACTTGGCACTGGTGCCACCTCTGGTCTGGGAACCATCCTGCGTATCGTGGTTCTAAGGAGCCATCCGTCCACTCCCAGCCACAGGCCCCCAAACACAAACAACGGCGCTTTTCCCTGGAAAACAAAACTCGCCTGCCAACTTTTTGATGGCAGATTGCAGGAGCCACTTGGTACTATCAAACCAGCCCAACTTGGCACTGGTGCCACCATGGATCTGGTCACCATCCTGCCTATCGTAGCTTTTCAGGACCTAGGCGGTCACTCCAAGCCATAGGCGCCCAGACAAAAAGCTCGGCCCGTTTCCCTGGCAAACAAAGTAAGCTGCCCCGCTTCTGGATGGCAGATTGCAGGAACCACTTGGTACTATCAAACCAGCCCGACTTGGCACTGGTGCCACCTTGGGTCTGGGAACCATCCTGCGTATCGTGGATTCTAAGGAGCCAGCCGGTCACTCCCAGCCACAGGCCCCCAAACACAAACAACGGCGCTTTTCCCTGGAAAACAAAACTCGCCTGCCAACATTTTGATGGCAGATTGCAGGAGCCACTTGCTACTATCAAATCAGCCCAACTTGGCACTGGTGCCACCATGGGTCTGGTCACCATCCTGCCTATCGTAGCTTTTCAGGAGCCAGCCGGTCCCTCCCTGCCATAGGCCCCCAGAGAAAAACCTCGGCCCGTTTCCCTGGCAAACAAAAGTAAGCTACCCCGCTTCTGGATGGCAGATTGCAGGAGCCACTTTGCACCATCAAACTAGCCCGACTTGGCACTGGTGCCACCTCAGGTCTGGGAACCATCCTGCGTATCGTTCATTCTAAGGAGCCAGCCGGCCACTCCAGCCACAGGCCCCCAGACACAAACAACGGCGCTTTTCCCTGGAAAACAAAACTCGCCTGCCAACATTTAGATGGCAGATTGCAGGAGCCACTTGGTACTATCAAATCAGCCCAACTTGGCACTGGTGCCACCATGGGTCTGGTCACCATCCTGCCTATCGTAGCTTTTCAGGACCTAGCAGGTCACTCCCAGCCATAGGCGCCCAGACACAAAACTCGGCCCGTTTCCCTGGCAAACAAAAGTAAGCTGCCCCGCTTCTGGATGGCAGATTTCCGGAGCCACTTGGTACTATCAAACCAGCCCGACTTGGCACTGGTGCCACCTCAGGTCTGGGAACCATCCTGCGTATCGTTCATTGTAAGGAGCCAGCCGGCCACTCCCAGCCACAGGCCCCC
Source organism: Melospiza melodia melodia (assembly GCF_035770615.1). NCBI lineage: Eukaryota > Metazoa > Chordata > Aves > Passeriformes > Passerellidae > Melospiza > Melospiza melodia. The sequence goes on along the minus strand of NC_086199.1, from coordinate 39,347,741 downwards.
AGACACAAACAACGGCGCTTTTCCCTGGAAAACAAAACTCGCCTGCCAACTTTTTGATGGCAGATTGCAGGAGCCACTTGGTGCTATCAAATCAGCCCAACTTGGCACTGGTGCCACCATGGGTCTGGTCACCATCCTGCCTATCGTAGCTTTTCAGGAGCCAGCCGGTCACTCGCAGCCATAGGCCCCCAGACACAAAACTCGGCCCGTTTCCCTGGCAAACAAAAGTAAGCTACCCCGCTTCTGGATGGCAGATTGCAGGAGCCACTTCGCACCATCAAACTGGCCCGACTTGGCACTGGTGCGACCTCTGGTCTGGGAACCATCCTGCGTATCGTGGATTCTAAGGAGCCAGCCGGTCACTCCCACCCACAGGCCCCCAAACACAAACAACGGCACTTTTCCCTGGAAAACAAAACTCGCCTCCCAACATTTTGATGGCAGATTGCAGGAGCCACTTGGTACTATCAAACCAGCCCAACTTGGCACTGGTGCCACCATGGGTCTGGTCACCATCCTGCCTATCGTAGCTTTTCAGGAGCCAGCCGGTCACTCCCAGCCATAGGCCCCCAGACAAAAACCTCGGCCCGTTTCCCTGGCAAACAAAAGTAAGTTATCCCGCTTCTGGATGGCAGATTGCAGGAGCCACTTTTCACCATCAAACCAGCCCGACTTGGCACTGGTGCCACCTCTGGTCTGGGAACCATCCTGCGTATCGTGGATTCTAAGGAGCCAGCCGGCCACTCCCAGCCACAGGCCCCCAAACACAAACAACGGCGCTTTTCCCTGGATAACAAACTCGCCTGCCAACTTTTTGATGGCAGATTGCAGGAGCCACTTGGTACTATCAAACCAGCCCAACTTGGCACTGGTGCCACCATGGGTCTGGGAACCATCCTGCCTATCGTAGCTTTTCAGGAGCAAGGCGGTCACTCCCAGCCATAGGCCCTGAGACACAAACCTCGGCCCGTTTCCCTGGCAAACAAAAGTAAGCTGCCCCGCTTCTGGATGGCAGATTGCAGGACGCACTTGGTACTATCAAACCAGCCCAACTTGGCACTGGTGCTACCTCTGGTCTGGGAACCATGCCGCGTATCGTGGATTCTAAGGAGCCAGCCGGCCACTCCCAGCCACAGGCCCCCAAACAAAAACAACGGCGCTTTTCCCTGGAAAACAAAACTCGCCTGACAAATTTTGATGGCAGATTGCAGGAGCCACTTGGCACTATCAAACCAGCCCAACTTGGCACTGGTGCCACCATGGATCTGGTCACCATCCTGCCTATCGTAGCTTTTCAGGACCTAGCCGGTCACTCCAAGCCATAGGCGCCCAGACAAAAAGCTAGGCCCGTTTCCCTGGCAAACAAAGTAAGCTGCCCCGCTTCTGGATGGCAGATTGCAGGAACCACTTGGTACTATCAAACCAGCCCGACTTGTCACTGGTGCCACCTTGGGTCTGGGAACCATCCTGCGTATCGTGGATTCTAAGGAGCCAGCCGGTCACTCCCAGCCACAGGCCCCCAAACACAAACAACGGCGCTTTTCCCTGGAAAACAAAACTCGCCTGCCAACATTTTGATGGCAGATTGCAGGAGCCACTTGGTACTATCAAATCAGCCCAACTTGGCACTGGTGCCACCATGGGTCTGGTCACCATCCTGCCTATCGTAGCTTTTCAGGACCTAGCAGGTCACTCCCAGCCATAGGCGCCCAAACACAAAACTCGGCCCGTTTCCCTGGCAAACAAAAGTAAGCTGCCCCGCTTCTGGATGGCAGATTTCCGGAGCCACTTGGTACTATCAAACCAGCCCGACTTGGCACTGGTGCCACCTCTGGTCTGGGAACCATGCTGCGTATCGTGGATTCTAAGGAGCCAGCCGGCCACTCCCAGCCACAGGCCCCCAAACACAAACAACGGCGCTTTTCCCTGGATAACAAAACTCGCCTGCCAACATTTTGATGGCAGATTGCAGGAGCCACTTGCTACTATCAAATCAGCCCATCTCTGCACTGGTGCCACCATGGGTCTGGTCACCATCCTGCCTATCGTAGCTGTTCAGGCGCCAGCCGGTCACTCCCAGCCATAGGCTCCCAGAGAAAAACCTCGGCCCGTTTCCCTGGCAAACAAAAGTAAGCTGCCCCGCTTCTGGATGGCAGATTGCAGGACGCACTTGGTACTATCAAACCAGCCCGACTTGGCACTGGTGCCACCTCTGGTCTGGGAACCATCCTGCGTATCGTGGATTTTAAAGAGCCAGCCGGCCACTGCCAGCCACAGGCCCCGAAACACAAACAACAGCCTTTTTCTCTGGCAAACAAAATTCAGCTGCCCCGCTTCTGGATGGCAGATTGCAGGAACCACTTGGTACTATCAAACCAGCCCGACTTGGCACTGGTGCCACCTTGGGTCTGGGAACCATCCTGCGTATCGTGGATTCTAAGGAGCCAGCTGGCCACTCCCAGCCACAGGCCCCAAAACACACACAACGGTGCTTTTCCCTGGAAAACAAAACTCGCCTGCCAAACATTTGATGGCAGATTGCAGGAGCCACTTGGTTTTATCAAATCAGCCCAACTTGGCACTGGTGCCACCATGGGTCTGGTCACCATCCTGCCTATCGTAGCTTTTCAGGTGCCACCCAGTCACCCCCAGCCAGAGGCCCCTAGACAAATATTTCGGCCCGTTTCCCTGGCAAACAAAAGTAAGCTGCCCCGCTTCTGGATGGCAGATTGCAGGAGCCACTTTGCACCATCAAACCAGCCCAACTTGACACTGTTGCCACCATGGGTCTGGTCACCATCCTGCCTATCTTAGCTTTTCAGGAGCCAGCCGGTCACTCCCAGCTATAGGCCCCCAGACAAAAACCTCGGCCCGTTTCCCTGGCATACAAAAGTAAGCTGCCCCGCTTCTGGATGGCAGATTGCAGGAACAACTTGGTACTATCAAACCAGCCCAACTTGGCACTGGTGCCACCTTGGGTCTGGGAACCATCCTGCGTATCGTGGTTCTAAGGAGCCATCCGTCCACTCCCAGCCACAGGCCCCCAAACACAAACAACGGCGCTTTTCCCTGGAAAACAAAACTCGCCTGCCGACATTTTGATGGCAGATTGCAGGAGCCACTTGGTACTATCAAACCAGCCCAACTTGGCACTGGTGCCACCATGGATCTGGTCACCATCCTGCCTATCGTAGCTTTTCAGGACCTAGCCGGTCACTCCAAGCCATAGGCGCCCAGACAAAAAGCTCGGCCAGTTTCCCTGGCAAACAAAGTAAGCTGCCCCGCTTCTGGATGGCAGATTGCAGGAACCACTTGGTACTATCAAACAAGCCCGACTTGGCACTGGTGCCACCTTGGGTCTGGGAACCATGCTGCGTATCGTGGATTCTAAGGAGCCAGCCGGTCACTCCCACCCACAGGCCCCCAAACACAAACAACGGCGCTTTTCCCTGGAAAACAAAACTCGCCTGCCAACATTTTGATGGCAGATTGCAGGAGCCACTTGGTACTATCAAATCAGCCCAACTTGGCACTGGTGCCACCATGGGTCTGGTCACCATCCTGCCTATCGTAGCTTTTCAGGACCTAGCAGGTCACTCCCAGCCATAGGCCCCCAGACACAAAACTCAGCCCGTTTCCCTGGCAAACAAAAGTAAGCTGCCCCGCTTCTGGATGGCAGATTTCCGGAGCCACTTGGTACTATCAAACCAGCCCGACTTGGCACTGGTGCCACCTCTGGTCTGGGAACCATGCTGCGTATCGTGGATTCTAAGGAGCCAGCCGGCCACTCCCAGCCACAGGCCCCCAAACAAAAACAACGGCGCTTTTCCCTGGAAAACAAAACTCGCCTGCCAACTTTTTGAGGGCAGATTGCAGGAGCCACTTGCTACTATCAAATCAGCCCATCTTGGCACTGGTGCCACCATGGGTCTGGTCACCATCCTGCCTATCGTAGCTGTTCCGGCGCCAGACGGTCACTCCCAGCCATAGGCCCCCAGAGAAAAACCTCGGCCCGTTTCCCTGGCAAACAAAAGTAAGCTGCCCCGCTTCTGGATGGCAGATTGCAGGAGCCACTTTGCACCATCAAACCAGCCCAACTTGGCACTGGTGCCACCTCTGGTCTGGGAACCATGCTGCGTATCGTGGATTCCAATTAGCAAGCCGGCCACTCCCAGCCACAGGCCTCCAAACACAAACAACGGCGCTTTTCCCTGGAAAACAAAACTCGCCTGCCAACTTTTTGATGGCAGATTGCAGGAGCCACTTGGTACTATCAAACCAGCCCAACTTGGCACTGGTGCCACCATGGGTCTGGTCACCATCCTGCCTATCGTAGCTTTTCAGGACCTAGACGGTCACTCCCAGGCATAGGCCCCGTGACACAAAGCTCGGACCGTTTCCCTGGCAAACAAAAGTAAGGTGTCCCGCTTCTGGATGGCAGATTGCAGGATCCACTAGGTATTATCAAACCAGCCCGACTTGGCACTGGTGCCACCTCTGGTCTGGGAACCATCCTGCGTATCGTGGATTCTAAGCAGCCAGCCGTCCACTCCCAGCCACAGGCCCCCAAACACAAACAACGGCGCTTTTCCCTGGAAAACAAAACTCGCCTGCCAACATTTTGATGGCAGATTGCAGGAGCCACTTGGTACTATCAAACCAGCCCAACTTGGCACTGGTGCCACCATGGGTCTGGTCACCATCCTGCCTATCGTAGCTTTTCAGGAGCCAGCCGGTCACTCCCTGCCATAGGCCCCCAGACAAAAACCTCGGCGCGTTTCCCTGGCAAAGATAAATAAGCTGCCCCGCTTCTGGATGGCAGATTGCAGGAGCCACTTTGCACCATCAAACCAGCCCGACTTGGCACTGGTGCCACCTCTGGTCTGGGAACCATCCTGCGTATCGTGGATTCTAATTAGCCATCTGTCCACTCCCAGCCACAGGCCCCCAAACAAAAACAACGGCGCTTTTCCCTGGAAAACAAAACTCGCCTGCCAAATTTTGATGGCAGATTGCCGGAGCCACTGGGTACTATCAAACCAGCCCAACTTGACACTGGTGCCACCATGGGTCTGGTCACCATCCTGCCTATCGTAGCATTTCAGGAGCCAGCCGGTCACTCCCAGCCATAGGCCCCCAGACAAAAACCTTGGCCCGTTTCCCTGGCAAACAAAAGTAAGTTATCCCGCTACTGGATGGCAGATTGCAGGAGCCACTTTTCACCATCAAACCAGCCCGACTTGGCACTGGTGCCACCTCAGGTCTGGGAACCATGCTGCGTATCGTGGATTCTAAGGAGCCAGCCGGCCACTCCCAGCCACAGGCCCCCAAACACAAACAACGGCGCATTTCCCTGGATAACAAACTCGCCTGCCAACTTTTTGATGGCAGATTGCAGGAGCCACTTGGTACTATCAAACCAGCCCAACTTGGCACTGGTGCCACCATGGGTCTGGTCACCATCCTGCCTATCGTAGCTTTTCAGGAGCCAGCCGGTCACTCCCAGCCATAGGCCCCCAGACACAAAGCTCGGCCCGTTTCCCTGGCAAACAAAAGTAAGCTACCCCGCTTCTGGATGGCAGATTGCAGGACGCACTTGGTACTATCAAACCAGCCCAACTTGGCACTGGTGCCACCTCTGGTCTGGGAACCATGCTGCGTATCGTGGATTCTAAGGAGCCAGCCGGCCACTCCCAGCCACAGGCCCCCAAACAAAAACAACGGCGCTTTTCCCTGGAAAACAAAACTCGCCTGCCAATATTTTGATGGCAGATTGCAGGAGCCACTTGGTACTATCAAACCAGCCCAACTTGACACTGGTGCCACCATGGGTCTGGTCACCATCCTGCCTATCTTAGCTTTTCAGGAGGCAGCCGGTCACTCCCAGCCATAGGCCCCCAGACACAAACCTCGGCCCGTTTCCCTGGCATACAAAAGTAAGCTGCCCCGCTTCTGGATGGCAGATTGCAGGAACAACTTTGTACTATCAAACCAGCCCAACTTGGCACTGGTGCCACCTTGGCTCTGGGAACCATGCTGCGTAACGTAGATTCTAAGAGGACAGGCGGACACTCCCAGCCACAGGCCTCTAAACAAAAACAACGGCGCGTTACCCTGGAAAACAAAACTCGCCTGCCAACTTTTCGATGGCAGATTGCAGGAGCCACTTGGTACTATCAAACCAGCCCAACTTGGCACTGGTGCCACCATGGGTCTGGTCACCATCCTGCCTATCGTAGCTTTTCAGGAGCCAGCCGGTCACTCTCAGCCATAGGCCCCAAATACAAACCACGGCCCTTTTCTCTGGAAAACAAAATTCAACTGCCCCTCTTCTGGATGGCAGATTGCAGGAGCCACTGGGTACTATGAAACCAGCCCGACTTGGCACTGGTGCCACCTTGGGTCTGGGAACCATGCTGCGTATCATGGATTTTCAGGAGCCAGCCGTCCACTGCCAGCCACAGGCCCCGAAACACAACAACAGCCTTTTTCTCTGGCAAACAAAATTCAGCTGCCCCGCTTCTGGATGGCAGATTGCAGGAACCACTTGGTACTAAGAAACCAGCCCGACTTGGCACTGGTGCCACCTTGGGTCTGGTCACCATCCTGCGTATCGTGGATTCTAAGGAGCCAGCTGGCCACTCCCAGACACAGGCCCCAAAACACACACAACGGCGCTTTTCCCTGGAAAACAAAACTCGCCTGCCAACTTTTTGATGGCAGATTGCAGGAGCCACTTGGTACTATCAAACCAGCCCAACTTGGCACTGGTGCCACCATGGGTCTGGTCACCATCCTGCCTATCGTAGCTTTTCAGGAGCCAGCCGGTCACTCCTAGCCATAGGTCCCCAGACACAAACCTCGGCCCGTTTCCCTGGCAAACAAAAGTAAGCTGCCCCGCTTCTGGATGGCAGATTGCAGGATCCACTTGTTATTATCAAACCAGCCCGACTTGGTACTGGTGCCACCTCTGGTCTGGGAACCATCCTGGGTATCGTGGATCCTAAGGAGCCAGCTGGCCACTCCCAGCCACAGGCCCCCAAACAAAAACAACGGCGCTTTTCCCTGGAAAACAAAACTCGCCTGACAACATTTTGATGGCAGATTGCAGGAACCACTTGGTACTATCAAACCAGCCCGACTTGGCACTGGTGCCACCTTGGGTCTGGGAACCATCCTGCGTATCGTGGATTCTAAGGAGCCAGCTGGCCACTCCCAGCCACAGGCCCCAAAACACACACAACGGTGCTTTTCCCTGGAAAACAAAACTCGCCTGCCAAACATTTGATGGCAGATTGCAGGAGCCACTTGGTTTTATCAAATCAGCCCAACTTGGCACTGGTGCCACCATGGGTCTGGTCACCATCCTGCCTATCGTAGCTTTTCAGGTGCCACCCAGTCACCCCCAGCCAGAGGCCCCTAGACAAATATTTCGGCCCGTTTCCCTGGCAAACAAAAGTAAGCTGCCCCGCTTCTGGATGGCAGATTGCAGGAGCCACTTTGCACCATCAAACCAGCCCAACTTGACACTGTTGCCACCATGGGTCTGGTCACCATCCTGCCTATCTTAGCTTTTCAGGAGCCAGCCGGTCACTCCCAGCTATAGGCCCCCAGACAAAAACCTCGGCCCGTTTCCCTGGCATACAAAAGTAAGCTGCCCCGCTTCTGGATGGCAGATTGCAGGAACAACTTGGTACTATCAAACCAGCCCAACTTGGCACTGGTGCCACCTTGGGTCTGGGAACCATCCTGCGTATCGTGGTTCTAAGGAGCCATCCGTCCACTCCCAGCCACAGGCCCCCAAACACAAACAACGGCGCTTTTCCCTGGAAAACAAAACTCGCCTGCCGACATTTTGATGGCAGATTGCAGGAGCCACTTGGTACTATCAAACCAGCCCAACTTGGCACTGGTGCCACCATGGATCTGGTCACCATCCTGCCTATCGTAGCTTTTCAGGACCTAGCCGGTCACTCCAAGCCATAGGCGCCCAGACAAAAAGCTCGGCCAGTTTCCCTGGCAAACAAAAGTAAGTTATCCCGCTTCTGGATGGCAGATTGCAGGAGCCACTGGGTACTATGAAACCAGCCCGACTTGGCACTGGTGCCACCTTGGGTCTGGGAACCATGCTGCGTATCATGGATTTTCAGGAGCCAGCCGTCCACTGCCAGCCACAGGCCCCGAAACACAACAACAGCCTTTTTCTCTGGCAAACAAAATTCAGCTGCCCCGCTTCTGGATGGCAGATTGCAGGAACCACTTGGTACTAAGAAACCAGCCCGACTTGGCACTGGTGCCACCTTGGGTCTGGTCACCATCCTGCGTATCGTGGATTCTAAGGAGCCAGCTGGCCACTCCCAGACACAGGCCCCAAAACACACACAACGGCGCTTTTCCCTGGAAAACAAAACTCGCCTGCCAACTTTTTGATGGCAGATTGCAGGAGCCACTTGGTACTATCAAACCAGCCCAACTTGGCACTGGTGCCACCATGGGTCTGGTCACCATCCTGCCTATCGTAGCTTTTCAGGAGCCAGCCGGTCACTCCTAGCCATAGGTCCCCAGACACAAACCTCGGCCCGTTTCCCTGGCAAACAAAAGTAAGCTGCCCCGCTTCTGGATGGCAGATTGCAGGATCCACTTGTTATTATCAAACCAGCCCGACTTGGTACTGGTGCCACCTCTGGTCTGGGAACCATCCTGGGTATCGTGGATCCTAAGGAGCCAGCTGGCCACTCCCAGCCACAGGCCCCCAAACAAAAACAACGGCGCTTTTCCCTGGAAAACAAAACTCGCCTGACAACATTTTGATGGCAGATTGCAGGAACCACTTGGTACTATCAAACCAGCCCGACTTGGCACTGGTGCCACCTTGGGTCTGGGAACCATCCTGCGTATCGTGGATTCTAAGGAGCCAGCTGGCCACTCCCAGCCACAGGCCCCAAAACACACACAACGGTGCTTTTCCCTGGAAAACAAAACTCGCCTGCCAAACATTTGATGGCAGATTGCAGGAGCCACTTGGTTTTATCAAATCAGCCCAACTTGGCACTGGTGCCACCATGGGTCTGGTCACCATCCTGCCTATCGTAGCTTTTCAGGTGCCACCCAGTCACCCCCAGCCAGAGGCCCCTAGACAAATATTTCGGCCCGTTTCCCTGGCAAACAAAAGTAAGCTGCCCCGCTTCTGGATGGCAGATTGCAGGAGCCACTTTGCACCATCAAACCAGCCCAACTTGACACTGTTGCCACCATGGGTCTGGTCACCATCCTGCCTATCTTAGCTTTTCAGGAGCCAGCCGGTCACTCCCAGCTATAGGCCCCCAGACAAAAACCTCGGCCCGTTTCCCTGGCATACAAAAGTAAGCTGCCCCGCTTCTGGATGGCAGATTGCAGGAACAACTTGGTACTATCAAACCAGCCCAACTTGGCACTGGTGCCACCTTGGGTCTGGGAACCATCCTGCGTATCGTGGTTCTAAGGAGCCATCCGTCCACTCCCAGCCACAGGCCCCCAAACACAAACAACGGCGCTTTTCCCTGGAAAACAAAACTCGCCTGCCGACATTTTGATGGCAGATTGCAGGAGCCACTTGGTACTATCAAACCAGCCCAACTTGGCACTGGTGCCACCATGGATCTGGTCACCATCCTGCCTATCGTAGCTTTTCAGGACCTAGCCGGTCACTCCAAGCCATAGGCGCCCAGACAAAAAGCTCGGCCAGTTTCCCTGGCAAACAAAGTAAGCTGCCCCGCTTCTGGATGGCAGATTGCAGGAACCACTTGGTACTATCAAACCAGCCCGACTTGGCACTGGTGCCACCTTGGGTCTGGGAACCATGCTGCGTATCGTGGATTCTAAGGAGCCAGCCGGTCACTCCCAGCCACAGGCCCCCAAACACAAACAACGGCGCTTTTCCCTGGAAAACAAAACTCGCCTGCCAACATTTTGATGGCAGATTGCAGGAGCCACTTGGTACTATCAAATCAGCCCAACTTGGCACTGGTGCCACCATGGGTCTGGTCACCATCCTGCCTATCGTAGCTTTTCAGGACCTAGCAGGTCACTCCCAGCCATAGGCCCCCAGACACAATACTCGGCCCGTTTCCCTGGCAAACAAAAGTAAGCTGCCCCGCTTCTGGATGGCAGATTTCCGGAGCCACTTGGTACTATCAAACCAGCCCGACTTGGCACTGGTGCCACCTCTGGTCTGGGAACCATGCTGCGTATCGTGGATTCTAAGGAGCCAGCTGGCCACTCCCATCCACAGGCCCCCAAACAAAAACAACGGCGCTTTTCCCTGGAAAACAAAACTCGCCTGCCAACATTTTGATGGCAGATTGCAGGAGCCACTTGCTACTATCAAATCAGCCCATCTTGGCACTGGTGCCACCATGGGTCTGGTCACCATCCTGCCTATCGTAGCTGTTCAGGCGCCAGCCGGTCACTCCCAGCCATAGGCCCCCAGAGAAAAACCTCGGCCCGTTTCCCTGGCAAACAAAAGTAAGCTGCCCTGCTTCTGGATGGCAGATTGCAGGAGCCACTTTGCACCATCAAACCAGCCCAACTTGGCACTGGTGCCACCTCTGGTCTGGGAACCATGCTGCGTATCGTGGATTCCAATTAGCAAGCCGGCCACTCCCAGCCACAGGCCTCCAAACACAAACAACGGCGCTTTTCCCTGGAAAACAAAACTCGCCTGCCAACTTTTTGATGGCAGATTGCAGGAGCCACTTGGTACTATCAAACCAGCCCAACTTGGCACTGGTGCCACCATGGGTCTGGTCACCATCCTGCCTATCGTAGCTTTTCAGGACCTAGACGGTCACTCCCAGCCATAGGCCCCGTGACACAAAGCTCGGACCGTTTCCCTGGCAAACAAAAGTAAGGTGTCCCGCTTCTGGATGGCAGATTGCAGGATCCACTAGGTATTATCAAACCAGCCCGACTTGGCACTGGTGCCACCTCTGGTCTGGGAACCCTCCCGCGTATCGTGGATTCTAAGCAGCCAGCCGTCCACTCCCAGCCACAGGCCCCCAAACACAAACAACGGCGCTTTTCCCTGGAAAACAAAACTCGCCTGCCAACATTTTGATGGCAGATTGCAGGAGCCACTTGGTACTATCAAACCAGCCCAACTTGGCACTGGTGCCACCATGGGTCTGGTCACCATCCTGCCTATCGTAGCTTTTCAGGAGCCAGCCGGTCACTCCCAGCCATAGGTCCCCAGACAAAAACCTCGGCCCGTTTCCCTGGCAAAGAAAAATAAGCTGCCCCGCTTCTGGATGGCAGATTGCAGGAGCCACTTTGCACCATCAAACCAGCCCGACTTGGCACTGGTGCCACCTCTGGTCTGGGAACCATCCTGCGTATCGTGGATTCTAATTAGCCATCTGTCCACTCCCAGCCACAGGCCCCCAAACAAAAACAACGGCGCTTTTCCCTGGAAAACAAAACTCGCCTGCCAAATTTTGATGGCAGATTGCCGGAGCCACTGGGTACTATCAAACCAGCCCAACTTGACACTGGTGCCACCATGGGTCTGGTCACCATCCTGCCTATCGTAGCATTTCAGGAGCCAGCCGGTCACTCCCAGCCATAGGCCCCCAGACACAAAGCTCGGCCCGTTTCCCTGGCAAACAAAAGTAAGGTGTCCCGCTTCTGGATGGCAGATTGCAGGACGCACTTGGTACTATCAAACCAGCCCAACTTGGCACTGGTGCCACCTCTGGTCTGGGAACCATGCTGCGTATCGTGGATTCTAAGGAGCCAGCCGGCCACTCCCAGCCACAGGCCCCCAAACAAAAACAACGGCGCTTTTCCCTGGAAAACAAAACTCGCCTGCCAATATTTTGATGGCAGATTGCAGGAGCCACTTGGTACTATCAAACCAGCCCAACTTGACACTGGTGCCACCATGGGTCTGGTCACCATCCTGCCTATCTTAGCTTTTCAGGAGGCAGCCGGTCACTCCCAGCCATAGGCCCCCAGACACAAACCTCGGCCCGTTTCCCTGGCATACAAAAGTAAGCTGCCCCGCTTCTGGATGGCAGATTGCAGGAACAACTTTGTACTATCAAACCAGCCCAACTTGGCACTGGTGCCACCTTGGCTCTGGGAACCATGCTGCGTAACGTAGATTCTAAGAGGACAGGCGGACACTCCCAGCCACAGGCCTCTAAACAAAAACAACGGCGCGTTACCCTGGAAAACAAAACTCGCCTGCCAACTTTTCGATGGCAGATTGCAGGAGCCACTTGGTACTATCAAACCAGCCCAACTTGGCACTGGTGCCACCATGGGTCTGGTCACCATCCTGCCTATCGTAGCTTTTCAGGAGCCAGCCGGTCACTCCCAGCCATAGGCCCCAAATACAAACCACGGCCCTTTTCTCTGGAAAACAAAATTCAACTGCCCCTCTTCTGGATGGCAGATTGCAGGAGCCACTGGGTACTATGAAACCAGCCCGACTTGGCACTTGTGCCACCTTGGGTCTGGGAACCATGCTGCGTATCATGGATTTTCAGGAGCCAGCCGTCCACTGCCAGCCACAGGCCCCGAAACACAACAACAGCCTTTTTCTCTGGCAAACAAAATTCAGCTGCCCCGCTTCTGGATGGCAGATTGCAGGAACCACTTGGTACTAAGAAACCAGCCCGACTTGGCACTGGTGCCACCTTGGGTCTGGTCACCATCCTGCGTATCGTGGATTCTAAGGAGCCAGCTGGCCACTCCCAGACACAGGCCCCAAAACACACACAACGGCGCTTTTCCCTGGAAAACAAAACTCGCCTGCCAACTTTTTGATGGCAGATTGCAGGAGCCACTTGGTACTATCAAACCAGCCCAACTTGGCACTGGTGCCACCATGGGTCTGGTCACCATCCTGCCTATCGTAGCTTTTCAGGAGCCAGCCGGTCACTCCTAGCCATAGGTCCCCAGACACAAAGCTCGGCCCGTTTCCCTGGCAAACAAAAGTAAGCTGCCCCGCTTCTGGATGGCAGATTGCAGGATCCACTTGTTATTATCAAACCAGCCCGACTTGGTACTGGTGCCACCTCTGGTCTGGGAACCATCCTGGGTATCGTGGATCCTAAGGAGCCAGCTGGCCACTCCCAGCCACAGGCCCCCAAACAAAAACAACGGCGATTTTCCCTGGAAAACAAAACTCGCCTGACAACTTTTTGATGGCAGATTGCAGGAACCACTTGGTACTATCAAACCAGCCCAACTTGGCACTGGTGCCACCTTCGGTCTGGGAACCATGCTGCGTATTGTGGATTCTAAGGAGCCAGCCGGCCACTCCAGCCACAGTCCCGCAGACACAAACAACGGCGCTTTTCCCTGGAAAACAAAACTCGCCTGCAAACATTTTGATGGCAGATTGCAGGAGCCACTTGGTACTATGAAATCAGCCGAACATGGCACTGGTGCCACCATGGGTCTGGTCACCATCCTGCCTATCGTAGCTTTTCAGGAGCCAGCCGGTCACTCCCAGCCATAGGCCCACAGACAAAAACCTCGGCCCGTTTCCCTGGCAAACAAAAGTAAGCTGCACCGCTTCTTGATGGTAGATTGCAGGAACCATTTGCTACAATCAAACCAGCCCAACTTGGCACTGGTGCCACCTCAGGTTTGGGAACCATCCTGCGTATTTTGGATTCTAAGGAGCCAGCCGGCCACTCCCAGCCACAGGCCCCCAAACACATACAACGGCGCTTTACCCTGGAAAACAAAACTCGCCTGCCAACTTTTTGATGGCAGATTGCAGGAGCCACTTTGTACTATCAAACCAGCCCAACTTGGCACTGGTGCCACCATGGATCTGGTCACCATCCTGCCTATCGTAGTTTTTCAGGAGCCAGCTGGTCACTCCCTGCCATAGGCCCCCAGACAAAACCTCGGCTCGTTTCCCTGGCAAACAAAAGTAAGCTGCCCCGCTTCTGGATGGCAGATTGCAGGACGCACTTGGTACTATCAAACCAGCCCAACTTGGCACTGGTGCCACCTCAGGTCTGGGAACCATGCTGCGTATCGTGGATTCTAATTAGCCATCCGGCCACTCCCAGCCACAGGCCCCCAAACAAAAACAACGGCGCTTTTCCCTGGATAACAAACTCGCCTGCCAACTTTTTGATGGCAGATTGCAGGAGCCACTTGGTACTATCAAACCAGCCCATCTTGGGACTGGTGCCACCATGGGTCTGGTCACCATCCTGCCTATCGTAGCTTTTCAGGAGCCAGCCGGTCACTCCCAGCCATAGGCCCCCAGACAAAAACCTCGGCCCTTTTCCCTGGCAAACGAAAGTAAGTTAACCCGCTTCTGGATGGCAGATTGCAGGAGCCACTTTTCACCATCAAACTAGCCCGACTTGGCACTGGTGTCACCTCTGGTCTGGGAACCATCCTGCCTGTCGTGGATTCTAATTAGCCAGCCGGCCACTCCCAGCCACAGGCCCCCAAACACAAACAACGGCGCTTTTCCCTGGAAAACAAAACTCGCCTGCCAAGTTTTTGATGGCAGATTGCAGGAGCCACTTGGTACTATCAAACCAGCCCAACTTGGCACTGGTGCCACCATGGGTCTGGTCACCATCCTGCCTATCGTAGCCTTTCAGGAGCCAGCCGGTCACTCCCAGCCATAGGCCCCCAGACACAAACCTCGGCCAGTTTCCCTGGCAAACAAAAGTAAGCTGCCCCGCTTCTGGATGGCAGATTGCAGGAACCACTTGGTACTATCAAACCAGCCCAACTTGGCACTGGTGCCACCTCTGGTCTGGGAACCATCCTGCGTATCGTGGATTCTAAGGAGCCAGCCGGCCACTCCAGCCACAGGCCCGCAGACACAAACAACGGCGCTTTTCCCTGGAAAACAAAACTCGCCTGCCGACTTTTTGATGGCAGATTGCAGGAGCCACTTGGTACTATGAAATCAGCCGAACATGGCACTGGTGCCACCATGGGTCTGGTCACCATCCTGCCTATCGTAGCTTTTCAGGAGCCAGCCGGTCACTCCCAGCCATAGGCCCCCTGACACAAAGCTCGGCCCGTTTCCCTGGCAAACAAAAGTAAGCTGCCCCGCTTCTGGATGGCAGATTGCAGGAACCAATTGCTACTATCAAACCAGCCCAACTTGGCACTGGTGCCACCTCAGGTCTGGGAACCATCCTGCGTATCGTGGATTCTAAGGAGCCAGCCGGCCACTCCCAGCCACAGGACCCCAAACACAAACAACGGCGCTTTTCCCTGGAAAACAAAACTCGCCTAACAACTTTTTGATGGCAGATTGCAGGAGCCACTTGGTACTATCAAACCAGCCCAACTTGGCACTGGTGCCACCATGGGTCTGGTCACCATCCTGCCTATCGTAGTTTTTCAGGAGCCAGCCGGTCACTCCCTGCCATAAGCCCCCAGACAAAACCTCGGCCCGTTTCCCTGGCAAACAAAATTAAGCTGCCCCCCTTCTGGATGGCAGATTGCAGGACGCTCTTGGTAGTATCAAACCAGCCCAACTTGGCACTGGTGCCACCTCAGGTCTGGGAACCATGCTGCGTATCGTGGATTCTAATTAGCCATCCGGCCACTCCCAGCCACAGGCCCCCAAACAAAAACAACGGCGCATTTCCCTGGATAACAAACTCGCCTGCCAACTTTTTGATGGCAGATTGCAGGAGCCACTTGGTACTATCAAAACAGCCCAACTTGGCACTGGTGCCACCATGGGTCTGGTCACCATCCTGCCTATCGTAGCTTTTCAGGAGCCAGCCGGTCACTCCCAGCCATAGTCCCCCAGACAAAAACCTCGGCCCTTTTCCCTGGCAAACAAAAGTAAGTTAACCCGCTTCTGGATGGCAGATTGCAGGAGCCACTTTTCACCATCAAACTAGCCCGACTTGGCACTGGTGCCACCTCTGGTCTGGGAACCATCCTACCTGTCGTGGATTCTAATTAGCCAGCCGGCCACTCCCAGCCACAGGCCCCCAAACACAAACAACGGCGCTTTTCCCTGGGAAACAAAACTCGCCTGCCAACTTTTTGATGGCAGATTGCAGGAGCCACTTGGTACTATCAAACCAGCCCAACTTGGCACTGGTGCCACCATGGGTCTGGTCACCATCCTGCCTATCGTAGCTTTTCAGGAGCCAGCCGGTCACTCCCAGCCATAGGCCCCCAGACACAAACCTCGGCCCGTTTCCCTGGCAAACAAAAGTAAGCTGCCCCGCTTCTGGATCGCAGATTGCAGGAGTCACTTGGTACTATCAAATCAGCCCAACTTGGCACTGGTGCCACCTCTGGTCTGGGAACCATGGTGCGTATCGTGGATTCTAAGGAGCCAGCCGGCCACTCCCAGCCATAGGCACCCAAACACAAACAACGGCGCTTTTCCCTGGAAAACAAAACTCGCCTGCCAACTTTTTGATGGCAGATTGCAGGAGCCACTTGGTACTATCAAACCAGCCCAACTTGGCACTGGTGCCACCATGGGTCTGGTCACCATCCTGCCTATCGTAGCTTTCCAGGAGCCAGCCGGTCACTCCCAGCCATAGACCCCCAGACACAAACCTCGGCCCGTTTCCCTGGCAAACAAAAGTAAGCTGCCCCGCTTCTGGATGGCAGATTGCAGGACGCACTTGGTAGTATCAAACCAGCCCAACTTGGCACTGGTGCCACCTCTGGTCTGGGAACCATCCTGCGTATCGTGTATTCTAAGGAGCCAGCCGGCCACTCCCAGCCACAGGCCCCCAAACAAAAACAACGGCGCTTTTCCCTGGAAAACAAAACTCGCCTGCCAACATTTTGATGGCAGATTGCAGGAGCCACTTGGTACTATCAAACCAGCCCAACCTGGCACTGGTGCCACCATGGGTCTGGTCACCATCCTGCCTATCGTAGCTTTTCAGGAGCCAGCTGGTCACTCCCAGCCATAGGCCCCCAGACACAAACCTCGGCCCGTTTCCCTGGCGAACAAAAGTAAGCTGTCCAGCTTTGGATTGCAGATTGCAGGAGCCACTTGGTACTATCAAACCAGCCCAACTTGGCACTGGTGCCACCTCTGGTCTGGGAACCATCCTGCGTATCGTGGATTCTAAGGAGCCAGCCGGCCACTCCCAGCCACAGGCCCCCAAACACAAACAACGGCGCATTTTCCCTGGAAAACAAAACTCGCCTGCCAACTTTTTGATGGCAGATTGCAGGAGCCACTTGGTACTATCAAACCAGCCCGACTTGGCACTGTTGCCACCTCAGGTCTGGGAACCATCCTGCGTATCGTGGATTCTAAGGAGCCAGCCGGCCACTCCCTCCCACAGGCCCCCAAACAAAAACAACGGCCCTTTTACCTGGAAAACACAATTCGCCTGCCAACATTTTGATGGCATATTGCAGGAGCCACTTGGTACTATCAAATCAGCCCAACTTGGCACTGGTGCCACCATGGGTCTGCTCACCATCCTGCCTATCGTAGCTTTTCAGGCGCCAGCCGGTCAGTCCCAGCCATAGGCCCCCAGACACAAAGCTCGGCCCGTTTCCCTGGCAAACAAAAGTAAGCTGCCCCGCTTCTGGATGGCAGATTGCAGGAGCCACTTGGTACTATCAAATCAGCCAGACTTGGCACTGGTGCCACCTCAGGTCTGGGAACCATCCTGCGTATCGTGTGTTCTAAGGAGCCAGCCGGCCACTCCCAGCCACAGGCCCGCAAACACAAACAACGGCGCTTTTCCCTGGAAAACAAAACTCGCCTGCCAACTTTTTGATGGCAGATTGCAGGAGCCACTTGGTACTATCAAACCAGCCCAACTTGGCACTGGTGCCACCATGGGTCTGGTCACCATCCTGCCTATCGTAGCTTTTCAGGAGCCAGCCGGTCACTCCCAGCCATAGGCCCCCAGACTCAAAGCTCGGCCTGTTTCCCTGGCAAACAAAAGTAAGCTGCCCCGCTTCTGGATATCAGATTGCAGGAGTCACTTTTCACCGTCAAACTAGCCCGACTTGGCAATGGTGCCACCTTGGGTCTGGGAACCATCCTGCGTATCGTAGATTCTAAGGAGCCAGCCGGCCACTCCCAGCCACAGGCCCCCAAACACAAACAACGGCGCTTTTCCCTGGAAAACAAAACTCGCCTGCTAACTTTTTGATGGCGGATTGCAGGAGCCACTTGGTACTATCAAACCAGCCCAACTTGGCACTGGTGCCACCATGGATATGGTCACCATCCTGCCTATCGTAGCTTTTCAGGACCTAGCAGGTCACTCCCAGCCATAGGCGCCCAGACACAAATCTCGGCCCGTTTCCCTGGCAAACAAAAGTAAGCTGCCCCGCTTCTGGATGGCAGATTGCAGGAACTACTTGGTACTATAAATGCAGCCCAACTTGGCACTGGTGCCACCTCTGGTCTGGGAACCATCCTGCGTATCGTAGATTCTAAGCAGCCAGCCGGCCACTCCCAGCCACAGGCCCCCAAACACAAACAACGGCGCTTTTCACTGGAAAACAAAACTCGCCTGCCAACATTTTGAAGGCAGATTGCAGGAGCCACTTGGTACTATCAAACCAGCCCAACTTGGCACTGGTGCCACCATGGGTCTGGTCACCATCCTGCCTATCGTAGCTTTTCAAGAGCCAGCCGGTCATTCCCAGCCATAGGCCCCCAGACACAAACCTCGGCTCATTTCATTGGCAAACAAAAGTAAGCTGATCCGCTTCTGGATGGCAGATTGCAGGAGCCACTTTGCACCATCAAACTAGCCCGACTTGGCACTGGTGCCACCTCTGGTCTGGGAACCATCCTGCGTCTCGGGGATTCAAATTCTCAAGCCGGCCACTCCCAGCCACAGGCCCCCAAACACAAACAACGGCGCTTTTCCCTGGAAAACAAAACTCGCCTGCCAACTTTTTGATGGCAGATTGCAGGAGCCACTTGGTACTATCAAAGCAGCCCAACTTGGCACTGGTGCCACCATGGGTCTGGTCACCATCCTGCCTATCGTAGCTTTTCAGGAGCCAGCCGGTCACTCCCAGCCATAGGCCCCCAGACACAAACCTCGGCCCGTTTCCCTGGCAAACAAAAGTAAGCTGCCCCGCTTCTGGATCGCAGATTGCAGGAGTCACTTGGTACTATCAAATCAGCCCAACTTCGCACTGGTGCCACCTCTGGTCTGGGAACCATGGTGCGTATCGTGGATTCTAAGGAGCCAGCCGGCCACTCCCAGCCATAGGCACCCAAACACAAACAACGGCGCTTTTCCCTGGAAAACAAAACTCGCCTGCCAACTTTTTGATGGCAGATTGCAGGAGCCACTTGGTACTATCAAACCAGCCACACTTGGCACTGGTGCCACCATGGGTCTGGTCACCATCCTGCCTATCGTAGCTTTCCAGGAGCCAGCCGGTCACTCCCAGCCATAGACCCCCAGACACAAACCTCGGCCCGTTTCCCTGGCAAACAAAAGTAAGCTGCCCCGCTTCTGGATGGCAGATTGCAGGACGCACTTGGTACTATCAAACCAGCCAAACTTGGCACTGGTGCCACCTCTGGTCAGGGAACCATCCTGCGTATCGTGTATTCTAAGGAGCCAGCCGGCCACTCCCAGCCACAGGCCCCCAAACAAAAACAACGGCGCTTTTCCCTGGAAAACAAAACTCGCCTGCCAACATTTTGATGGCAGATTGCAGGAGCCACTTGGTACTATCAAACCAGCCCAACCTGGCACTGGTGCCACCATGGGTCTGGTCACCATCCTGCCTATCGTAGCTTTTCAGGAGCCAGCTGGTCACTCCCAGCCATAGGCCCCCAGACACAAACTTCGGCCCGTTTCCCTGGCGAACAAAAGTAAGCCGTCCAGCTTCTGGATTGCAGATTGCAGGAGCCACTTGGTACTATCAAACCAGCCCAACTTGGCACTGGTGCCACCTCTGGTCTGGGAACCATCCTGCGTATCGTGGATTCTAAGGAGCCAGCCGGCCACTCCCAGCCACAGGCCCCCAAACACAAACAACGGCGCTTTTCCCTGGAAAACAAAACTCGCCTGCCAACTTTTTGATGGCGGATTGCAGGAGCCACTTGGTACTATCAAACCAGCCCAACTTGGCACTGGTGCCACCATGGATATGGTCACCATCCTGCCTATCGTAGCTTTTCAGGACCTAGCAGGTCACTCCCAGCCATAGGCGCCCAGACACAAAGCTCGGCCCGTTTCCCTGGCAAACAAAAGTAAGCTGCCCCGCTTCTGGATGGCAGATTGCAGGAACCACTTGGTACTATAAATGCAGCCCAACTTGGCACTGGTGCAACCAGTGGTCTGGGAACCATCCTGCGTCTCGGGGATTCAAATTATCAAGCCGGCCACTCCCAGCCACAGGCCCCCAAACACAAACAACGGCGCTTTTCCCTGGAGAACAAAACTCGCCTGCCAAATTTTGATGGCCGATTGCAGGAGCCACTTGGTACTATCAAATCAGCCCAACTTGGCACTGGTGCCACCATGGGTCTGGTCACCATCCTGCCTATCGTAGCTTTTCAGGAGCCAGCCGGTCAATCCCAGCCATAGGCCCCCAGACACAAAGCTCGGCCCGTTTCCCTGGCAAACAAAAGTAAGCTGCCCCGCTTCTGGATGGCAGATTGCAGGAACCACTGGGTACTATCCAGCCAGCCCGACTTGGCACTGGTGCCACCTTGGGTCTGGGAACCATCCTGCGTATCGTGGATTCTAAGGAGCCAGCCGGCCACTCCCTGCCACAGGCGCCCAAACACAAACAACGGCGCCTTTGCCTGGAAATCAAAACTCGCCTGCCGACTTTTTGATGGCAGATTGCAGGAGCCACTTGGTACTATCAAATCAGCCCAACTTGGCACTGGTGCCACTATGGGTCTGGTCACCATCCTGCCTATCGTAGCTTTTCAGGAGCCAGCCGGTCACTCCCAGCCATAGGGCCCCAGACACAAAGCTCTGCCCGTTTCCCTGGCAAACAAAAGTAAGCTGCCCCGCTTCTGGATATCAGATTGCAGGAGCCACTTTTAACCATCAAACTAGCCCGACTTGGCAATGGTGCCACCTCTGGTCTGGGAACCATCCTGCGTATCGTGGATTCTAATTAGCCATCCGTCCACTCCCAGCCACAGGCCCCCAAACACAAACAACGGCGCTTTTCCCTGGAAAACAAAACTCGCCTGCCAACTTTTTGATGGCAGATTGCAGGAGCCACTTGGTACTATCAAACCAGCCACACTTGGCACTGGTGCCACCATGGGTCTGGTCACCATCCTGCCTATCGTAGCTTTCCAGGAGCCAGCCGGTCACTCCCAGCCATAGACCCCCAGACACAAACCTCGGCCCGTTTCCCTGGCAAACAAAAGTAAGCTGCCCCGCTTCTGGATGGCAGATTGCAGGACGCACTTGGTACTATCAAACCAGCCAAACTTGGCACTGGTGCCACCTCTGGTCAGGGAACCATCCTGCGTATCGTGTATTCTAAGGAGCCAGCCGGCCACTCCCAGCCACAGGCCCCCAAACAAAAACAACGGCGCTTTTCCCTGGAAAACAAAACTCGCCTGCCAACATTTTGATGGCAGATTGCAGGAGCCACTTGGTACTATCAAACCAGCCCAACCTGGCACTGGTGCCACCATGGGTCTGGTCACCATCCTGCCTATCGTAGCTTTTCAGGAGCCAGCTGGTCACTCCCAGCCATAGGCCCCCAGACACAAACTTCGGCCCGTTTCCCTGGCGAACAAAAGTAAGCCGTCCAGCTTCTGGATTGCAGATTGCAGGAGCCACTTGGTACTATCAAACCAGCCCAACTTGGCACTGGTGCCACCTCTGGTCTGGGAACCATCCTGCGTATCGTGGATTCTAAGGAGCCAGCCGGCCACTCCCAGCCACAGGCCCCCAAACACAAACAACGGCGCTTTTCCCTGGAAAACAAAACTCGCCTGCCAACTTTTTGATGGCGGATTGCAGGAGCCACTTGGTACTATCAAACCAGCCCAACTTGGCACTGGTGCCACCATGGATATGGTCACCATCCTGCCTATCGTAGCTTTTCAGGACCTAGCAGGTCACTCCCAGCCATAGGCGCCCAGACACAAAGCTCGGCCCGTTTCCCTGGCAAACAAAAGTAAGCTGCCCCGCTTCTGGATGGCAGATTGCAGGAACCACTTGGTACTATAAATGCAGCCCAACTTGGCACTGGTGCAACCAGTGGTCTGGGAACCATCCTGCGTCTCGGGGATTCAAATTATCAAGCCGGCCACTCCCAGCCACAGGCCCCCAAACACAAACAACGGCGCTTTTCCCTGGAGAACAAAACTCGCCTGCCAAATTTTGATGGCCGATTGCAGGAGCCACTTGGTACTATCAAATCAGCCCAACTTGGCACTGGTGCCACCATGGGTCTGGTCACCATCCTGCCTATCGTAGCTTTTCAGGAGCCAGCCGGTCAATCCCAGCCATAGGCCCCCAGACACAAAGCTCGGCCCGTTTCCCTGGCAAACAAAAGTAAGCTGCCCCGCTTCTGGATGGCAGATTGCAGGAACCACTGGGTACTATCCAGCCAGCCCGACTTGGCACTGGTGCCACCTTGGGTCTGGGAACCATCCTGCGTATCGTGGATTCTAAGGAGCCAGCCGGCCACTCCCTGCCACAGGCGCCCAAACACAAACAACGGCGCCTTTGCCTGGAAATCAAAACTCGCCTGCCGACTTTTTGATGGCAGATTGCAGGAGCCACTTGGTACTATCAAATCAGCCCAACTTGGCACTGGTGCCACTATGGGTCTGGTCACCATCCTGCCTATCGTAGCTTTTCAGGAGCCAGCCGGTCACTCCCAGCCATAGGGCCCCAGACACAAAGCTCTGCCCGTTTCCCTGGCAAACAAAAGTAAGCTGCCCCGCTTCTGGATATCAGATTGCAGGAGCCACTTTTAACCATCAAACTAGCCCGACTTGGCAATGGTGCCACCTCTGGTCTGGGAACCATCCTGCGTATCGTGGATTCTAATTAGCCATCCGTCCACTCCCAGCCACAGGCCCCCAAACACAAACAACGGCGCTTTTCCCTGGAAAACAAAACTCGCCTGCCAACATTTTGATGGCAGATTGCAGGAGCCACTTGGTACTATCAAATCAGCCCAACTTGGCACTGGTGCCACCATGGGTCTGGTCACCATCCTGCCTATCGTAGCTTTTCAGGAGCCAGCCGGTCACTCCCAGCCATAGGCCCCCAGACACAAACCTCGGCCCGTTTCCCTGGCAAACAAAAGTAAGCTGCCCCGCTTCTGGATGGCAGATTGCAGGACGCACTTGGTAGTATCAAACTGGCCCGACTTGTCACTGGTGCCACCTCAGGTCTGGGAACCATGCTGCGTATCGTGGATTCCAATTAGCCAGCCGGCCACTCCCAGCCACAGGCCCCCAAACACAAACAACGGCGCTTTTCCCTGGAAAACAAAACTCGCCTGCCAACTTTTTGATGGCAGATTGCAGGAGCCACTTGGTACTATCAAACCAGCCCAACTTGGCACTGGTGCCACCATGGGTCTGGTCACCATCCTGCCTATCGTAGCTTTTCAGGAGCCAGCCGGTCACTCCCAGCCATAGGCCCCGAGACAAAATCCTCGGCCCGTTTCCCTGGCAAACAAAAGTAAGCTACCCCGCTTCTGGATGGCAGATTGCAGGAGCCACTTTGCACCATCAAACTAGCCCGACTTGGCACTGGTGCCACCTTGGGTCTGGGAACCATCCTGAGTATCGTGGATTCTAAGGAGCCAGCCGGTCACTCCCAGCCACAGGCCCCCAAACACAAACAACGGCGCTTTTCCCTGGAAAACAAAACTCGCCTGCCAACTTTTTGATGGCAGATTGCAGGAGCCACTTGGTACTATCAAACCAGCCCAACTTGGCACTGGTGCCACCATGGGTCTGGTCACCATCCTGCCTATCGTAGCTTTTCAGGAGCCAGCCGGTCACTCCCAGCCATAGGCCCCGAGACAAAATCCTCGGCCCGTTTCCCTGGCAAACAAAAGTAAGCTGCCCCGCTTCTGGATGGCAGATTGCAGGAACCACTTGGTACTATCAAACCAGCCCAACTTGGCACTGGTGCCACCTTGGGTCTGGGAACCATCCTGAGTATCGTGGATTCTAAGGAGCCAGTTGGCCACTCCCAGCCACAGGCCCCCAAACACAAACAACGGCGCTTTTCCCTGGAAAACAAAACTCGCCTGACAACATTTTGATGGCAGATTGCAGGAGCCACTTGCTACTATCAAATCAGCCCAACTTGGCACTGGTGCCACCATGGGTCTGGTCACCATCCTGCCTATCGTAGCTTTTCAGGAGCCAGCCGGTCCCTCCCTGCCATAGGCCCCCAGAGAAAATCCTCGGCCCGTTTCCCTGGCAAACAAAAGTAAGCTACCCCGCTTCTGGATGGCAGATTGCAGGAGCCACTTTGCACCATCAAACTAGCCCGACTTGGCACTGGTGCCACCTCAGGTCTGGGAACCATCCTGCGTATCGTTCATTCTAAGGAGCCAGCCGGCCACTCCAGCCACAGGCCCCCAGACAAAAACAACGGCGCTTTTCCCTGGAAAACAAAACTCGCCTGCCAACTTTTTGATGGCAGATTGCAGGAGCCACTTGGTACTATCAAATCAGCCCTACTTGGGACTGGTGCCACCATGGGTCTGGTCACCATCCTGCCTATCGTAGCTTTTCAGGAGCCAGCCGGTCACTCGCAGCCATAGGCCCCCAGACACAATACTCGGCCCGTTTCCCTGGCAAACAAAAGTAAGCTGCCCCGCTTCTGGATGGCAGATTGCAGGAGCCACTTTGCACCATCAAACTAGCCCGACTTGGCACTGGTGCCGCCTCTGGTCTGGGAACCATCCTGCGTATCGTGGATTCTAAGGAGCCAGCCGGCCACTCCCACCCACAGGTCCCCAAACAAAAACAACGGCGCTTTTCCCTGGAAAACAAAACTCGCCTGACAACTTTTTGATGGCAGATTGCAGGAGCCACTTGGTACTATCAAACCAGCCCAACTTGGCACTGGTGCCACCATGGGTCTGGTCACCATCCTGCCTATCGTAGCTTTTCAGGAGCCAGCCAGTCACTCCCAGCCATAGGCCCCCAGACACAAACCTCGGCCCGTTTCCCTGGCAAACAAAAGTAAGCTACCCCGCTTCTGGATGGCAGATTGCAGGACGCACTTGATAGTATCAAACCAGCCCGACTTGGCACTGGTGCCACCTCAGGTCTGGGAACCATGCTGCGTATCGTGGATTCTAATTAGCCATCTGGCCACTCCCACCCACAGGCCCCCAAACAAAAACACGGCGCTTTTCCCTGGAAAACAAAACTCGCCTGCCAAATTTTGATGGCAGATTGCCGGAGCCACTTGGTACTATCAAACCAGCCCAACTTGACACTGGTGCCACCATGGGTCTGGTCACCATCCTGCCTATCGTAGCTTTTCAGGAGCCAGCTGGTCACTCCCAGCCATAGGCCCCCAGACAAAAACCTTGGCCCGTTTCCCTGGCAAACAAAAGTAAGTTATCCCGCTTCTGGATGGCAGATTGCAGGAGCCACTTTTCACCATCAAACCAGCCCGACTTGGCACTGGTGCCACCTCTGGTCTGGGAACCATCCTGCGTATCGTGGATTCTAAGGAGCCAGCCGGCCACTCCCAGCCACAGGCCCCCAAACACAAACCACAGCGCTTTTCCCTGGAAAACAAAACTCGCCTGCCAACTTTTTGATGGCAGATTGCAGGAGCCACTTGGTACTATCAAACCAGCCCAACTTGGCACTGGTGCCACCTTGGGTCTGGGAACCATCCTGCGTATCGTGGATTCTACGGAGCCAGCCGGTCACTCCCAGCCACAGGCCACCAAACAAAAACAACGGCGTTTTTCCCTGGAAAACAAAACTCGCCTGCCAACATTTTGATGGCAGATTGCAGGAGCCACTTGCTACTATAAAATCAGCCCAACTCGGCACTGGTGCCACCATGGGTCTGGTCACCATCCTGCCTATCGTAGCTTTTCAGGTGCCAGCCAGTCACTCCCAGCCATAGGCCCCCAGACACAAAGCTCGGCCCGTTTCCCTGGCAAACAAAAGTAAGCTACCCCGCTTCTGGATGGCAGATTGCAGGAGCCACTTTGCACCATCAAACTAGCCCGACTTGGCACTGGTGCCACCTCAGCTCTGGGAACCATCCTGCGTATCGTTCATTGTAAGGAGCCAGCCGGCCACTCCAGCCACAGGCCCCCAGACACAAACAACGGCGCTTTTCCCTGGAAAACAAAACTCGCCTGCCAACTTTTTGATGGCAGATTGCAGGAGCCACTTGGTACTATCAAACCAGCCCAACTTGACACTGGTGCCACCATGGGTCTGGTCACCATCCTGCCTTACGTAGCTTTTCAGGAGCCAGCCGGTCACTCCCAGCCATAGGCCCTGAGACACAAACCTCGGCCCGTTTCCCTGGCAAACAAAAGTAAGCTGCCCCGCTTCTGGATGGTAGATTGCAGGACGCACTTGGTACTATCAAACCAGCCCAACTTGGCACTGGTGACACTTCTGGTCTGGGAACCATCCTGCGTATCGTGGATTCTAAGGAGCCAGCCGGCCACTCCCAGCCACAGGCCCCCAAACAAAAACAACGGCGCTTTTCCCTGGAAAACAAAACTCGCCTGCCAACATTTTGATGGCAGATTGCAGGAGCCACTTGGTACTATCAAATCAGCCCAACTTGGCACTGGTGCCACCATGGGTCTGGTCACCATCCTGCCTATCTTAGCTTTTCAGGAGCCAGCCGGTCACTCCCAGCCATAGGCCCCCAGACACAAACCTCGGCCCGTTTCCCTGGCAAACAAAAGTAAGCTGCCCCGCTTCTGGATGGCAGATTGCAGGAACCACTTTGCACCATCAAACTAGCCCGACTTGGCACTGGTGCCACCTCTGGTCTGGGAACCATGCTGCGTATCGTGGATTCTAAGGAGCCATCCGTCCACTCCCAGCCACAGGCCCCCAAACACAAACAACGGCGCTTTTCCCTGGAAAACAAAACTCGCCTGACAACTTTTTGATGGCAGATTGCAGGAGCCACTTGGTACTATCAAACCAGCCCAACTTGGCACTGGTGCCACCATGGGTCTGGTCACCATCCTGCCTATCGTAGCTTTTCAGGAGCCAGCCGGTCACTCCCAGCCATAGGCCCCCAGACACAAACCTCGGCCCGTTTCCCTGGCAAACAAAAGTAAGCTGCCCCGCTTCTGGATGGCAGATTGCAGGACGCACTTGGTAGTATCAAACCAGCCCGACTTGGCACTGGTGCCACCTCTGGTCTGGGAACCATCCTGCGTATCGTGGATTCTAAGCAGCCAGCCGGCCACTCCCAGCCACAGGCCCCCAAACACAAACAACGGCGCTTTTCCCTGGAAAACAAAACTCGCCTGCCAACATTTTGATGGCAGATTGCAGGAGCCACTTGGTACTATCAAATCAGCCCAACTTGGCACTGGTGCCACCATGCGTTTGGTCACCATCCTGCCTATCGTAGCTTTTCAGGAGCCAGACGGTCACTCCCAGCTATAGGCCCCCAGACAAAAACCTCGGCCCGTTTCCCTGGCATACAAAAGTAAGCTGCCCCGCTTCTGGATGGCAGATTGCAGGAGCCACTTGCTACTATCAAACCAGCCCGACTTGGCACTGGTGCCACCTCTGGTCTGGGAACCATCCTGCGTATCGTGGTTCTAAGGAGCCATCCGTCCACTCCCAGCCACAGACCCCCAAACACAAACAACGGCGCTTTTCCCTGGAAAACAAAACTCGCCTGCCAACTTTTTGATGGCAGATTGCAGGAACCACTTGGTACTATCAAATCAGCCCAACTTGGGACTGGTGCCACCATGGGTCTGGTCACCATCCTGCCTATCGTAGCTTTTCAGGAGCCAGCCGGTCACTCCCAGCCATAAACCCCCAGACACAAACATCGGCCCGTTTCCCTGGCAAACAAAAGTAAGTTATCCCGCTTCTGGATGGCAGATTGCAGGAGCCACTTTTCACCATCAAACCAGCCCGACTTGGCACTGGTGCCACCTCTGGTCTGGGAACCATCCTGCGTATCATGGATTCTAAGGAGCCAGCCGGCCACTCCCAGCCACAGGCCCCCAAACAAAAACAACGGCGCTTTTCCCTGGATAACAAACTCGCCTGCCAAATGTTTGATGGCAGATTGCAGGAGCCACTTGGTACTATCAAACCAGCCCAACTTGGCACTGGTGCCACCATGGGTCTGGTCACCATCCTGCCTATCGTAGCTTTTCAGGAGCCAGCCGGTCACTCCCAGCCATAGGCACCCAGACACAAACCTCGGCCCGTTTCCCTGGCAAACAAAAGTAAGCTGCCCCGCTTCTGGATGGCAGATTGCAGGAACCACTTTGCACCATCAAACTAGCCCGACTTGGCACTGGTGCCACCTCTGGTCTGGGAACCATGCTGCGTATCGTGGATTCTAAGGAGCCATCCGTCCACTCCCAGCCACAGGCCCCCAAACACAAACAACGGCGCTTTTCCCTGGAAAACAAAACTCGCCTGCCAACTTTTTGATGGCAGATTGCAGGAGCCACTTGGTACTATCAAATCAGCCCAACTTGGCACTGGTGCCACCATGGGTCTGGTCACCATCCTGCCTATCGTAGCTTTTCAGGAGCCAGCCGGTCACTCCCAGCCATAGGCCCCCAGACACAAACCTCGGCCCGTTTCCCTGGCAAACAAAAGTAAGCTGCCCCGCTTCTGGATGGCAGATTGCAGGACGCACTTGGTAGTATCAAACCAGCCCGACTTGGCACTGGTGCCACCTCTGGTCTGGGAACCATCCTGCGTATCGTGGATTCTAAGCAGCCAGCCGGCCACTCCCAGCCACAGGCCCCCAAACACAAACAACGGCGCTTTTCCCTGGAAAACAAAACTCGCCTGCCAACTTTTTGATGGCAGATTGCAGGAGCCACTTGGTACTATCAAATCAGCCCAACTTGGGACTGGTGCCACCATGGGTCTGGTCACCATCCTGCCTATCGTAGCTTTTCAGGAGCCAGCCGGTCACTCGCAGCCATAGGCCCCCAGACACAATACTCGGCCCGTTTCCCTGGCAAACAAAAGTAAGCTGCCCCGCTTCTGGATGGCAGATTGCAGGAGCCACTTTGCACCATCAAACTAGCCCGACTTGGCACTGGTGCCGCCTCTGGTCTGGGAACCATCCTGCGTATCGTGGATTCTATGGAGCCAGCCGGCCACTCCCAGCCACAGGCCCCCAAACACAAACAACGGCGCTTTTCCCTGGAAAACAAAACTCGCCTGCCAACATTTTGATGGCAGATTGCAGGAGCCACTTGGTACTATCAAATCAGCCCAACTTGGCACTGGTGCCACCATGCGTTTGGTCACCATCCTGCCTATCGTAGCTTTTCAGGAGCCAGACGGTCACTCCCAGCTATAGGCCCCCAGACAAAAACCTCGGCCCGTTTCCCTGGCAAACAAAAGTAAGCTGCCCCGCTTCTGGATGGCAGATTGCAGGAACCACTTTGCACCATCAAACTAGCCCGACTTGGCACTGGTGCCACCTCTGGTCTGGGAACCATGCTGCGTATCGTGGATTCTAAGGAGCCATCCGTCCACTCCCAGCCACAGGCCCCCAAACACAAACAACGGCGCTTTTCCCTGGAAAACAAAACTCGCCTGACAACTTTTTGATGGCAGATTGCAGGAGCCACTTGGTACTATCAAACCAGCCCAACTTGGCACTGGTGCCACCATGGGTCTGGTCACCATCCTGCCTATCGTAGCTTTTCAGGAGCCAGCCGGTCACTCCCAGCCATAGGCCCCCAGACACAAACCTCGGCCCGTTTCCCTGGCAAACAAAAGTAAGCTGCCCCGCTTCTGGATGGCAGATTGCAGGACGCACTTGGTAGTATCAAACCAGCCCGACTTGGCACTGGTGCCACCTCTGGTCTGGGAACCATCCTGCGTATCGTGGATTCTAAGCAGCCAGCCGGCCACTCCCAGCCACAGGCCCCCAAACACAAACAACGGCGCTTTTCCCTGGAAAACAAAACTCGCCTGCCAACATTTTGATGGCAGATTGCAGGAGCCACTTGGTACTATCAAATCAGCCCAACTTGGCACTGGTGCCACCATGCGTTTGGTCACCATCCTGCCTATCGTAGCTTTTCAGGAGCCAGACGGTCACTCCCAGCTATAGGCCCCCAGACAAAAACCTCGGCCCGTTTCCCTGGCATACAAAAGTAAGCTGCCCCGCTTCTGGATGGCAGATTGCAGGAGCCACTTGCTACTATCAAACCAGCCCGACTTGGCACTGGTGCCACCTCTGGTCTGGGAACCATCCTGCGTATCGTGGTTCTAAGGAGCCATCCGTCCACTCCCAGCCACAGACCCCCAAACACAAACAACGGCGCTTTTCCCTGGAAAACAAAACTCGCCTGCCAACTTTTTGATGGCAGATTGCAGGAACCACTTGGTACTATCAAATCAGCCCAACTTGGCACTGGTGCCACCATGGGTCTGGTCACCATCCTGCCTATCGTAGCTTTTCAGGAGCCAGCCGGTCACTCCCAGCCATAAACCCCCAGACACAAACATCGGCCCGTTTCCCTGGCAAACAAAAGTAAGTTATCCCGCTTCTGGATGGCAGATTGCAGGAGCCACTTTTCACCATCAAACCAGCCCGACTTGGCACTGGTGCCACCTCTGGTCTGGGAACCATCCTGCGTATCATGGATTCTAAGGAGCCAGCCGGCCACTCCCAGCCACAGGCCCCCAAACAAAAACAACGGCGCTTTTCCCTGGATAACAAACTCGCCTGCCAAATGTTTGATGGCAGATTGCAGGAGCCACTTGCTACTATCAAACCAGCCCAACTTGGCACTGGTGCCACCATGGGTCTGGTCACCATCCTGCCTATCGTAGCTTTTCAGGAGCCAGCCGGTCACTCCCAGCCATAGGCACCCAGACACAAACCTCGGCCCGTTTCCCTG
Source organism: Melospiza melodia melodia (assembly GCF_035770615.1). Lineage (NCBI taxonomy): Eukaryota > Metazoa > Chordata > Aves > Passeriformes > Passerellidae > Melospiza > Melospiza melodia. The sequence continues at coordinate 39,316,694 of NC_086199.1, read as the reverse complement.
GCAAACAAAAGTAAGCTGCCCCGCTTCTGGATGGCAGATTGCAGGAACCACTTTGCACCATCAAACTAGCCCGACTTGGCACTGGTGCCACCTCTGGTCTGGGAACCATGCTGCGTATCGTGGATTCTAAGGAGCCATCCGTCCACTCCCAGCCACAGGCCCCCAAACACAAACAACGGCGCTTTTCCCTGGAAAACAAAACTCGCCTGCCAACTTTTTGATGGCAGATTGCAGGAGCCACTTGGTACTATCAAATCAGCCCAACTTGGCACTGGTGCCACCATGGGTCTGGTCACCATCCTGCCTATCGTAGCTTTTCAGGAGCCAGCCGGTCACTCCCAGCCATAGGCCCCCAGACACAAACCTCGGCCCGTTTCCCTGGCAAACAAAAGTAAGCTGCCCCGCTTCTGGATGGCAGATTGCAGGACGCACTTGGTAGTATCAAACCAGCCCGACTTGGCACTGGTGCCACCTCTGGTCTGGGAACCATCCTGCGTATCGTGGATTCTAAGCAGCCAGCCGGCCACTCCCAGCCACAGGCGCCCAAACACAAACAACGGCGCTTTTCCCTGGAAAACAAAACTCGCCTGCCAACTTTTTGATGGCAGATTGCAGGAGCCACTTGGTACTATCAAATCAGCCCAACTTGGGACTGGTGCCACCATGGGTCTGGTCACCATCCTGCCTATCGTAGCTTTTCAGGAGCCAGCCGGTCACTCGCAGCCATAGGCCCCCAGACACAATACTCGGCCCGTTTCCCTGGCAAACAAAAGTAAGCTGCCCCGCTTCTGGATGGCAGATTGCAGGAGCCACTTTGCACCATCAAACTAGCCCGACTTGGCACTGGTGCCGCCTCTGGTCTGGGAACCATCCTGCGTATCGTGGATTCTAAGGAGCCATCCGTCCACTCCCAGCCACAGGTCCCCAAACAAAAACAACGGCGCTTTTCCCTGGAAAACAAAACTCGCCTGACAACTTTTTGATGGCAGATTGCCGGAGCCACTTGGTACTATCAAACCAGCCCAACTTGACACTGGTGCCACCATGGGTCTGGTCACCATCCTGCCTATCGTAGCTTTTCAGGAGCCAGCTTGTCACTCCCAGCCATAGGCCCCCAGACAAAAACCTTGGCCCGTTTCCCTGGCAAACAAAAGTAAGTTATCCCGCTTCTGGATGGCAGATTGCAGGAGCCACTTTTCACCATCAAACCAGCCCGACTTGGCACTGGTGCCACCTCTGGTCTGGGAACCATCCTGCGTATCGTGGATTCTAAGGAGCCAGCCGGCCACTCCCAGCCACAGGCCCCCAAACACAAACCACAGCGCTTTTCCCTGGAAAACAAAACTCGCCTGCCAACTTTTTGATGGCAGATTGCAGGAGCCACTTGGTACTATCAAACGAGCCCAACTTGGCACTGGTGCCACCTTGGGTCTGGGAACCATCCTGCGTATCGTGGATTCTACGGAGCCAGCCGGTCACTCCCAGCCACAGGCCACCAAACAAAAACAACGGCGTTTTTCCCTGGAAAACAAAACTCGCCTGCCAACATTTTGATGGCAGATTGCAGGAGCCACTTGCTACTATAAAATCAGCCCAACTCGGCACTGGTGCCACCATGGGTCTGGTCACCATCCTGCCTATCGTAGCTTTTCAGGTGCCAGCCAGTCACTCCCAGCCATAGGCCCCCAGACACAAAGCTCGGCCCGTTTCCCTGGCAAACAAAAGTAAGCTACCCCGCTTCTGGATGGCAGATTGCAGGAGCCACTTTGCACCATCAAACTAGCCCGACTTGGCACTGGTGCCACCTCAGCTCTGGGAACCATCCTGCGTATCGTTCATTGTAAGGAGCCAGCCGGCCACTCCAGCCACAGGCCCCCAGACACAAACAACGGCGCTTTTCCCTGGAAAACAAAACTCGCCTGCCAACTTTTTGATGGCAGATTGCAGGAGCCACTTGGTACTATCAAACCAGCCCAACTTGGCACTGGTGCCACCATGGGTCTGGTCACCATCCTGCCTATCGTAGCTTTTCAGGAGCCAGCCGGTAACTCCCAGCCATAGGCCCCCAGACAAAAACCTCGGCCCGTTTCCCTGGCAAACAAAAGTAAGTTATCCCGCTTCTGGATGGCAGATTGCAGGAGCCACTTTTCACCATCAAACCAGCCCGACTTGGCACTGGTGCCACCTCTGGTCTGGTCACCATCCTGCCTATCGTAGCTTTTCAGGAGCCAGCCGGTCACTCCGAGCCATAGGCCCTGAGACACAAACCTCGGCCCGTTTCCCTGGCAAACAAAAGTAAGCTGCCCCGCTTCTGGATGGTAGATTGCAGGACGCACTTGGTACTATCAAACCAGCCCAACTTGGCACTGGTGACACTTCTGGTCTGGGAACCATCCTGCGTATCGTGGATTCTAAGGAGCCATCCGTCCACTCCCAGCCACAGGCCCCCAAACACAAACAACGGCGCTTTTCCCTGGAAAACAAAACTCGCCTGACAACTTTTTGATGGCAGATTGCAGGAGCCACTTGGTACTATCAAACCAGCCCAACTTGGCACTGGTGCCACCATGGGTCTGGTCACCATCCTGCCTATCGTAGCTTTTCAGGAGCCAGCCGGTCACTCCCAGCCATAGGCCCCCAGACACAAACCTCGGCCCGTTTCCCTGGCAAACAAAAGTAAGCTGCCCCGCTTCTGGATGGCAGATTGCAGGACGCACTTGGTAGTATCAAACCAGCCCGACTTGGCACTGGTGCCACCTCTGGTCTGGGAACCATCCTGCGTATCGTGGATTCTAAGCAGCCAGCCGGCCACTCCCAGCCACAGGCCCCCAAACACAAACAACGGCGCTTTTCCCTGGAAAACAAAACTCGCCTGCCAACATTTTGATGGCAGATTGCAGGAGCCACTTGGTACTATCAAATCAGCCCAACTTGGCACTGGTGCCACCATGCGTTTGGTCACCATCCTGCCTATCGTAGCTTTTCAGGAGCCAGACGGTCACTCCCAGCTATAGGCCCCCAGACAAAAACCTCGGCCCGTTTCCCTGGCATACAAAAGTAAGCTGCCCCGCTTCTGGATGGCAGATTGCAGGAGCCACTTGCTACTATCAAACCAGCCCGACTTGGCACTGGTGCCACCTCTGGTCTGGGAACCATCCTGCGTATCGTGGTTCTAAGGAGCCATCCGTCCACTCCCAGCCACAGACCCCCAAACACAAACAACGGCGCTTTTCCCTGGAAAACAAAACTCGCCTGCCAACTTTTTGATGGCAGATTGCAGGAACCACTTGGTACTATCAAATCAGCCCAACTTGGCACTGGTGCCACCATGGGTCTGGTCACCATCCTGCCTATCGTAGCTTTTCAGGAGCCAGCCGGTCACTCCCAGCCATAAACCCCCAGACACAAACATCGGCCCGTTTCCCTGGCAAACAAAAGTAAGTTATCCCGCTTCTGGATGGCAGATTGCAGGAGCCACTTTTCACCATCAAACCAGCCCGACTTGGCACTCGTGCCACCTCTGGTCTGGGAACCATCCTGCGTATCATGGATTCTAAGGAGCCAGCCGGCCACTCCCAGCCACAGGCCCCCAAACACAAACAACGGCGCTTTTCCCTGGATAACAAACTCGCCTGCCAACTTTTTGATGGCAGATTGCAGGAGCCACTTGGTACTATCAAACCAGCCCAACTTGGCACTGGTGCCACCATGGGTCTGGTCACCATCCTGCCTATCGTAGCTTTTCAGGAGCCAGCCGGTCACTCCCAGCCATAGGCCCCCAGACACAAACCTCGGCCCGTTTCCCTGGCAAACAAAAGTAAGCTGCCCCGCTTCTGGATGGTAGATTGCAGGACGCACTTGGTACTATCAAACCAGCCCAACTTGGCACTGGTGCCACCTCTGGTCTGGGAACCATCCTGCGTATCGTGGATTCTAAGGAGCCAGCCGGCCACTCCCAGCCACAGGCCCCCAAACACAAACAACGGCGCTTTTCCCTGGAAAACAAAACTCGCCTGCCAAATTTTGATGGCAGATAGCAGGAGCCACTTGGTACTATCAAACCAGCCCAACTTTTCACTGGTGCCACCATGGGTCTGGTCACCATCCTGCCTATCGTAGCTTTTCAGGAGCCAGCCGGTCACTCCCAGCCATAGGCCCCCAGACACAAACCTCGGCCCGTTTCCCTGGCAAACAAAAGTAAGCTGCCCCGCTTCTGGATGGCAGATTGCAGGAAACACTTTGCACCATCAAACTAGCCCGACTTGGCACTGGTGCCACCTCTGGTCTGGGAACCATGCTGCGTATCGTGGATTCTAAGGAGCCATCCGTCCACTCCCAGCCACAGGCCCCCAAACACAAACAACGGCGCTTTTCCCTGGAAAACAAAACTCGCCTGCCAACTTTTTGATGGCAGATTGCAGGAGCCACTTGGTACTATCAAATCAGCCCAACTTGGCACTGGTGCCACCATGGGTCTGGTCACCATCCTGCCTATCGTAGCTTTTCAGGAGCCAGCCGGTCACTCCCAGCCATAGGCCCCCAGACACAAACCTCGGCCCGTTTCCCTGGCAAACAAAAGTAAGCTGCCCCGCTTCTGGATGGCAGATTGCAGGACGCACTTGGTAGTATCAAACCAGCCCGACTTGGCACTGGTGCCACCTCTGGTCTGGGAACCATCCTGCGTATCGTGGATTCTAAGCAGCCAGCCGGCCACTCCCAGCCACAGGCCCCCAAACACAAACAACGGCGCTTTTCCCTGGAAAACAAAACTCGCCTGCCAACATTTTGATGGCAGATTGCAGGAGCCACTTGGTACTATCAAATCAGCCCAACTTGCCACTGGTGCCACCATGCGTTTGGTCACCATCCTGCCTATCGTAGCTTTTCAGGAGCCAGACGGTCACTCCCAGCTATAGGCCCCCAGACAAAAACCTCGGCCCGTTTCCCTGGCATACAAAAGTAAGCTGCCCCGCTTCTGGATGGCAGATTGCAGGAACCACTTGGTACTATCAAACCAGCCCGACTTGGCACTGGTGCCACCTCTGGTCTGGGAACCATGGTGCGTATCGTGGTTCTAAGGAGCCATCCGTCCACTCCCAGCCACAGGCCCCCAAACACAAACAACGGCGCTTTTCCCTGGAAAACAAAACTCGCCTGCCAACTTTTTGATGGCAGATTGCAGGAGCCACTTGCTACTATCAAATCAGCCCAACTTGGCACTGGTGCCACCATGGGTCTGGTCACCATCCTGCCTATCGTAGCTTTTCAGGAGCCAGCCGGTCACTCGCAGCCGTAGGCCCCCAGAAACAATACTCGGCCCGTTTCCCTGGCAAACAAAAGTAAGCTGCCCCGCTTCTGGATGGCAGATTGCAGGAGCCACTTTGCACCATCAAATTAGCCCGACTTGGCACTGGTGCCACCTCTGGTCTGGGAACCATCCTGCGTATCGTGGATTCTAAGGAGCCAGCCGGCCACTCCCACCCACAGGCCCCCAAACAAAAACAACGGCGCTTTTCCCTGGAAAACAAACTCGCCTGCCAATTTTTTGATGGCAGATTGCAGGAGCCACTTGGTACTATCAAACCAGCCCAACTTGGCACTGGTGCCACCATGGGTCTGGTCACCATCCTGCCTATCGTAGCTTTTCAGGAGCCAGCCGGTCACTCCCAGCCATAGGCCCCCAGACACAAACCTCGGCCCGTTTCCCTGGCAAACAAAAGTAAGCTACCCCGCTTCTGGATGGCAGATTGCAGGACGCACTTTATAGTATCAAACCAGCCCGACTTGGCACTGGTGCCACCTCAGGTCTGGGAACCATGCTGCGTATCGTGGATTCTAATTAGCCATCTGGCCACTCCCACCCACAGGCCCCCAAACAAATACAACGGCGCTTTTCCCTGGAAAACAAACCTCGCCTGCCAAATTTTGATGGCAGATTGCCGGAGCCACTTGGTACTATCAAACCAGCCCAACTTGACACTGGTGCCACCATGGGTCTGGTCACCATCCTGCCTATCGTAGCTTTTCAGGAGCCAGCCGGTCAATCCCAGCCATAGGCCCCCAGACAAAAACCTTGGCCCGTTTCCCTGGCAAACAAAAGTAAGTTATCCCGCTTCTGGATGGCAGATTGCAGGAGCCACTTTTCACCATCAAACCAGCCCGACTTGGCACTGGTGCCACCTCTGGTCTGGGAACCATCCTGCGTATCGTGGATTCTAAGGAGCCAGCCGGCCACTCCCAACCACAGGCCGCCAAACACAAACCACAGCGCTTTTCCCTGGAAAACAAAACTCGCCTGCCAACTTTTTGATGGCAGATTGCAGGAGCCACTTGGTACTATCAAACCAGCCCAACTTGGCACTGGTGCCACCATGGATCTGGTCACCATCCTGTCTATCGTAGCTTTTCAGGACCTAGCCGGTCACTCCAAGACATAGGCCCCCAGAGAAAAACCTCGGCCCGTTTCCCTGGCAAACAAAAGTAAGCTGCCCCGCTTCTGGATGGCAGATTGCAGGAACCACTTGGTACTATCAAACCAGCCCAACTTGGCACTGGTGCCACCTTGGGTCTGGGAACCATCCTGCGTATCGTGGATTCTAAGGAGCCAGCCGGTCACCCCCAGCCACAGGCCACCAAACACAAACAACGGCGCTTTTCCCTGGAAAACAAGACTCGCCTGCCAACATTTTGATGGCAGATTGCAGGAGCCACTTGCTACTATCAAATCAGCCCAACTTGGCACTGGTGCCACCATGGGTCTGGTCACCATCCTGCCTATCGTAGCTTTTCAGGAGCCAGCCGGTCACTCCCAGCCATAGGCCCCCAGAGAAATACCTCGGCCCGTTTCCCTGGCAAACAAAAGTAAGCTACCCCGCTTCTGGATGGCAGATTGCAGGAGCCACTTTGCACCATCAAACTAGCCCGACTTGGCACTGGTGCCACCTCAGGTCTGGGAACCATCCTGCGTATCGTTCATTGTAAGGAGCCAGCCGGCCACTCCCAGCCACAGGCCCCCAAACACAAACAACGGCGCTTTTCCCTGGAAAACAAAACTCGCCTGCCAACTTTTTGATGGCAGATTGCAGGAGCCACTTGGTACTATCAAATCAGCCCAACTTGGCACTGGTGCCACCATGGGTCTGGTCACCATCCTGCCTATCGTAGCTTTTCAGGAGCCAGCCGGTCACTCCCAGCCATAGGCCCCCAGACACAAAACTCGGCCCGTTTCCCTGGCAAGCAAAAGTAAGCTACCCCGCTTCTGGATGGCAGATTGCAGGAACCACTTTGCACCATCAAACTAGCCCGACTTGGCACTGGTGCCACCTCTGGTCTGGGAACCATCCTGCGTATCGTGGATTCTAAGGAGCCAGCCGGTCACTCCCACCCACAGGCCCCCAAACACAAACAACGGCACTTTTCCCTGGAAAACAAAACTCGCCTGCCAATATTTTGATGGCAGATTGCAGGAGCCACTTGGTACTATCAAACCAGCCCAACTTGGCACTGGTGCCACCATGGGTCTGGTCACCATCCTGCCTATCGTAGCTTTTCAGGAGCCAGGCGGTCACTCCCAGCCATAGGCCCTGAGACACAAACCTCGGCCCGTTTCCCTGGCAAACAAAAGTAAGCTGCCCCGCTTCTGGATGGCAGATTGCAGGACGCACTTGGTACTATCAAACCAGCCCAACTTGGCACTGGTGCCACCTCTGGTCTGGGAACCATGCCGCGTATCGTGGATTCTAAGGAGCCAGCCGGCCACTCCCACCCACAGGCCCCGAAACAGAAACAACGGCGCTTTTCCCTGGAAAACAAAACTCGCCTGCCAACTTTTTCATGGCAGATTGCAGGGGCCACTTGGTACTATCAAATCAGCCCAACTTGGCACTGGTGCCACCATGGGTCTGGTCACCATCCTGCCTATCGTAGCTTTTCAGGAGCCAGCCGGTCACTCCCAGCCATAGGCCCCCAGACAGAAACCTCGGCCCGTTTCCCTGGCAAACAAAAGTAAGCTGCCCCGCTTCTGGATGGCAGATTGCAGGAACCACTTTGCACCATCAAACTAGCCCGACTTGGCACTGGTGCCACCTCTGGTCTGGGAACCATGCTGCGTATCGTGGATTCTAAGGAGCCATCCGTCCACTCCCAGACACAGGCCCCCAAACACAAACAACGGCGCTTTTCCCTGGAAAACAAAACTCGCCTGCCAACTTTTTGATGGCAGATTGCAGGAGCCACTTGGTACTATCAAACCAGCCCAACTTGGCACTGGTGCCACCATGGGTCTGGTCACCATCCTGCCTATCGTAGCTTTTCAGGAGCCAGCCGGTCACTCCCAGCCATAGGCCCCCAGACACAAACCTCGGCCCGTTTCCCTGGCAAACAAAAGTAAGCTGCCCCGCTTCTGGATGGCAGATTGCAGGACGCACTTGGTAGTATCAAACCAGCCCGACTTGGCACTGGTGCCACCTCTGGTCTGAAAACCATCCTACGTATTGTGGATTCTAAGCAGCCAGCCGGCCACTCCCAGCCACAGGCCCCCAAACACAAACAACGGCGCTTTTCCCTGGAAAACAAAACTCGCCTGCCAACATTTTGATGGCAGATTGCAGGAGCCACTTGGTACTATCAAATCAGCCCAACTTGGCACTGGTGCCACCATGCGTTTGGTCACCATCCTGCCTATCGTAGCTTTTCTGGAGCCAGACGGTCACTCCCAGCTATAGGCCCCCAGACAAAAACCTCGGCCCGTTTCCCTGGCATACAAAAGTAAGCTGCCCCGCTTCTGGATGGCAGATTGCAGGAACCACTTGGTACTATCAAACCAGCCCGACTTGGCACTGGTGCCACCTCTGGTCTGGGAACCATCCTGCGTATCCTGGTTCTAAGGAGCCATCCGTCCACTCCCAGCCACAGGCCCCCAAACAAAAAACAACGGCGCTTTTCCCTGGAAAACAAAACTCGCCTGCCAACTTTTTGATGGCAGATTGCAGGAGCCACTTGCTACTATCAAACCAGCCCAACTTGGCACTGGTGCCACCATGGATCTGGTCACCATCCTGCCTATCGTAGCTTTTCAGGACCTAGCCGGTCACTCCAAGCCATAGGCGCCCAGACACAAAGCTCGGCCCGTTTCCCTGGCAAACAAATGTAAGCTGCCCCGCTTCTGGATGGCAGATTGCAGGAACCACTTGGTACTATCAAACAAGCCCGACTTGGCACTGGTGCCACCTTGGGTCTGGGAACCATCCTGCGTATCGTGGATTCTAAGGAGCCAGCCGGTCACTCCCAGCCACAGGCCCCCAAACACAAACAACGGTGCTTTTCCCTGGAAAACAAAACTCGCCTACCAACATTTTGATGGCAGATTGCAGGAGCCACTTGCTACTATCAAATCAGCCCAACTTGGCACTGGTGCCACCATGGGTCTGGTCACCATCCTGCCTATCGTAGCTTTTCAGGAGCCAGCCGGTCCCTCCCTGCCATAGGCCCCAGAGAAAAACCTCGGCCCGTTTCCCTGGCAAACAAAAGTAAGCTACCCCGCTTCTGGATGGCAGATTGCAGGAGCCACTTTGCACCATCAAACTAGCCCGACTTGGCACTGGTGCCACCTCAGGTCTGGGAACCATCCTGCGTATCGTTTATTCTAAGGAGCCAGCCGGCCACTCCAGCCACAGGCCCCCAGACACAAACAACGGCGCTTTTCCCTGGAAAACAAAACTCGCCTGCCAACATTTTGATGGCAGATTGCAGGAGCCACTTGGTACTATCAAATCAGCCCAACTTGGCACTGGTGCCACCATGGGTCTGGTCACCATCCTGCCTATCGTAGCTTTTCAGGACCTAGCAGGTCACTCCCAGCCATAGGCGCCCAGACACAAAGCTCGGCCCGTTTCCCTGGCAAACAAAAGTAAGCTGCCCCGCTTCTGGATGGCAGATTTCCGGAGCCACTTGGTAATATCAAACCAGCCCGACTTGGCACTGGTGCCACCTCTGGTCTGGGAACCATGCTGCGTATCGTGGATTCTAAGGAGCCAGCCGGCCACTCCCAGCCACAGGCCCCCAAACACAAACAACGGCGCTTTTCCCTGGAAAACAAAACTCGCCTGCCAACATTTTGATGGCAGATTGCAGGAGCCACTTGCTACTATCAAATCAGCCCAACTTGGCACTGGTGCCACCATGGGTCTGGTCACCATCCTGCCTATCGTAGCTGTTCAGGCGCCAGCCGGTCACTCCCAGCCATAGGCCCCCAGAGAAAACCTCTGCCCGTTTCCCTGGCAAACAAAAGTAAGCTGCCCCGCTTCTGGATGGCAGATTGCAGGAGCCACTTTGCACCATCAAACCAGCCCAACTTGGCACTGGTGCCACCTCTGGTCTGGGAACCATGCTGCGTATCGTGGATTCCAATTAGCAAGCCGGCCACTCCCAGCCACAGGCCTCCAAACACAAACAACGGCGCTTTTCCCTGGAAAACAAAACTCGCCTGCCAACATTTTGATGGCAGATTGCAGGAGCCACTTGGTACTATCAAACCAGCCCAACTTGGCACTGGTGCCACCATGGGTCTGGTCACCATCCTGCCTATCGTAGCTTTTCAGGACCTAGACGGTCACTCCCAGCCATAGGCCCCGTGACACAAAGCTCGGCCCGTTTCCCTGGCAAACAAAAGTAAGCTGTCCCGCTTCTGGATGGCAGATTGCAGGATCCACTAGGTATTATCAAACCAGCCCGACTTGGCACTGGTGCCACCTCTGGTCTGGGAACCATCCTGCGTATCGTGGATTCTAAGCAGCCAGCCGGCCACTCCCAGCCACAGGCCCCCAAACACAAACCACAGCACTTTTCCCTGGAAAACAAAACTCGCCTGCCAACTTTTTGATGGCAGATTGCAGGAGCCACTTGGTACTATCAAACCACCCCAACTTGGCACTGGTGCCACCATGGGTCTGGTCACCATCCTGCCTATCGTAGCTTTTCAGGAGCCAGCCGGTCACTCCAAGCCATAGGCCCCCAGACAAATACCTCAGCCCGTTTCACTGGCAAAGAAAAGTAAGCTGCCCCGCTTCTGGATGGCAGATTGCAGGAGCCAATTTGCACCATCAAACCAGCCCGACTTGGCACTGGTGCCACCTCTGGTCTGGGAACCATCCAGCGTATCGTGGATTCTAATTAGCCATCCGGCCACTCCCAGCCACAGGCCCCCAAACACAAACAACGGCGTTTTTCCCTGGAAAACAAAACTCGCCTGCCGACATTTTGATGGCAGATTGCCGGAGCCACTTGGTACTATCAAACCAGCTCAACTTGACACTGGTGCCACCATGGGTCTGGTCACCATCCTGCCTATCGTAGCTTTTCAGGAGCCAGCCGGTCACTCCCAGCCATAGGCCCCCAGACACAAACCTCGGCCCGTTTCCCTGGCAAACAAAAGTAAGCTACCCCGCTTCTGGATGGCAGATTGCAGGACGCACTTGGTACTATCAAACCAGCCCAACTTGGCACTGGTGCCACCTTGGGTCTGGGAACCATCCTGCGTATCGTGGATTCTAATTAGCCATCCGTCCACTCCCAGCCACAGGCCCCCAAACAAAAACAACGGCGCTTTTCCCTGGAAAACAAAACTCGCCTGCCAAATTTTGATGGCAGATTGCCGGAGCCACTTGGTACTATCAAACCAGCCCAACTTGGCACTGGTGCCACCTTGGGTCTGGGAACCATCCTGCGTATCGTGGATTCTAAGGAGCCAGCCGGTCACTCCCAGCCACAGGCCCCCAAACACAAACCACAGCGCTTTTCCCTGGAAAACAAAACCCGCCTGCCGACATTTTTATGGCAGATTGCAGGAGCCACTTGCTGCTATCAAATCAGCCCAACTTGGCACTGGTGCCACCATGGGTCTGGTCACCATCCTGCCTATCGTAGCTTTTCAGGAGCCAGCCGGTCACTCCCAGTCATAGGCCCCCAGACACAAAGCTCGGCCCGTTTCCCTGGCAAACAAAAGTAAGCTGCCCCGCTTCTGGATGGCAGATTGTAGGACGCACTTGGTACTATCAAACCAGCCCAACTTGGCACTGGTGCCACCATGGGTCTGGGAACTATGGTGCGTATCGTGGATTCTAAGGAGCCAGCGGGCCACTCCCAGCCATAGGCACCCAAACACAAACAACGGCGCTTTTCCCTGGAAAACAAAACTCGCCTGCCGACATTTTGATGGCAGATTGCAGGAGCCACTTGGTACTATCAAACCAGCTCAACTTGGCACTGGTGCCACCATGGGCCTGCTCACCATCCTGCCTATCGTAGCTTTTCAGGAGCCAGACGGTCACTCGCAGCCATAGGCCCCCAGACAAAAACCTCGGCCCGTTTCCCTGGCAAACAAAAGTAAGCTGCCCCGCTTCTGCATGGCAGATTGCAGGAGCTATTTAGTACTATCAAACCAGCCCGACTTGGCACTGGTGCCACCTCAGGTCTGGGAACCATCCTGCGTATCGTGGATTCTAAGGAGCCAGCCGGCCACTCCCAGACACAGGCCCCCAAACACAAACAACGGCGCTTTTCCCTGGAAAACAAAACTCGCCTGCCAAATTTTGACGGCAGATTGCAGGAGCCACTTGGTACTATCAAATCAGCCCAACTTGGGACTGGTGCCACCATGGGTCTGGTCACCATCCTGCCTATCGTAGCTTTTCAGGAGCCAGCCGGTCAATCCCAGCCATAGGCCCCCAGACAAAAACCTCGGCCCGTTTCCCTGGCAAACAAAAGTAAGCTGCCCTGCTTCTGGATGGCAGATTGCAGGAACCACTTGGTACTATCAAACCAGCAAAACTTAGCACTGGTGCCACCTTGGGTCTGGATACCATGCTGCGTATCTTGGATTCTAAGGAGCCAGCCGGCCACTCCCAGCCACAGGCCCCCAAACAAAAACAACGGCGCTTTTCCCTGGAAAACAAAACTCTCCTGCCAACTTTTTGATGGGAGATTGCAGGAGCCACTTGGTTTTATCAAATCAGACCAACTTGGCACTGGTGCCACCATGGGTCTGGTCACCATCCTGCCTATCGTAGCTTTTCAGGAGCCAGCCGGTCACTCCCAGCCATAGGCCCCCAGACACAAACCTCGGCCCGTTTCCCTGACAAACAAAAGTAAGTTATCCCGCTTCTGGATGGCAGATTCCAGGAGCCACTTGGTACTATCAAACCAGCCCAACTTGGCACTGCTGCCACCATGGGTCTGGTCACCATCCTGCGTATCGTGGATTCTAATTAGCCATCCGTCCACTCCCAGCCACAGGCCCCCAAACACAAACAACGGCGCTTTTCCCTGGAAAACAAAACTCGTCTTCCAACTTTTTGATGGCAGATTGCCAGAGCCACTTGGTACTATCAAACCAGCCCAACTTGGCACTGGTGCCACCTTGGGTCTGGGAACCATGCTGCGTATCGTGGATTATAAGGAGCCAGCCGGCCACTCCCAGCCACAGGCCCCCAAACACAAACCACAGCGCTTTTCCCTGGAAAACAAAATTCCCCGGCCAACTTTTTGATGGCAGATTGCAGGAGCCACTTGGTACTATCAAATCAGCCCAACTTGGCACTGGTGCCACCATGGGTCTGGTCACCATCCTGCTTATCGTAGCTTTTCAGGAGCCAGCCGGTCACTCCCAGCCGTAGGCGCCCAGACACAATGCTCTGCCCTTTTCCCTGGCAAACCAAAGTAAGCTGCCCCGCTTCTGGATGGCAGATTGCAGGAACCACTTTTCACCATCAAATAGCCCGACTTGGAACTGGTGCCACCTCTGGTCTGGGAACCATGCTGCGTATCGTGGATTCTAAGGAGCCAGCCGGCCACTCCCAGCCACAGGCCCCCAAACAAAAACAACGGCGCTTTTCCCTGGAAAACAAAACTCGCCTGACAACTTTTTGATGGCAGATTGCAGGAGCCACTTGGTACTATCAAATCAGCCCAACTTGGCACTGGTGCCACCATGGGTCTGGTCACCATCCTGCCTATCGTAGCTTTTCAGGAGCCAGCCGGTCACTCCCAGCCATAGGCTCCCAGAGAAAAACCTCGGCCCGTTTCCCTGGCACACAAAAGTAAGCTGCCCCGCTTCTGGATGGCAGATTGCAGGAACCACTTGGTACTATAAAACCAGCCCAACTTGGAAGTGGTTCCACCTCTGGTCTGGGAACCATGGTGCGTATCGTGGATTCTAAGGAGCCAGCCGGCCACTCCCAGCCAAAGGCCCCCAAACAAAAACAACGGCGCTTTTCCCTGGAAAACAAAACTCGGCTACCAACTTTTTGATGGCAGATTGCAGGAGCCACTTGGTACTATCAAACCAGCCCAACTTGGCACTTGTGCCACCATGGGTCTGGTCACCATCCTGCCTACTTTAGCTTTTCAGGACCTAGCCGGTCACTCCCAGCCATAGGCCCCCAGACACAAAGCTCGACCCGTTTCCCTGGCAAACAAAAGTAAGCTGTCCCGCTTCGGGATGGCAGATGGTAGGACGCACTCGGTACTATCAAACCAGCTCGACTTGGCACTGGTGCCACCTCTGGTCTGGGAACCATCCTGCGTATCGTGGATTCTAAGGAGCCAGCCGGCCACTCCCAGACACAGGCACCCAAACACAAACAACGGCGCTTTTCCCTGGAAAACAAAACTCGCCTGCCAACTTTTTGATGGCAGATTGCAGGAGCCACTTGGTGCTATCAAACCAGCCCAACTTGGCACTTGTGCCACCATGGGTCTGCTCACCATTCTGCCTATCGTAGCTTTTCAGGAGCCAGCCGCTCACTCCCAGCCATAGGCCCCCAGACAAAAAGCTCGGCCCGTTTCCCTGGCAAACAAAAGTAAGCTGCCCCGCTTCTGGATGGCAGATTGCAGGACGCACTTGGTACTATCAAACCAGCCCGACTTGGCACTGGTGCCACCTCAGGTCTGGGAACCATCCTGCGTATCGTGGATTCTAAGGAGCCAGCCGGCCACTCCCAGACACAGGCCCCCAAACACAAACAACGGCGCTTTTCCCTGGAAAACAAAACTCGCCTGCCGACATTTTGATGGCAGATTGCAGGAGCCACTTGGTAGTATCAAACCAGCCCGACTTGGCACTGGTGCCACCATGGGTCTGGTCACCATCCTGCCTATCGTAGCTTTTCAGGAGCCAGCCGGTCACTCCCAGCCATAGGCCCAGAGACACAAAGCTCGGCCCTTTTCCCTGGCAAACAAAAGTAAGCTGCCCCGCTTCTGGATGGCAGATTGTAGGACGCACTTGGTACTATCAAACCAGCCCGACTTGGCACTGGTGCCACCTCTGGTCTGGGAACCATGCTGCGTATCGTGGATTCTAAGGAGCCAGCCGGCCACTCCCAGCCACAGGCCCCCAAACACAAACAACGGCGCGTTTCCCTGGAAAACAAAACTCGCCTGCCAAATTTTGACGGCAGATTGCAGGAGCCACTTGGTACTATCAAATCAGCCCAACTTGGGACTGGTGCCACCTTGGGTCTGGATACCATGCTGCGTATCGTGGATTCTAAGGAGCCAGCCGGCCACTCCCAGCCACAGGCCCCCAAACAAAAACAAGGGCGCTTTTCCCTGGAAAACAAAACTCTCCTGCCAACTTTTTGATGGGAGATTGCAGGAGCCACTTGGTTTTATCAAATCAGACCAACTTGGCACTGGTGCCACCATGGGTCTGGGAACCATCCTGCCTATCGTAGCTTTTCAGGAGCCAGCCGGTCACTCCCAGCCATAGGCCCCCAGACACAAACCTCGGCCCGTTTCCCTGACAAACAAAAGTAAGTTATCCCGCTTCTGGATGGCAGATTCCAGGAGCCACTTGGTACTATCAAACCAGCCCGACTTGGCACTGGTGCCACCATGGGTCTGGTCACCATCCTGCGTATCGTGGATTCTAATTAGCCATCCGTCCACTCCCAGCCACAGGCCCCCAAACAAAAACAACGGCGCTTTTCCCTGGAAAACAAAACTCGTCTGCCAACTTTTTGATGTCAGATTGCCAGAGCCACTTGGTACTATCAAACCAGCCCAACTTGGCACTGGTGCCACCTTGGGTCTGGGAACCATGCTGCGTATCGTGGATTATAAGGAGCCAGCAGGCCACTCCCAGCCACAGGCCCCCAAACACAAACCACAGCGCTTTTTCCTGGAAAACAAAATTCGCCGGCCAACTTTTTGATGGCAGATTGCAGGAGCCACTTGGTACTATCAAATCAGCCCAACTTGGCACTGGTGCCACCATGGGTCTGGTCACCATCCTGCTTATCGTAGCTTTTCAGGAGCCAGCCGGTCACTCGCAGCCGTAGGCCCCCAGAAACAATACTCGGCCCGTTTCCCTGGCAAACAAAAGTAAGCTGCCCCGCTTCTGGATGGCAGATTGCAGGAACCACTTTTCACCATCAAATAGCCCGACTTGGAACTGGTGCCACCTCTGGTCTGGGAACCATGCTGCGTATCGTGGATTCTAAGGAGCCAGCCGGCCACTCCCACCCACAGGCCCCCAAACAAAAACAACGGCGCTTTTCCCTGGAAAACAAAACTCGCCTGACAACTTTTTGATGGCAGATTGCAGGAGCCACTTGGTACTATCAAACCAGCCCAACTTGGCACTGGTGCCACCATGGGTCTGGTCACCATCCTGCCTATCGTAGCTTTTCAGGAGCCAGCCGGTCACTCCCAGCCATAGGCCCCCAGACACAAACCTCGGCCCGTTTCCCTGGCAAACAAAAGTAAGCTACCCCGCTTCTGGATGGCAGATTGCAGGACGCACTTTATAGTATCAAACCAGCCCGACTTGGCACTGGTGCCACCTCAGGTCTGGGAACCATGCTGCGTATCGTGGATTCTAATTAGCCATCTGGCCACTCCCACCCACAGGCCCCCAAACAAATACAACGGCGCTTTTCCCTGGAAAACAAACCTCGCCTGCCAAATTTTGATGGCAGATTGCCGGAGCCACTTGGTACTATCAAACCAGCCCAACTTGACACTGGTGCCACCATGGGTCTGGTCACCATCCTGCCTATCGTAGCTTTTCAGGAGCCAGCCGGTCAATCCCAGCCATAGGCCCCCAGACAAAAACCTTGGCCCGTTTCCCTGGCAAACAAAAGTAAGTTATCCCGCTTCTGGATGGCAGATTGCAGGAGCCACTTTTCACCATCAAAACAGCCCGACTTGGCACTGGTGCCACCTCTGGTCTGGGAACCATCCTGCGTATCGTGGATTCTAAGGAGCCAGCCGGCCACTCCCAACCACAGGCCGCCAAACACAAACCACAGCGCTTTTCCCTGGAAAACAAAACTCGCCTGCCAACTTTTTGATGGCAGATTGCAGGAGCCACTTGGTACTATCAAACCAGCCCAACTTGGCACTGGTGCCACCATGGATCTGGTCACCATCCTGTCTATCGTAGCTTTTCAGGACCTAGCCGGTCACTCCAAGACATAGGCCCCCAGAGAAAAACCTCGGCCCGTTTCCCTGGCATACAAAAGTAAGCTGCCCCGCTTCTGGATGGCAGATTGCAGGAACCACTTGGTACTATCAAACCAGCCACCCTTGGCACTGGTGCCACCTTGGGTCTGGGAACCATCCTGCGTATCGTGGATTCTAAGGAGCCAGCCGGTCACCCCCAGCCACAGGCCACCAAACACAAACAACGGCGCTTTTCCCTGGAAAACAAGACTCGCCTGCCAACATTTTGATGGCAGATTGCAGGAGCCACTTGCTACTATCAAATCAGCCCAACTTGGCACTGGTGCCACCATGGGTCTGGTCACCATCCTGCCTATCGTAGCTTTTCAGGAGCCAGCCGGTCACTCCCAGCCATAGGCCCCCAGAGAAAAACCTCGGCCCGTTTCCCTGGCAAACAAAAGTAAGCTACCCCGCTTCTGGATGGCAGATTGCAGGAGCCACTTTGCACCATCAAACTAGCCCGACTTGGCACTGGTGCAACCTCAGGTCTGGGAACCATCCTGCGTATCGTTCATTGTAAGGAGCCAGCCGGCCACTCCCAGCCACAGGCCCCCAAACACAAACAACGGCGCTTTTCCCTGGAAAACAAAACTCGCCTGCCAACTTTTTGATGGCAGATTGCAGGAGCCACTTGGTACTATCAAATCAGCCCAACTTGGCACTGGTGCCACCATGGGTCTGGTCACCATCCTGCCTATCGTAGCTTTTCAGGAGCCAGCCGGTCACTCCCAGCCATAGGCCCCCAGACACAAAACTCGGCCCGTTTCCCTGGCAAGCAAAAGTAAGCTACCCCGCTTCTGGATGGCAGATTGCAGGAACCACTTTGCACCATCAAACTAGCCCGACTTGGCACTGGTGCCACCTCTGGTCTGGGAACCATCCTGCGTATCGTGGATTCTAAGGAGCCAGCCGGTCACTCCCACCCACAGGCCCCCAAACACAAACAACGGCACTTTTCCCTGGAAAACAAAACTCGCCTGCCAACATTTTGATGGCAGATTGCAGGAGCCACTTGGTACTATCAAACCAGCCCAACTTGGCACTGGTGCCACCATGGGTCTGGTCACCATCCTGCCTATCGTAGCTTTTCAGGAGCCAGGCGGTCACTCCCAGCCATAGGCCCTGAGACACAAACCTCGGCCCGTTTCCCTGGCAAACAAAAGTAAGCTGCCCCGCTTCTGGATGGCAGATTGCAGGACGCACTTGGTACTATCAAACCAGCCCAACTTGGCACTGGTGCCACCTCTGGTCTGGGAACCATGCCGCGTATCGTGGATTCTAAGGAGCCAGCCGGCCACTCCCAGCCACAGGCCCCGAAACAGAAACAACGGCGCTTTTCCCTGGAAAACAAAACTCGCCTGCCAACTTTTTCATGGCAGATTGCAGGGGCCACTTGGTACTATCAAATCAGCCCAACTTGGCACTGGTGCCACCATGGGTCTGGTCACCATCCTGCCTATCGTAGCTTTTCAGGAGCCAGCCGGTCACTCCCAGCCATAGGCCCCCAGACAGAAACCTCGGCCCGTTTCCCTGGCAAACAAAAGTAAGCTGCCCCGCTTCTGGATGGCAGATTGCAGGAACCACTTTGCACCATCAAACTAGCCCGACTTGGCACTGGTGCCACCTCTGGTCTGGGAACCATGCTGCGTATCGTGGATTCTAAGGAGCCATCCGTCCACTCCCAGACACAGGCCCCCAAACACAAACAACGGCGCTTTTCCCTGGAAAACAAAACTCGCCTGCCAACTTTTTGATGGCAGATTGCAGGAGCCACTTGGTACTATCAAACCAGCCCAACTTGGCACTGGTGCCACCATGGGTCTGGTCACCATCCTGCCTATCGTAGCTTTTCAGGAGCCAGCCGGTCACTCCCAGCCATAGGCCCCCAGACACAAACCTCGGCCCGTTTCCCTGGCAAACAAAAGTAAGCTGCCCCGCTTCTGGATGGCAGATTGCAGGACGCACTTGGTAGTATCAAACCAGCCCGACTTGGCACTGGTGCCACCTCTGGTCTGAAAACCATCCTACGTATTGTGGATTCTAAGCAGCCAGCCGGCCACTCCCAGCCACAGGCCCCCAAACACAAACAACGGCGCTTTTCCCTGGAAAACAAAACTCGCCTGCCAACATTTTGATGGCAGATTGCAGGAGCCACTTGGTACTATCAAATCAGCCCAACTTGGCACTGGTGCCACCATGCGTTTGGTCACCATCCTGCCTATCGTAGCTTTTCTGGAGCCAGACGGTCACTCCCAGCTATAGGCCCCCAGACAAAAACCTCGGCCCGTTTCCCTGGCATACAAAAGTAAGCTGCCCCGCTTCTGGATGGCAGATTGCAGGAACCACTTGGTACTATCAAACCAGCCCGACTTGGCACTGGTGCCACCTCTGGTCTGGGAACCATCCTGCGTATCCTGGTTCTAAGGAGCCATCCGTCCACTCCCAGCCACAGGCCCCCAAACAAAAAACAACGGCGCTTTTCCCTGGAAAACAAAACTCGCCTGCCAACTTTTTGATGGCAGATTGCAGGAGCCACTCGCTACTATCAAACCAGCCCAACTTGGCACTGGTGCCACCATGGATCTGGTCACCATCCTGCCTATCGTAGCTTTTCAGGACCTAGCCGGTCACTCCAAGCCATAGGCGCCCAGACACAAAGCTCGGCCCGTTTCCCTGGCAAACAAATGTAAGCTGCCCCGCTTCTGGATGGCAGATTGCAGGAACCACTTGGTACTATCAAACAAGCCCGACTTGGCACTGGTGCCACCTTGGGTCTGGGAACCATCCTGCGTATCGTGGATTCTAAGGAGCCAGCCGGTCACTCCCAGCCACAGGCCCCCAAACACAAACAACGGTGCTTTTCCCTGGAAAACAAAACTCGCCTACCAACATTTTGATGGCAGATTGCAGGAGCCACTTGCTACTATCAAATCAGCCCAACTTGGCACTGGTGCCACCATGGGTCTGGTCACCATCCTGCCTATCGTAGCTTTTCAGGAGCCAGCCGGTCCCTCCCTGCCATAGGCCCCAGAGAAAAACCTCGGCCCGTTTCCCTGGCAAACAAAAGTAAGCTACCCCGCTTCTGGATGGCAGATTGCAGGAGCCACTTTGCACCATCAAACTAGCCCGACTTGGCACTGGTGCCACCTCAGGTCTGGGAACCATCCTGCGTATCGTTTATTCTAAGGAGCCAGCCGGCCACTCCAGCCACAGGCCCCCAGACACAAACAACGGCGCTTTTCCCTGGAAAACAAAACTCGCCTGCCAACATTTTGATGGCAGATTGCAGGAGCCACTTGGTACTATCAAATCAGCCCAACTTGGCACTGGTGCCACCATGGGTCTGGTCACCATCCTGCCTATCGTAGCTTTTCAGGACCTAGCAGGTCACTCCCAGCCATAGGCGCCCAGACACAAAGCTCGGCCCGTTTCCCTGGCAAACAAAAGTAAGCTGCCCCGCTTCTGGATGGCAGATTTCCGGAGCCACTTGGTAATATCAAACCAGCCCGACTTGGCACTGGTGCCACCTCTGGTCTGGGAACCATGCTGCGTATCGTGGATTCTAAGGAGCCAGCCGGCCACTCCCAGCCACAGGCCCCCAAACACAAACAACGGCGCTTTTCCCTGGAAAACAAAACTCGCCTGCCAACATTTTGATGGCAGATTGCAGGAGCCACTTGCTACTATCAAATCAGCCCAACTTGGCACTGGTGCCACCATGGATCTGGTCACCATCCTGCCTATCGTAGCTGTTCAGGCGCCAGCCGGTCACTCCCAGCCATAGGCCCCCAGAGAAAACCTCTGCCCGTTTCCCTGGCAAACAAAAGTAAGCTGCCCCGCTTCTGGATGGCAGATTGCAGGAGCCACTTTGCACCATCAAACCAGCCCAACTTGGCACTGGTGCCACCTCTGGTCTGGGAACCATGCTGCGTATCGTGGATTCCAATTAGCAAGCCGGCCACTCCCAGCCACAGGCCTCCAAACACAAACAACGGCGCTTTTCCCTGGAAAACAAAACTCGCCTGCCAACATTTTGATGGCAGATTGCAGGAGCCACTTGGTACTATCAAACCAGCCCAACTTGGCACTGGTGCCACCATGGGTCTGGTCACCATCCTGCCTATCGTAGCTTTTCAGGACCTAGACGGTCACTCCCAGCCATAGGCCCCGTGACACAAAGCTCGGCCCGTTTCCCTGGCAAACAAAAGTAAGCTGTCCCGCTTCTGGATGGCAGATTGCAGGATCCACTAGGTATTATCAAACCAGCCCGACTTGGCACTGGTGCCACCTCTGGTCTGGGAACCATCCTGCGTATCGTGGATTCTAAGCAGCCAGCCGGCCACTCCCAGCCACAGGCCCCCAAACACAAACCACAGCACTTTTCCCTGGAAAACAAAACTCGCCTGCCAACTTTTTGATGGCAGATTGCAGGAGCCACTTGGTACTATCAAACCACCCCAACTTGGCACTGGTGCCACCATGGGTCTGGTCACCATCCTGCCTATCGTAGCTTTTCAGGAGCCAGCCGGTCACTCCAAGCCATAGGCCCCCAGACAAAAACCTCAGCCCGTTTCACTGGCAAAGAAAAGTAAGCTGCCCCGCTTCTGGATGGCAGATTGCAGGAGCCAATTTGCACCATCAAACCAGCCCGACTTGGCACTGGTGCCACCTCTGGTCTGGGAACCATCCTGCGTATCGTGGATTCTAATTAGCCATCCGGCCACTCCCACCCACAGGCCCCCAAACACAAACAACGGCGTTTTTCCCTGGAAAACAAAACTCGCCTGCCGACATTTTGATGGCAGATTGCCGGAGCCACTTGGTACTATCAAACCAGCTCAACTTGACACTGGTGCCACCATGGGTCTGGTCACCATCCTGCCTATCGTAGCTTTTCAGGAGCCAGCCGGTCACTCCCAGCCATAGGCCCCCAGACACAAACCTCGGCCCGTTTCCCTGGCAAACAAAAGTAAGCTACCCCGCTTCTGGATGGCAGATTGCAGGACGCACTTGGTACTATCAAACCAGCCCAACTTGGCACTGGTGCCACCTTGGGTCTGGGAACCATCCTGCGTATCGTGGATTCTAATTAGCCATCCGTCCACTCCCAGCCACAGGCCCCCAAACAAAAACAACGGCGCTTTTCCCTGGAAAACAAAACTCGCCTGCCAAATTTTGATGGCAGATTGCCGGAGCCACTTGGTACTATCAAACCAGCCCAACTTGGCACTGGTGCCACCTTGGGTCTGGGAACCATCCTGCGTATCGTGGATTCTAAGGAGCCAGCCGGTCACTCCCAGCCACAGGCCCCCAAACACAAACCACAGCGCTTTTCCCTGGAAAACAAAACCCGCCTGCCGACATTTTTATGGCAGATTGCAGGAGCCACTTGCTGCTATCAAATCAGCCCAACTTGGCACTGGTGCCACCATGGGTCTGGTCACCATCCTGCCTATCGTAGCTTTTCAGGAGCCAGCCGGTCACTCCCAGTCATAGGCCCCCAGACACAAAGCTCGGCCCGTTTCCCTGGCAAACAAAAGTAAGCTGCCCCGCTTCTGGATGGCAGATTGTAGGACGCACTTGGTACTATCAAACCAGCCCAACTTGGCACTGGTGCCACCATGGGTCTGGGAACTATGGTGCGTATCGTGGATTCTAAGGAGCCAGCGGGCCACTCCCAGCCATAGGCACCCAAACACAAACAACGGCGCTTTTCCCTGGAAAACAAAACTCGCCTGCCGACATTTTGATGGCAGATTGCAGGAGCCACTTGGTACTATCAAACCAGCTCAACTTGGCACTGGTGCCACCATGGGCCTGCTCACCATCCTGCCTATCGTAGCTTTTCAGGAGCCAGACGGTCACTCGCAGCCATAGGCCCCCAGACAAAAACCTCGGCCCGTTTCCCTGGCAAACAAAAGTAAGCTGCCCCGCTTCTGCATGGCAGATTGCAGGAGCTATTTAGTACTATCAAACCAGCCCGACTTGGCACTGGTGCCACCTCAGGTCTGGGAACCATCCTGCGTATCGTGGATTCTAAGGAGCCAGCCGGCCACTCCCAGACACAGGCCCCCAAACACAAACAACGGCGCTTTTCCCTGGAAAACAAAACTCGCCTGCCAAATTTTGACGGCAGATTGCAGGAGCCACTTGGTACTATCAAATCAGCCCAACTTGGGACTGGTGCCACCATGGGTCTGGTCACCATCCTGCCTATCGTAGCTTTTCAGGAGCCAGCCGGTCAATCCCAGCCATAGGCCCCCAGACAAAAACCTCGGCCCGTTTCCCTGGCAAACAAAAGTAAGCTGCCCTGCTTCTGGATGGCAGATTGCAGGAACCACTTGGTACTATCAAACCAGCAAAACTTAGCACTGGTGCCACCTTGGGTCTGGATACCATGCTGCGTATCTTGGATTCTAAGGAGCCAGCCGGCCACTCCCAGCCACAGGCCCCCAAACAAAAACAACGGCGCTTTTCCCTGGAAAACAAAACTCTCCTGCCAACTTTTTGATGGGAGATTGCAGGAGCCACTTGGTTTTATCAAATCAGACCAACTTGGCACTGGTGCCACCATGGGTCTGGTCACCATCCTGCCTATCGTAGCTTTTCAGGAGCCAGCCGGTCACTCCCAGCCATAGGCCCCCAGACACAAACCTCGGCCCGTTTCCCTGACAAACAAAAGTAAGTTATCCCGCTTCTGGATGGCAGATTCCAGGAGCCACTTGGTACTATCAAACCAGCCCAACTTGGCACTGCTGCCACCATGGGTCTGGTCACCATCCTGCGTATCGTGGATTCTAATTAGCCATCCGTCCACTCCCAGCCACAGGCCCCCAAACACAAACAACGGCGCTTTTCCCTGGAAAACAAAACTCGTCTTCCAACTTTTTGATGGCAGATTGCCAGAGCCACTTGGTACTATCAAACCAGCCCAACTTGGCACTGGTGCCACCTTGGGTCTGGGAACCATGCTGCGTATCGTGGATTATAAGGAGCCAGCCGGCCACTCCCAGCCACAGGCCCCCAAACACAAACCACAGCGCTTTTCCCTGGAAAACAAAATTCCCCGGCCAACTTTTTGATGGCAGATTGCAGGAGCCACTTGGTACTATCAAATCAGCCCAACTTGGCACTGGTGCCACCATGGGTCTGGTCACCATCCTGCTTATCGTAGCTTTTCAGGAGCCAGCCGGTCACTCCCAGCCGTAGGCGCCCAGACACAATGCTCTGCCCTTTTCCCTGGCAAACCAAAGTAAGCTGCCCCGCTTCTGGATGGCAGATTGCAGGAACCACTTTTCACCATCAAATAGCCCGACTTGGAACTGGTGCCACCTCTGGTCTGGGAACCATGCTGCGTATCGTGGATTCTAAGGAGCCAGCCGGCCACTCCCAGCCACAGGCCCCCAAACAAAAACAACGGCGCTTTTCCCTGGAAAACAAAACTCGCCTGACAACTTTTTGATGGCAGATTGCAGGAGCCACTTGGTACTATCAAATCAGCCCAACTTGGCACTGGTGCCACCATGGGTCTGGTCACCATCCTGCCTATCGTAGCTTTTCAGGAGCCAGCCGGTCACTCCCAGCCATAGGCTCCCAGACAAAAACCTCGGCCCGTTTCCCTGGCACACAAAAGTAAGCTGCCCCGCTTCTGGATGGCAGATTGCAGGAACCACTTGGTACTATAAAACCAGCCCAACTTGGAAGTGGTTCCACCTCTGGTCTGGGAACCATCCTGCGTATCGTGGATTCTAAGGAGCCAGCCGGCCACTCCCAGCCAAAGGCCCCCAAACAAAAACAACGGCGCTTTTCCCTGGAAAACAAAACTCGGCTACCAACTTTTTGATGGCAGATTGCAGGAGCCACTTGGTACTATCAAACCAGCCCAACTTGGCACTTGTGCCACCATGGGTCTGGTCACCATCCTGCCTACTTTAGCTTTTCAGGACCTAGCCGGTCACTCCCAGCCATAGGCCCCCAGACACAAAGCTCGACCCGTTTCCCTGGCAAACAAAAGTAAGCTGTCCCGCTTCTGGATGGCAGATTGCAGGACGCACTTGGTACTATCAAACCAGCCCGACTTGGCACTGGTGCCACCTCAGGTCTGGGAACCATCCTGCGTATCGTGGATTCTAAGGAGCCAG
Organism: Melospiza melodia melodia; assembly: GCF_035770615.1. NCBI lineage: Eukaryota > Metazoa > Chordata > Aves > Passeriformes > Passerellidae > Melospiza > Melospiza melodia. The sequence continues at coordinate 39,291,054 of NC_086199.1, read as the reverse complement.
CCGGCCACTCCCAGACACAGGCCCCCAAACACAAACAACGGCGCTTTTCCCTGGAAAACAAAACTCGCCTGCCGACATTTTGATGGCAGATTGCAGGAGCCACTTGGTAGTATCAAACCAGCCCGACTTGGCACTGGTGCCACCATGGGTCTGGTCACCATCCTGCCTATCGTAGCTTTTCAGGAGCCAGCCGGTCACTCCCAGCCATAGGCCCAGAGACACAAAGCTCGGCCCTTTTCCCTGGCAAACAAAAGTAAGCTGCCCCGCTTCTGGATGGCAGATTGTAGGACGCACTTGGTACTATCAAACCAGCCCGACTTGGCACTGGTGCCACCTCTGGTCTGGGAACCATGCTGCGTATCGTGGATTCTAAGGAGCCAGCCGGCCACTCCCAGCCACAGGCCCCCAAACACAAACAACGGCGCGTTTCCCTGGAAAACAAAACTCGCCTGCCAAATTTTGACGGCAGATTGCAGGAGCCACTTGGTACTATCAAATCAGCCCAACTTGGGACTGGTGCCACCATGGGTCTGGTCACCATCCTGCCTATCGTAGCTTTTCAGGAGCCAGCCGGTCACTCCCAGCCATAGGCCCCCAGACAAAAACCTCGGCCCGTTTCCCTGGCAAACAAAAGTAAGCTGCCCTGCTTCTGGATGGCAGATTGCAGGACGCACTTGGTACTATCAAACCAGCAAAACTTAGCACTGGTGCCACCTTGGGTCTGGATACCATGCTGCGTATCGTGGATTCTAAGGAGCCAGCCGGCCACTCCCAGCCACAGGCCCCCAAACAAAAACAAGGGCGCTTTTCCCTGGAAAACAAAACTCTCCTGCCAACTTTTTGATGGGAGATTGCAGGAGCCACTTGGTTTTATCTAATCAGACCAACTTGGCACTGGTGCCACCATGGGTCTGGGAACCATCCTGCCTATCGTAGCTTTTCAGGAGCCAGCCGGTCACTCCCAGCCATAGGCCCCCAGACACAAACCTCGGCCCGTTTCCCTGACAAACAAAAGTAAGTTATCCCGCTTCTGGATGGCAGATTCCAGGAGCCACTTGGTACTATCAAACCAGCCCGACTTGGCACTGGTGCCACCATGGGTCTGGTCACCATCCTGCGTATCGTGGATTCTAATTAGCCATCCGTCCACTCCCAGCCACAGGCCCCCAAACAAAAACAACGGCGCTTTTCCCTGGAAAACAAAACTCGTCTGCCAACTTTTTGATATCAGATTGCCAGAGCCACTTGGTACTATCAAACCAGCCCAACTTGGCACTGGTGCCACCTTGGGTCTGGGAACCATGCTGCGTATCGTGGATTATAAGGAGCCAGCAGGCCACTCCCAGCCACAGGCCCCCAAACACAAACCACAGCGCTTTTTCCTGGAAAACAAAATTCGCCGGCCAACTTTTTGATGGCAGATTGCAGGAGCCACTTGGTACTATCAAATCAGCCCAACTTGGCACTGGTGCCACCATGGGTCTGGTCACCATCCTGCTTATCGTAGCTTTTCAGGAGCCAGCCGGTCACTCCCAGCCGTAGGCGCCCAGACACAATGCTCTGCCCTTTTCCCTGGCAAACCAAAGTAAGCTGCCCCGCTTCTGGATGGCAGATTGCAGGAACCACTTTTCACCATCAAATAGCCCGACTTGGAACTGGTGCCACCTCTGGTCTGGGAACCATGCTGCGTATCGTGGATTCTAAGGAGCCAGCCGGCCACTCCCAGCCACAGGCCCCCAAACAAAAACAACGGCGCTTTTCCCTGGAAAACAAAACTCGCCTGACAAATTTTTGATGGCAGATTGCAGGAGCCACTTGGTACTATCAAATCAGCCCAACTTGGCACTGGTGCCACCATGGGTCTGGTCACCATCCTGCCTATCGTAGCTTTTCAGGAGCCAGCCGGTCACTCCCAGCCATAGGCTCCCAGACAAAAACCTCGGCCCGTTTCCCTGGCAAACAAAAGTAAGCTGCCCCGCTTCTGGATGGCAGATTGCAGGAACCACTTGGTACTATAAAACCAGCCCAACTTGGAAGTGGTTCCACCTCTGGTCTGGGAACCATGGTGCGTATCGTGGATTCTAAGGAGCCAGCCGGCCACTCCCAGCCAAAGGCCCCCAAACACAAACAACGGCGCTTTTCCCTGGAAAACAAAACTCGCCTGCCAACTTTTTGATGGCAGATTGCAGGAGCCACTTGGTACTATCAAACCAGCCCAACTTGGCACTTGTGCCACCATGGGTCTGGTCACCATCCTGCCTACTTTAGCTTTTCAGGACCTAGCCGGTCACTCCCAGCCATAGGCCCCCAGACAAAAAGCTCGACCCGTTTCCCTGGCAAACAAAAGTAAGCTGCCCCGCTTCTGGATGGCAGATTGCAGGACGCACTTGGTACTATCAAACCAGCCCGACTTGGCACTGGTGCCACCTCAGGTCTGGGAACCATGCTGCGTATCGTGGATTCTAAGGAGCCAGCCGGCCACTCCCAGCCACAGGCCCCCAAACACAAACAACGGCGCTTTTCCCTGGAAAACAAAACTCGCCTGCCGACATTTTGATGGCAGATTGCAGGAGCCACTTGGTACTATCAAACCAGCCCGACTTGGCACTGGTGCCACCATGGGTCTGGTCACCATCCTGCCTATCGTAGCTTTTCAGGAGCCAGCCGGTCACTCCCAGCCATAGGCCCCGAGACACAAAGCTCGGCCCTTTTCCCTGGCAAACAAAAGTAAGCTGCCCCGCATCTGGATGGCAGATTGCAGGAGCCACTTTGCACCATCATACTAGCCCGACTTGGCACTGGTGCCACCATGGGTCTGGTCACCATCCTGCGTATCG